>NC_046157.1:68250499-68609249 GCF_011064425.1 Rattus rattus
CTCCAGTCCATCCCTCCCCAAACTGTTCCACATCCCAAACATCCTCCCTGTCCCCCGTCCCCATCTCCACAAGGGTGTCCCCACCCCACCCACCCCACCAGACATTTAAACTCCCTGGGACCTCCAGTCTCTTGAGGGTTAGGTGCATCTCCTCTGACTAAACCCAGACCCGGGAGTCCTCTGCTGTGTGTGTGTTGGAGGCCTCATCTCAGCTGGTGAATGCTGCCTGGTTGGTGGTCCAGTGTCTGAGAGATCTCAGGGGTCCAGGTTAATTGAGGCTGCTGGTCTTCCGACAGGGTTGTCCCCCTCTTCAGCTTCCATTAACTTTTCCCTAATTCAACCAGAAGGGTCAGCAGCTTCTGTTCCTTGGTTGAGTGCACAGATCTACATCTGACTCAACTGCTTGTTGGGTCTTTCTGAGTGCAGTCATGAGAGGTCCCTTTGTGTAAACACCTCATGGCCTCAGTAATGGTGTCAGGTCTTAGGGCCTCCCCTAGAGCTGGACCCCATTTTGGTCCTTCCACTGGACCTTCTTTTTCTTGTGCTCTTCTCCATTTCATCTCCTGCATTTCTTTCAGACAGGATGAAAAGGTCAGAGCTTTGACTGTGGGATGCCACCCATCCCTCCCTTGATGACTTGTCTTTCTTCTGAGGTGGTTACCCTCTCCCCACTACAGGGCATTTCATATAGGGTCCCCCCATTTGGAGTCCTGAGTCTCTCACTTCTCAGATCTTTGATTCATTCTAGAGGGTCCTCCCAACTCCTTCCTCCTGAGGTCCACTGTTTCCATTCTTTCTACTGGCCCTCAGGCTTCAGTCCTTTTCCCCCATCCAATACCAGATAATGGTCCCCTCTCCCCATACCCCTATCCCCTTTCCCTCCCCTGTCTCTTTCTCCCTCCCCCTTTGTGGTTGCTTTCTTCTCTCTCTCATCCACACTTGGCCCCGTCAGCTTGTTGACCTTTCAGAGTTCTGTGGACTGTCTTGGGTGTTCTGTACTAGGATTATATTTTGTTTTTGTTTTTTTGTTTGTTTGTTTTGTTTTGCTAATATCCACTTATTAGAGAGAACATACCGTGCATGTCCTTTTGGGTCTGAGTTACCTCACTCAGGATGATATGATATTTTCTAGTTCCATCCATTTGCCTGGAAAACCCAGGATGTCCTCATTCTTGATAGCTGAAGTAGTATTCCATTGCGTAAATGAACCACATTTTCTGTATCCATTCTTTGTTGTGGGACATCTGGCTTGTTTCCAGCTTCTGGCTGTCACAAATAAGACCACTATGAACATAGTGGAACATGTGCCCCTGTGGCATGGTAGGACATCTTTTGGGTGTATTCCTAAGAGTGTTATTGCTGGGTCTTTAGGTAGGTCTATTTCTAGTTTTCTGAAGAACCTCCAAATTGATTTCCAGATTGGTTGTACCAGTTTGCAATCCCACAAGCAATGGAGGAGTGTTCCTCTTTCTTCACATCTTCGCCAACATGTGCTGTCACCTGAGTTTTTGATCTTAGCCATTCTGACTGGTGTGAGGTGGAATCTCAGGGTCGTTTTGATTTGCATTTCTCTGATCACTAAGGACTTGGAACATTTCTTTTGGTGCTTCTCAGCCATTTGAGATTCCTCTGTTGTGAATTCTCTGTTTAGTTCTATTCCCCATTTTTTGATTGGGTTGTTTGGATTTTGGTGGTTGGCTTCTTGAGTTTTTATATATTTTGGATATTAGCCCTCTATCGGATGTGAGGTTAGTGAAGATTTTTTTCCCAATCTGTAGGTTGCCAATTTGTCTTATTGACTGTGCCTTTGCCTTACAGAAGCTTTCCAGTTTCATGAGGTCCCATTTATCAATTCTTGGTCTTAGAGTGTGAGCCACTGGACTTCTGTTTAGGAAATTTCCCCCTGAACCGATGAGTTCAAGGCTCTTCCCCACTTTCTCTTCTGTTAGATTCAGTGTATCTGGTTTTAGGTTGAGGTCCTTGATCCACTTGGACTTGAGCTTTGTGCATGGTGACAAATGTGGTTCTATTTTCATTTTTCTACATACGGACAGCCAGAACAGGGACAGTTTTACAGAGACACACGTGACAGAATGAGGCAGAGAATAAGAAAAAGCCAGAAGATTAGAACAAATCGCCAAGCAGAGCAAGTCACTGAGAAACAGGTAAGACCCCCAGATTGAATCAGTCAGCTTGGAAGGGAAGAGTTTGAACCAGAACAACTGAACTGATAGCCGGAGTTCAGAAAGAGCTAGAGAGTTTGAATGTATTCAACAGTAAGCCTTTAAGAGGATAATTATACCTGGCTAATAAAAGGTACCTTTAAAAATCTTTAAAAAAGGGGTTGGGGATTTAGCTCAGTGGTAGAGCGCTTGCCTAGGAAGCGCAAGGCCCTGGGTTCGGTCCCCAGCTCCGAAAAAAAAAAAAAAAAAAAAAAATCTTAAAAAAAAAAAAAAAAGATTGATTTATTATGTGTACAGTGTTCTGCCTGCATGTATGTCTGAAGGCCAGAAGGGGGCACAAGATTTCATTCCAGATGGTCGTGAGCCACCATGTAGTTGCCTGGAATTGAACTCAGGACCTCTGAAAGAGCAGCCAGTGGCTTCAACCTCCCAGCCATCTCTCCAGCCCCACCTTTAAGCACCTTATAGGTCTCCATATTTTATCTCTTCTTACTCATACTAAATATCACTACTTTTAGATAATTTGTAGCGACTCATAAAATGAAGTGTCCATACAGAGTTTAGATCTTCCCAGATCCAGTGACTGCAATGTGTAGGAATTTTATCAAGAAAGATTGAAAGGCACGTTCTTGCCAGTTAGGGCATCAAACAATTCCCCTGAATTCATTCCTTTTTTTACCCTAAACTCCACAGCCAATGAGTACAAACTTAATTCAGTGAAATTCAGTTTAGTCTCACACATTATCCAGCCTGCTTTATTTACAGGAATAGTTTGAACAATTTGGCACAAGTCAGTAATCCAAACAGATAAAGCTCTCTGCCAATTTGATACTTGGCTCCTTCACTCGGATTCTCTTGTAGAATGTATAGCTTATAACCTTATATAATACATGCAAAGTATTTCTCATTTTATAACTTAGCCACTAACTTTAAAGCACTTCATCCTCCATGACTGCAGCATGTGGCCTCATAAACTTGCTTGAGAATTTCCTAAAAAGAGATATTCATGTCAGGATCTCAGATTATACTTTACACATTGTAGGCATTTCGAAGCTTTTTCATTAAAATTATTTTCGCTCATTTTAGAAGTTGGATGATGATACTCTATTCAAAATTATAGGTACTGATAAACTGTAATTACTTTTATTACGAAAATTTTTTCATGACTTTCATGACTCTTTCTAGTGAATGCTAAATGCCTTGAGAAGCATGAAGTTAAATATCAAAACCTGAGCAAGGTCAAGAAATACTAAACCAGAGCTTGGAGAAGGAGAATCAGGGGAAAGGACCTACCTGTGACAAAGAATCTATCTGTGACTGAGGAATACTAAAAGAGGTAACATCAGTGCTCTTCAGTGCAAGCACATTGTGCAGGTCAACCATACTTCAGGGCAGGCCTCATGTTTGGAAATAATTGACTAACATGAAATGGTCAGTGTATGTGTGTGTATTGGGTATGTCTGTGTATGTATGTATATGCATGTGCATATGAAATATGTGTGTGTTGTGTATGTGTGAGTATGTCTGTTTAGTGTGTGTATATGTGTATGTGTGTATTGTATATGTATATCCCTGTGTATGTGATTGTGTATGTGTGCGTGTGCTGTGTATGTCAGGTCATATCTATGTACTGTGTGTATATCTGTGTGTATCACATACATGTGTATGTATACACATGTGATATATGCATGTGTGTATGGGTGCATATGTATTGTGTATGTGTGTGTATGTGTATGTGTGTGTGTGTATGTGTGTTTGTGCATGTATATTTTAAAGAGGGCAAAAGAAAAGTTGAGTGGGGAAAGAGAGAGTGACCTAGGAAAAAATTAAAGGAGGAGGAAGAATATAATCACATATATTGTACAAAATTCTTTTAAAAACTCTCTTTACTCTCCCCCACTTCTTGATGATTCTCTAAGTGAAGGATGTTTACCATTAAAGTTTGCCTGTTATGCTGAATTTAATAATGGAAGCACAATTACAGACAGGTTTCTTTCCAAGTCTCTGTACACCTTAATTTTTATGACAGAGTCTCTCATTGAAGTGGTACCTCAGAAATTGCCTAGAATAGGCTACATACATTGTCTTACCAGTGAGATCCAGGAATAGACCTGCCTCTGCCTCTCTAATGTAGGTTTTATGGATACACCCCTGCACCTGGCTTTTATGTGAGTGGTGGGGATCCAAACTCAGGTCCCAGTGCTATGAAGCAATTCCTCATCCACTATAAGAACAGTAATGATCAGTTCTTTGAAATCAGAAATATTCATGACACAATTTATCATGAACAGAAACACAAATCCAGTAAATATGCATACTGAAGAACAGCCCGCACACCTTTTAAAACAGATAAGAATCATTCAGTCAGAAGACAATAAAATCTAGACTCCAGCCTTTCCAAAGCCTAGATTTTCCATATTTTATATGCTAATGACTAATCAAATCACAATCAGTATGCATTTTAAACCACAATGCAAATAGTGAACTTCATTTAATGATGTAAATATGTGATATAATTATGGAAATTTCCTTGGGTGAAGGGCATCAAAACGTGAGTAATATGGTACCTATTTGTTTGGTCCTAAGTGCCTCCACATGCCAAAATCATGCTAGGGAAACTGTCATGTGGGTCTCAGGGTTTCTGTTTTGTTTTTGTTTGGTTTGGTTTTCATTATCATTGGTGCAAAACCATATAGGAGCAGTTATTATGAACATGTTAAACTACTTAATGGGTGTTTGCCCGTTTTGCGATACTTTCTTATAATTCTTTCCAACCTCTGCATGGCTATGCCTAGCCAGGGCTTCTTTGTTTCAGTATTAGATCTTCCACTTTTAAAAGGCTCTCTCATTCAGATAAAGAGATCGCATCAGATGACCCTGGCCTCCTGGAAGTGTTTAAGTTTCTCAGTTACCCAGTCAATGAGTTTTCTGATCGAAAGTGGGAGTGATCGCTTCTCGCAATACCGCCTGATAACAGTAGCAGGTTTCTGAAGGAGTTAAGTCTAGCTCCTCCGTGAGGCAGTGTTTTTTATCTCTGCAAGAGCCGTTTCCTGCAGCTCTTCCACCTTGAATTGGAGGTGAGCAAGATAATCTTATCAATAGTTCAAAGCAAATCCAGCCTCAGATTTCAAATTAGGAGAAAAGCACTATATACTGCCGAGTGATGTCTTATGCATAATTTAAATTATTCCTCAACTCTGCTAAGCAAATTTAGAGATTTTTTTTAGATGAAAAAAACCAAGAGACATATGGTTTTGTTATTTTGATTTGCGTTAATGAAAAAGCCACAATATTTACATATTTTTGTTAGAAAATGATGTTTTCTTATGGTATTAATACATTCTGCAAAATACAATATAACTTTCAAACAATAGATAAATACATAATATACATCACAACAATCTACTACAAGAATTTTACTTAAGTTTATTTAACTTTTTCTGTGGATAATCCACTTATATTTTCTTTATATATTTGATATAGATATTTTTCTGCTGACACAAAGCAGCCCCAGCTATGCGGAGGTCAGAATTATAGAAAAATATAAAAACAGGCAAGCGCCATTAAACAGTGGAGCATGTTCACAACTACCTGCTCCTATATGGTTCTGCATTGATGAAGATTTAAAAAAAATCTGAATACTTGAAATACAATAGTAAATAGATAATATTTTCTTCATACTACCACTAACATTATTTCCTCTCCCTTATAATTATGCTTATATTTTTGTGTCATAGCAATCTTGTTGGTATATTTTCATCATCTTTCAATTTTTCACTATTATTAAAAATACTACATGTAAGCATATTTGTTTATCTTGTTCATTCCCAGATAGTTTTATATATTATATAATATAATAGAAATTAATTAGTAATATAGACTATTGGATTTTTAATATTTTTGCCACCTTGTTTAATCCCTGAAAAGAGAGAGTAAACACTGTTTAAATGTATGTAGGATTGTAAAAACCTAGATATTTTCCTTGTGAAAGTGCCACTGTAGACCATCTTAAGGTAACTGATAAATATGTGTGTTTAACCGATAATCTCATTGAGTAGAACAATATGTGTGATATTCACATTGAAAAACATGTAAGGTATATACATGGAGGAAGGAAGAATTAAAGAGAAATAACAGTTGTTAAAACTAAACTATTCTGCCATCATTGTGTGAGATTTTTCTTCACTGTTTTATAATTGCTGAAAGTGACATTTTTCCTTATCATTTTTATCAAAGTTGATATATATTCTTCACGTGGTAGAGTAAATGAATATATAAATAAGGTAGTCCTATTTACAAAATATAGTAACAATAAATTTGAGACTTGAGCTAAAGTCTCTGACTCAAAGTTTCTGCCATTATTATTCTGCAACGTTTTCTCATTTTCATGAGAAGACAATGCATTCATGTCTCTGGTCTAGTGTGTATTATCCTGCTTGACTATACATGATATATCTATATGGAGAGATAGATACAATGTATGGCCTATAACACAGTGGGGTCTTGTGAACCTAATAATACATTCTCCTGTAAAGGGAATATAATTCAGCTGATTGATATTTCCCCCCATGGGGCACACTGAATAGAGGTGTCAATGCTGCGGATTTAGAAAGAGACATCTTAGAATCCAAATATTAAGTTTCTCTAAAAAGCTAATAGCAGGAACAGTATCTTTTCAGTAAATCTAAGTCGTTACTGGAGTTGTGGAGAATGTTAACAGGGACATTAATAAAACACCTCATAGAGTAAACAATGATGGAGGATTTACCAGTAATTGAAGAAACACGACAAAGCATACACAGGACAGATAGAAATCACCCCTGTTACTCATTGCCAATGTCTGGGAGTGGTCAAGGAGGACCCTATCATGTTCTCATAAAGTTGGATCTATAAGTCCAGTTGTTGTGTTTTTAGTCTAGATCTGTCTTTATCACAAGTGCATCCAGCCTTATGAATACAAATACTGCACTATTAACTTTAAAATGTGCAATGAATATTAAGAATTTAGTATGCTTTTTAATCCTATTCAATTGTTGTTTGGGGCTCTTTAGGGAACCGTATACTGCTTGGTCATAAAGGCCACAAACTCATCCATGAGAGTAAACTAAACGTGGATATTAAATGAACTATACCATCTTGAATGCAGAAACTCACTGAATAGAGTTTCTGTGAAGTATGCATTTGTTGCAAAGTTGTGAACAGTTTGTTCCCTGGAAACTATTTATTTATTGCAACATCAGGAGTTTTATTGTACCAATTGTACCTTTATTAGCCTACACCACTCTATTTAAAACAAAATTCCAAGAGCAGTCATCAAATAATAGTAGTAGTAAGTCATAGGCTTGCTTTTTAAAAAGGCAATAGATATTATTAAACTATGGCAGAGACCCATGAATTCATCAAGGTTGGGCAGAGCTTTTGAGACATGCTATTATGCCTTGAAAGCAATGGGGTCACCACAATCGTTAATGTTGCTGGATGTTTGTTTGTGTGTGTGTGTGTGTGTGTGTGTGTGTGTGTGTGTGTGTGTGTGTGTGTCTTTGAAGAATGTGAAACATTGATCTAGGATATGCACATTTTAGAATGGACTTGCCTGAGCCTTCTGAGATGGTTTTGTATATAACACGAACCTATGATCTGCAGGGCTCATTTTGATTTTGTAAACCAGTTTTTTTTTTTTTTTTTTGATCCGCAAAATAGAAGGTTCCGGAAAACTTCAGAACATGTTAAAGATACCAGGATTTTGCAACATACTTTAACACCCTGAATATCTGTGTCACTGAAAAATGCTGCAGAAAGTAAGAGTGAAGGTAGGAAATGGCACACCAGTACTGCCCATTGTGTTTCTTTTTCCCTTTTGCATTCTTCTTCGGGAACAATATGTCAAATATATTACAGGATTTCAGCTTTTTATGTAAGGACAGGCAATCATGGGTAATGCATAAGAGGGAACACATGCGGCAGCTAGCCGGAACTCAGCCGCTGACCATCTGATAACCATGAGCGTGTCCCTAGTATCTGGAGCTGCTGACAGGTACTACTGCAGCCTACATGTGGAAAGCCCCTGACACACCTTATTGCCTCATGTAAATGCTCTCAGTACACAACCACAATGAACTGGTTTTGCATTATATGGCATTATGAACATTGAAAGTGTATTTCTGAAGTATATGTTGAAAATATTTTAATAAGAAATCTGGTATTGGTTTTAAAAAGTCCTTGATGGGCTGATTTAGGAGGACATTTTTCTAAAGACTTGGGAACTATACAATTAGCTGCATATAATTATGATATAAATTATTCATCAATAAAATTAAATATGCAATTGTTATCAGATTAATTGATTATAGGAGAGCATTTCTTTGAACGGATATAATAACTCCGCTACTTTGGTTTCACTTTGAGATTGTAGCTATTCAGTCACATCTACAAACTTCACCTGACTTCCTGGTAAATTAGCAACTTTTAAATTTCTTCAGTCATCAACAGATAATTGAGTCCATTCAAAAATTACATAAGAAAATTGTATCAAATTCTCCTGAGTTCCCCATATTGGTCATATGATAAGCCTCGACTGTCTTTTGTGGCATTTGAAAGGACAGATCCTTCTCAAAAAAAAAAAAAAAGTCAAATCACTTTGAACAAATCCATTAGCGAATCATAGTCAGTGGCAGCCAAAATCTTACAAAAAGTATTTCGTAAATAATAGGAGCTGGACGGTGAAACTGAGCCTTAGTCCATGGTCTAGACATTAAACAGTGCGTTAGCAGCTCGCAAACAGCATCCATCTTGCACACTTGCAGGCGAATGTTAGCTACCAGCTTCATTGATGATGAGTACTAATGTGTAGGGAGGACCCTTTTTTTTTCTTCTGTGCACTGAATTCAAGAGTGGGATTAAAATATTCAGCAACCCATGTTGTAAACAGATGGTTTGCCACTCAGGCTTTGTCATTCCATTTATAGGACAACGCAGAACAGATTCAGTATAATTCTTCAAGGCCCTGGGGTGTTCAGAATGGAATATGAACAGTGTCTTCACCTAAATGTCACCAACTGTATTAGTCTCTAACAGGAAGGGCTCGTCCTCTAAACATAAGGCTTTCTCATCTCATCCATCAAAGATCTAGATGTCATCATTTTCCCACGTAAGGATGGTCCCTTTCCTTGGAAGATCTTGTACTTATTAGAGCCACTGTCATTGATGAGATTAGCTAGAACTGGGGAGTGAGTTAGAGCTCCACAAACTTGCTGCCTCACATTGTATCTTGGAGACAGCGCCTTTCCTTAAGCCTCAGGAGACTTCCTCTCCTAGTTTCACACAGTTCCTGTTTATCCTCCTTCTTCTCTTTAGCCTCCATTGAACTGAAGAAATTGAAGTTGTGTTACAGTTTGGGCTTTCCTGTTTGAAAATCTAAATACTGGTTTCATTTTGTGTTCGGATTATAAAATCTTTCTTCTCAATATCCAATAAGTGTACCCTCCCTCCCTAAAAAATTTGTGTGTTAACTACAGTAGCATTATTAATTTGTCTCAATGTAATATTTTGTCTTTGTATTCAAAATTTGGTTAAATTTGATGAAGAGACTTAGTTTTCTGCTTTGTATATACCTTTCTCACAAAATCTGTTTGCATTTTCATTTGGATTCAAGGCAAAAGACATGGGATTCTTATGGATTTGGAATGTGGAGATTTGACTGCAATTATTAAGAATTGTCCTAATTTGCATCTAAGGAATAACAAGGTGAGAGAGGAGGAGGAGGAGGAGGAGGAGGAGGGAGGAGGAGGAGGAGGAGGAGGATAACGAGGCAGGCAGAAAGAAGAAAGAAAGAGAAGAGAGAGAGAGAGAGAGAGAAGAAAGAAAGAGGCAAGAAAGGGAGGAGTTAAGGAGAGGGAGGGAGAGGATGTAGAAAGGTACAGAAAGGAGAGAAGGTGAGAAAAAAGAGAAGAAGAGGTAAGGGAAAAGGAGAGGCGGTAAGAGGACAGGAGATGGGAGGAGATTCTTCTGACAGTAGGTTGCTCCCAGGCAACTTTTTTCTATCAAGTTTACAAGTTATATAAGAAAAGATCAAGAGGCCACCAAGAGACATACATTGTGGTAATACCCAAGATCGTTGACTATAGATCACCGTAACCAATATAATGACACATAAGAACTTTGACTAGTATAGACTGTCCCTGGAGCACAAGGCTGCATCACCGTGGTTGAGAATGGGCCCCTAGTGTTGAAGACATTATACACTTAGGACAGAGGACTGAGATCATTCGAGTTGGATCGGACCTGAAAACCTCTTTCCTGTGATCTAGCTTCCACGGTTCCAGAAACTACTATGCAAGCTGTCAAGGTATGGAAGTCATTACACTGCCATTCAACTGCAATACTGATGAACCATATCAATGACCGGGATAGCAACACATGCATAAAGATGCAGTAAGTGCCATTCACATGTCAGTGGTCATCAAAAGCTGTATGCTTGGATTTAAAGCCCTCTCAGCAGAAGGGAAATCATGCCTGGTGCTGGAAACCTGGCCAGGTTCCTGAGACTAGTGAGGTCAAAGATATTAGAAAATAGTCTCCTACTGCTACTTTGCTAGACCAACGTGATTCCTTACTGTAGTCTAAATCCTCTCTCTGTACCCACGGATCAGATACTGCCCTTTGTCAATGAAGCTCCTCTTGACAGCAAATAGAGACCGTCACAAAAATACCACAGCTCGACACAAGGTAGAGATCAGCAGATCATGGGCAGCCCAGCCCTATATAGTCCGTGTATAATGCAGCTCCTGCAGCTGGCTCAGAGGACAGCGCAGAAGAAAGGGCGAAAGAATATGAAGGCCGGAATACCAGGATGTCCACTGTGAAGCAGTCCCTCCTACCTAGAAACGGTTGCATAGAGACCAGAACAGTGGCTGTATCAATGGATCTGTTAAAGTAGAAGGGGAAATTTCTCTCAGTGTCAGACTGCTAGAAAAAGAAATATAAGCAGTTGTAAGTGACTAGTGAATGCTGGGAGAAGAAATAGCTTTACCCAAAGACTACTCCCCTTATTGGTTGTCCAGTACAGTTTTCAGCCCAGAAACTGTATAAACAAACAACAAAACAGACTCAGCAGTACACACACACACACACACACACACACACACACACACACACACACACACACACATCACAATATAAAGGGGGAGTTGTAATCTTGTCTCATTTAAAAGCATATTAAATGTATTATTATCTGTAAATTGACACAAACAAAACTAAGTACACCATAAACAATGAAAACATGTTAGAGTCTGCCTTCTGGCTTCCTGTGTTGTCTGTATATGACTGACAGCCTTGGAATGGCATCTCCCACTGATCCCGGAGTCCAACAACTCGCAGTAATGTACTTGTCTTTATCTCCCACCCAGCACCAAAGGAATAGGTACACAAGCACAGTTCCAACTTCTTACATTTGTGCTGAGGATTTGAACTCAGGTCCTCACGGCTGAACAGCAAGCAATCTTAGTCACTCAACCAACTCTCTAAATCCCTTAACATTTGAAAAAGGATTGCAGATATATGTATTATGATATAATAATATTTTATATATATCAATTAACATATGCTTATATACATGATTTAATGATTCTTTTAGTATTATTCAGTAAAAATGAAAGTACATGGAAATTACAGTAGGTTAATGATGTGCTTTTTACTGAGGAAAGGAGGAAAAAATGAGTCCATAAGTTTTACGCTTAGCTCTACCATTTACTCAAAAATTTTTCTGTAGATCGAATGCTTATTTGTCTTAATATCACTGTGTTGAGATCTCCCTCTAGAATGGTGTTATTTCAGTATGGGACTGTGGGAGGGATTAAATAATGAGATTATGAATGGGGCTGGTGTACTCATAAATGTGGCCCCAGAGAGCTCCCTTGCCTCTTCTCCTGTGTGAGATGAAATCAGGAATCGAGACTCCAATGTATGATTTCCTGCACTTCACTTGAGGACATTTCAGCGTCCAGGGCCCTGAAACTGTTGTGTAGAACCACTGTATTGTATTTTGTTACAGTGATGCAAATGGACTAAGACAAGCACAGAAAAGTAAAAGAGAACTAGTAAATTGTATTAGTTATTGTAATACAGTTCTAAGTAATTTAATGATAGCGATACTCTAAACAGGCCATTAGGCAATGAATTCATTGTATGAATATCATAGAGTCAACTTATGCAAGCCTCCATGACACAGGCTGCTGTTTACATTGGCTATTATGGTCTAGCTTACTGACCTTTGCATACAAACTGACACACAGATGGTTATACATTTGAACACTGGAATAGAAGGATGACACTTCACAAAGAGGATGCTGAAGTAGAACACAATGCTTACGGTGAAGAGCTGGCTAGCCCGACCTCTGAATGTTGATGGGATGTGAGTGAAGGCCTGGGACTATACTGGTTTCTAAAGCGCACTTCATAACGCTGTAGATTTAGAATATGCTAAATTAATTTCTGCATTACTTTTCCATTAATAAAGTAGTCTTAGTTTAGGTTAACAACTTAAAATTAAGAACTTTAAAGGTATACAAAGGATTTTGAGTATGTTGTAATCACACGTTCTTAATGGACATTATATAGCTACACAGCATTATTTTCTATAGTATTTTGGCTAAAATCTGAGACACAATCACACACTCATACACTAGGCCATGTAGGTTTAGACTAATTAATATCATTGTTTTCATTTTCATTTGTTATCATTGTTTTCATTTTCAGATCTTGTCTTATTGAAAGATCTTCACAGTTAGTATCAGCTAGACAACTTTCATCTCTTCTGAAAACAGTGTTTCCTTCCAAAATACCCTTGAGGGACCAATGTGAGTGAACTCTCTGGTACTTCTTAATAAGGAGAATGACAATACCCTAACATAATAGGAAAATGTATTATATTATGATAAATAGCATAGAAACTAGTAATATAGCTAATTACTATCATTGCCAATTATTTTATAGTATACAATTATCTTTTTCTGTTTTTCCATATACATAATTGACAGGTATCTTATACCCGCATCAGCCTTATGAATACATTATGAGTATACATGAGTAATATATTATTACTAAGACCCTGTGATAGCTAGTACATTGTCTAATGATGGGAACTGCAACCTTAAGGGACCACTGTTGTTTATTAACCTGTTATTTTCCAAAGCATAATTTCTTATATGACTACACTAATTTCTTAGCATGGATTTTACTTAAATAATTTTAAATAGTTTCAAATTTTTTATACTCAGTATTTTTCTTATACTTCAAATGTCTTAATTCAGTTTCTCTAAAAATTACAGATTTGAGATGAAAATACCAAAACCTATGTAATACTATGTAATAAGTTTTAGGTCTCATAATATTTGTCTTTTAAACAAATATATTTATTTCTATGTATACAATATACTTGTAGCTGAAGCTGTAAGATACAGCTGTATGTTCCTGTGTATCATATGTAATATATTAACTATATTATATAAGATATAATAACTGCTACATAATTTTGTTGTGACTTGATAGATTAACTCTCATGATCTATTTGGTCATTCTATTTATATTTACATGTTTATATTGGAATATGTGCTATATATGCAATGGTGTATAGAAAGTCTGTATACATGTATATATATGCACATATATGTATATCATATATTACCAAAAAACTGGGACTGCAATTTAGAGTACTAGAAACCAACTTCTATTTAAATTAGTATACATAGCATGGAACCAAGATAATTAGATGGCTATTATATCAATATATAGAGCTGTAAGGTATGAAAAGCATGAGTTTTTAAATTTTTCTCCTGTATGTAATTTCTAACTACAATCACTTTTTAACAATGTAGAAATATTAACCAATATTATTTAAAAAATCCAAGTTTCTCAAAATAAATCTCTTAGAAGAAATTCACTTGCTCAGCTAAAATGGAGAATTACAATGACGTAAGCCATACCGGTCTGTTCAGTGTTTAGACACTATTGGTGGTATCCAGTTACAGTGACCAGGGAAACAAATCGAAACAACTTCTGAAGAAAGTGTTAGCATTGCTGGTGCTCTGGGTCTGTGCTGTGTATCCCCAGCATCTTTGGCTTTCATCCAAAGAACTGAAAAGAAGGCTCATGCAGCTTTGCAAAAGGAGTGAAAGAACTTTATTTGGGTCACAGTTCAAGTGGCACAGAGGGCCACTGTCAAGTCCACTGCATCTTCATGAGTAAGGGTATCCAAACATCCAAATTAATTTTCAGGCTCCCTTTATGGGGTTCCTAAGAAGGAGGGGTGAATAAAAGATGTAGTGCAGGTAGGTTTTTATCATGATTGATTAATGGGGTCATACCTTCATTTCTCCTACTCTGCGTGTTCCTTCCCACAATGCTTCTGATTTTAATCATAGGTGTAAAATGCTCTATCGCCAAAAAAGGTCATGATTAGACAGAGTTTTACCTTACTATGAACACTCCCGAAATGAGTTCAGGCTGAAGTGGCTCTTTTATTATTCATACCAGGATGACACTCGGATAGAAACTGGCCAAATGTGATGTTTACTAATGGCGAGGAAAATTACATTCTTTTCCGAGATAAGTGTATGCGGAGCCCAGCACAGATGTGAGGTTGTTAGGTACGTTGTCTGGCAAGATATGTGAGTGTCCATTGTGTGTTCCAGTGAAGGAAACAGGCTGCCAAGAACCTGTTATGGAGGGTGTGGATGTGTATAGCCAAAACCAAGCCAGGGTCCCCAGATAATATTTCTTATACTTGTTTATATTATTTTGGTGGGCTCTGGGCTTTTTCTATGCATAGAAGTCTGTCATTACAAACAAGGCTTTTTATTTTCATACATATATCTTCTTTCTCCCTTGCCTAATTGTTATGGCTAAAATTACCATGGCTATTGCGATGAGAGTAGACCTTCTGGTTTTGTTACTGACGTTGGAAATACTTCAATATTCTTCCAATTCAATATTCTTTTGTCCATAGATAAGTCACATATAGCCTTTATTATAGTCTTGTTTAATCACACACCAAGAGATAAGCTACAGTCAAGAATAATTTTCAAAGTGGCTTTGTCTTTGGTAATTTCTAAAAGATTTCTAAGTTATGAATTTGGTATGTGAACAAGAATTACAGAGATCAACACCTTATGAAAAATATATCCAAGTACCAGAAAAGAAAAAAAATGAATTCAGCAAAGGATGGCTGAAATCTGGCCTTGTTAAAACAGGCACCAAAGAATACTGTGCTTAACTCATTCCATGCTACTTCTCTATTTACAAACTTCATAGAAAGAAGCAAACTTGTGAGATTCTGGTATTTTCCCATAGAAAAGTTGACTCATCAAGAACTATGATTCTAATCCCAGACTGGGCACATTTAACTTTGCTAGTGAAATAAGGATATGACAGGCACTGTGTGTCGAAACACAGCTGGGCATACTTCAAGTTTAAGCCAACTCCATGGGCAGGACAGTACAATTGCTCCTTGGACTGTGAATCTTTATCTTATGCTTGTTGGAAAGACATAGCAATATCTCGAGTGACAGGAAGGTGGTCCCATACTCAAGACAAAGAAGACATTGCCTTTGCTCCACAAATGAAATCAGATTTTTTTTTGTTAATTTATTTTAACCGCCTGATCTCAGACCCATCCATTTAGTGCTTCTGTACTTGATATGCCAGGGTGGGTTGGTACCAATGAAGGGATTCCCCTTCCCCGAGAACAGGGGAGGTGAGGCAGGAAGGAGTGGGAGGATGTAACTTCGAGGAGAGAAGAGAGGGGTCTGAGATATCCCACAAGTCTCTCTGAGCTTCACCTGCTATTTAGCTGTGAGTTTCTGCATCTGTTTCCATCTGCTGCTGGATGAAGCCTCTCAGAGGACTGTTAGCCTAGGATCATTTGTGCAAGCATAGCAGAGTATCATTAATAGAGCCAGGGGTTAGCTCTCTCACATGGGATGGTTCTTGAACTGGGTCAGTCACTGATTAGGCATTTCCTCAATTTCTGCCCTATCTTTTTCCCTGTACTTCTTGGAGCCTGAACAAATTTGGAGTCAAAGGTTTTGTGGGTGGATTTTTGTCCCCCTCCCTCAACTGGACGTCCTGCATGGCTACAGGGAGTGGACACTTCAGGGTCCATATCCCCTACTGTTAGCAGTATCAATTACAGTCACCCCCATAGACTGACTCCCTGCCCACCCATCCCTTTTCTGGCACCTCTTAGAGATCTCCCTTACCTCACCCACTGACAATTTTTGTTTTCTTTCCCTTACTCTCCCTATACCTGATCCCCTCCCCTGTAGCCCAATTCCTTGCCCTGTCTTGTCTCCCACCCAGTTCTCTCCCTCCATCCACCTCCAATATCTATTTAATTTCTCCTTCTGAGAAAGATTCAAGCATCCTCTCTTGGGTCCTCCTTGAATTTTTGGCTTCTTTGAGTTTATGGTTGTAATGTGATTATCCTGTACTTTATGGAGAATATCCACCTATAAATGAGACCTACCACGCATGTTCTTCTGGGTCTGGGCTACCTCACTCAGGACGAGATTTTCTAGTTTTATCCATTTGTCTGAAAAATTTCATGATGCCCTTGTCTTTAATACTGAGTAGTACTCCATTGTGTAAATGCACCACATTTTCTCTAACCATTCTTCAGTCGAAGGACATCTAGGTTCTCTCCAGTTTCTGCTATTGGGAACAAAGCTGCCATAGACTTAGTTGAGCATGTGTCCTTGTGGGACGGTTGGTCATCTTTTGAGTATATGCCCAGGAGTGGTATAGTTGGGTCAATTCTCTGAGAAACCTCCTCCAGATGGAATTCCAAAGTGGTTGCACCAGTTTGCACTCCCACCAGCAGTGAAGGAATGTTCCCCCTGTTTCACATCCTTTCCAGCACGGGTAGTCATTTGAGCCTTTTAAGCTTGCCATTCTTATGGGTGTAAACTGGAATCTCAGAGTCATTTTGATTTTCATTCCCCTTATGACTAAGGATGTTGAACGTTTCTTCAAGTGATTCTCAGCCAGCAGAGATATTTCTGTTGAGAATTGTCTGTATAGCTCTGTATGCCATTTTAAATATTGGGCTATTTGGTTTGTTGGTGTTTAACTTCTGGAGTTCCATATATATATATATATATATATATATATATATATATATATATATATATTGGATATTAGCTCTCTGCCAGTGGTTTAGTGTCAACTTTACCACTCCTGGGCATATGCCACATTGGTGGAGATATTTTCCCATTCTGCGGGCTGCCATTTTGTCCTATTGACAATGTCATTTGCTTTAGAAACCCTTCTGCTTCATGAGGTCCCAGTTATTAATTGTTGATCTTAGTGCCTGAGGTTTTGATGTTCTGTCCGTTATTACAAAAACATGAGAAGACATAACACAATGAAAATTAATAGTTGTAAGAATTACAACTTAAAAAGAATGCAGTGGTTATATGGAGGGTATATGGGTCTATTACAATAGAAGCTTCTAGTCACTGATATTGTTTGGAAACTCAGACTGTACGTGCCGTTTATACACAGTGTATAACTGGGCAACCATCACAGGCATTCTGGGAGTCTTGGTAACAGTGTGCTTTCTATTTCCTTTGTAGCACTTGCTCATGGTCTTGTATCTCTTGGCTAAGTCAGTTTCAAACTATAGGCCCCATTCTGGCTTGCAAATAAAATTGTTTTTTGGGAATAACATCCATATTAATATTAGTCAGCATATCAAACATATACTTATATATGTCTTGAAAAGCATATGCATTTTATATTTTTCATTGCTTTGAAGATTACACTTTTTTCCTTTGTGTCACAAATACATAAATAAGAAACATTTATTTTTGACGGGGATTTCCTAAGGTCAAAAAAGTTAAAGCTAAAAGCTATTTTCCTCTCTTCCTTTTGATTCACTGAAAGCCCCCAAAATAATATTAATATTGATTTGCACAAAAAGGGATAGACAACAGATATTTCAAGCAAATATATACGTTCTAAGTGGCCTGTTATTGATGCTAAATGTGAAAACATTGCTGGTCTATTACTGATGCATGATAAATGTGAAGACATTGCTGGAAAATGGAATCATAAATCAGGCCTGAAAATAAGCTAGAAGGAATTTAGTTTTTCAAAGATTCGATTCCTAACTAAATCAAACTGTTTTTCTTAGTGATGGTTCCTACAACATCCACAGTCAGTCCAACTTTGGAATAACCTATCCAGTCGTGGCTGTACTTAACCAAATTCCTTTGGTTACCCTTTGCTTACCCTTTCAGCTATGGGCCGTAAACCTAGTAACAGCCATGATAAAGGAGTTCCACTCTTTCCAAGGCTGTCAATGGATGAGAGTTCTGTGGAAAGGGGGACTTAATAAGACAGGGGGAACTAGGTTTGTCAACAACCCTTTTTAAGTGGCAAGATCATCCTAGATTATCTGGATAGTCTCAATGTAGCTGCCAAAAAACTTTACCAGTTGATGAAAGGGGTGAAAATCAGAAACAGAGAGGTGGCAAATTGAGAAGGAAGAAGTTGACATTGCTTGGTCTGAAGATGTAGAGAGAGGAAGGCATGTGTGAAGGAAGTGACTTTCCACTCTAAAACCAAGAGGGGGCAGGGTCTGGAACCGCCTTGCAGAAGTATCTTCCTGATACTTTGATTTCATACAGTGAGATATGTATAACACTCCTGAGACTTAGAATTGATAAAACTGAGTTTGAATTGTTTTAAAATGTTTCTTCTGTTATTGCCTCAACAGGAATAACATTCTCACAATGACCCTTACTAAATTTTGAGGCTAAACAATAGTAACGGCCATAGTATGGTGTACATGAAACAATTATTTTTGTATGAAAAAACCTAAAATACATTTCTCACAAATCTCTGGGGAAAAAAATCTTATAAGGAAATTAAGATGCATGCAAACAAACTTTCTGTTAAGAAATAACTGAACAAAAGTTTGTGTACCTGTATTTCAAATTATTTCAGTCTGAACACTTTAAACTGTTACTGTCACTCAGATCAGTATCTTCTTAGGTCAGAAGTATAGCTATTTCTTTAATTGAGCTATTGAAATGAGTGTATTGATAAGCATCAAACAATGAGGTGTGTACTTATGCGATTTTTTCCGGAAATTAGCTACAAAATTATTTACTAACATTATAGAATTTGACAAAAATCTGTGCAGATAAAAATTGAGTAAATATGTACCCATAAATTGAATATAATGGACTTTGAATTCACGGACTATTAATTGGACTAGAATCGAATTATCATTTCATATGTAGAACAAATTACTAGAAAGTTCAGATTCACAGATTAAATACTATTTTTGTAATATTCCCACATACTTCTTTTGTGAGAAAAAGAAATATTCCTCCCTAACTATTAGAAAGTGAGTGCCTCTCCTCGGGAGAGCTTTTCTCCTGTGATTATATAAAATCACCATAATGCACTGTTATTTTCTGTAGTAGCACACACACAGCAGCGTGCCTAGTACTCCTCTGGTTTATGGTGGCCTTATTACTTGGTAAAGCTGCAAACCTGGTTTTACAAACTCTGTATTTTCCCTTTTCACTTCTATAGCCCTTGGCAGGGTTTCTGGGGTGTTAAAGGAGCAAGGGGGAGACTTGGGAGTCTATTCCTGGAGGTAGCTGTACAGATTGCTACAATGAAAAACTGGGCACTCACGTTTCCAACATGGCTGTTTTCTGACAGCCACCCCAATAGCTCAGCAGGCGATTTTTAGTGCCATCTTGCCAGGTGTATGATTTACACTTGATAAGTAATTTGGATCTTGACCTCTCATTTCCTAAGCTGTCAGAATGTGGGCTTCCCAGAGCAGCAGCTCGCTCAGATCCTAGAGGGTGAAGAGTGATTCCATCCTTCAACTGACCATTAAAGAAACTGCCCCATCTGGTACACTCAATCCCTCTCTGCGGACGTGCAGGAATCGGGAGGGCAAAGGTAGGGAAGAGCAGGGTGGAAAAGTAAGGAGAATTCAATAGAACGAGACTTTTGATGCTAACCAAATAGAATACAATGAGAATAGAACATAACCAGAAATAATTTCTTTATCCTAAGAAATAAAATAAAAATTTAGAATGAGATTAACTTTTAATTAAATTCTTCTAATTGAATCTGTAAGCTTAATGAATATGCTTGGTGCTGGTTAATTTTTTTTCTGTTTATTTTTGAGGAAAAGAATCTATTTTATAAGCTATATCGAAATTAGCTTTGATCCTGACATTCTATATTTAGCTGGTTGTCGAGGGTGGATTTCATTATTCAAATGCAAATGTCTCATAAGTGGGATATATTTAAAATATAAACAAATAAAACAGTCTTTGTTTATGGAATTCAGAAAGGGCTGAAATATTCACATGATTCCATGATGCCTAAGAAACAGACGATCTCTGCTGTAAATAAACAACAACAAAAAAGTTCTCATGCAACATTTCATATTTACGTAGGTTTGGTTTTAAAAAAGATCCTTTCTTAAAATGTTGGACAATAATCACTGACATTTTGAAAATGTACAACTTCAAAGATTACTTCTGCTCAACTTTATTTGGCAAGCGGAGAACAAAGATAGGAAATATTAGAGAATTGGCGTGTATCTTGGTTTACCAGAATAGCTGGTAAGAGAGCAGCAGCTGAATCGCCACATCTTAAAGTGGCTTACTCATTTTCCCACAAGGCATGCTCCAAGTCAATGCACAATTTACGTTCTTAGTGCACAGGTCTTAACTTACTATGTTTTACAGTTAAAATGGCTCCCTTTCCTAAAGGGTCGTGGAAGTAAGGCAGAGACTAATTTGCATCCATTAGCACTCGGAGATTCACTTCTGAATCTTACAACAAGCTCCCTGTCTGCGTTCGGGTTTTGTTTATCTGTGTTTGTTTCTTTGTGTGAATTAGATGTGCTTGGAGAATTAATTCTCCATCCTCACAGCCTCGTGACATTTTTTCCCCAACATCGTATTTTTATTGATGATTTGAGAATTTTATACAACGCATCCGGATCACGCTCGATCTACCCTTGTGCTCCACCCCATGATAAATATATATACCGAGTATATCTGGGCTGCCCATATACTCACTGGAGCATGGTCAAACTCCCAGTGGCCATTGGGAGTCCTTGTGATATTTAACTCCCTTGATTTTCATCCAGGAATCTCTAATTGCCCTGGCCTCGATTGCAATGATGATTTGAAAGCTGATTATCTACATATTGCCTATGCTGTCTTTGCTCCTTGCCGCGTGCCTCAGCGCTTGCCCTGAATGTTTCCACGTCCCTTCCCTCTGAGTTTCGATGTCCGGACCCTGGTACTCTGCACAGAAACTCCTGGCTAGGTGCTTTGTGTCTGTTAGGAAAAAAAGAATGTACTGAAAACTCACGTCAATCCTTTCATTTTCCTTTAATGATTTTGTGAGTGAGTAAATTGGATCGTAACAGTGCTGAAGGAGGTTTCCAGGCAGATGTTTAATGGTGTAACAGAGAAAATATCTCAGGGGAAACTCTACACTCAGGTTAGCTGCAAAAGTAGACGTGTGTCTCTTTCTGCCAAAGGCATGGGACAAAGAGAATGGTGTGGGGGTGGGGAGTCAAGTGACATTACTCAGGGAATTGAGGGAACTCAGGGAACGCTGCCTTTAAAAGATTATTCTTTTAAAACGCACTAAAGAGAGGGTTTCCAGCCCCCACCCCCAACCCCACTTTTCCTCTCACTGTCTTCACAGAGATGTAATCAAGCAAGCAGGATGTGAGCAGGTCACCATGGTGGTCGCAGCACATACATTCCAGAGCAGAATGCTGATAAAAGCGCTCGGCGCAGCAGCTCTATCTGACTTAGAATTTTCATATTTGACAGGAAAGGATTATCGATTTTTTGTTGACGTTATCTATTTGTTAAACCTTGCAAGAATCTTGGGGAATTTTTAGAGACCCCACTTTCCTTTCTAGACATCATTTTGATTTTAGAAAATAAGTATTTTTCCTTGCTTTATTTTAATTTAAATGAAAATAAACAATTTGAGTTACTTTTCCAATTGCTGTACATATATGTCATATGTGTTACTGTATTATATAAAGACATTGCCATGCAAGTATACTAATATGAGTTGAGCTTGAAACTATCTCGTTTTTCTCCCTGTTTCCCTCTCCACCTCACCCATCCCCTTTGCTTCCTAGACAGTTTGCTTTTCCTTTCATGCCTCAAATATATACAGAATTTATGTTTCTATAATAAATAAATACAGGGTGCTCAAATGAAAAGAAAAGAAAATGTTTGTTTTGACACTCTGACTTAATTCAGTTAATATGACTATTTCCCGTTCTATCTATTTTGCAAAAATGAAATGCCTTCATTCTTCTTTCAGGCTAAAAACTTCCACTGTAATAATGCAGATTTCACTTGGAGGTCTAAGTTAGCTTTAGGTGTCCAGTGTCACCCAGCCTAGCCTCAAATGTGAGAACCTTCTGCCTCAGCTTGCTGAATAGCTATAACCATAAGTGAAAAAAATCTGTAGCTAGTGTCTTCCTAGTTAATTTTAGAGATTGTTTTAGGGGGCTGAAATTTAATATTGCCCTTGGTTTTCATTATTGTGACAAATAACCAAATTTACAAGGTGGAAAAGAATCCTTTCTGCTCTCAGTCCCAGAGGAATCAGTTCTTCACGCTCTTGGTCCATTACAGTAGGTCCAGGGTGAGGCCAAAAGTCACTATGATGAGAACATAATCAAGAAAGTCAGCTTATCTCGTGCTGGGTAAGTAACAAGGAGAGGGCTGAGGGTAAAGTCGCCCTCCAATAATCTGCTTCTTCTAATTCTACCCCGTGTCCAGTGTTTTAGCATGTGGCAATAAGGTCATCATATTTCGAATTCCTCAGGGAATTAGTCCATTCTTTAGGACAGATTCCTCATTTGTCAGTCAGTTTCCCAAACCCAGCTCCCAACGTTAACCTGCGTGTGACGTTTTGTATTTACAGCATGATAGAGATTTCATCAGAACCACATGCATTAATACATATGTCTTATTCTGTTTTTGTGAGAGGAAATGAGAGGCTTCTATTGATGGTTCATAGGAGCTGCTCATAGCAAATCTATGTCTTGGTCCTTAGGATAACTTATCCAGGAAACAAGTGCTGCAGTCAGGAATGGTTTGACAGTGTTGGCTTCTTGTTACCACACCAGCATGGCCATGGCGTGTCCTAAATACTGACATGAAAGTGTATATTTCTTTACATTTCAATCTATCTGCTATCCTTTACCTTAGAAGAGATTTCAAAAATTTAAACACAAAGACGCTCATCGGTTGTCAAATTTACAGCCTATTCCACGCATCGATTTTGGTTTGCATATATAAATATATAGAATGGGTATTTGCAATCTGTAAATATTAATTATTAAAATGACAGTGTCTTTGACGCAGCATTATTTATCAGGATAAAAAAGATAAATAGGAGGAAAATTATTGCCAGCAAACAAAGGTGATAAAAATGAAACAAGCAAAAACTCAAAGAGAAGAAAACATATAGATCCTCATGATTCAAACTGCAGAAAAAAATCTAAGCACGATACTGCTATTGGAAGCGATTATAAAATATGCGTCTAATATGACAAACCGTGAATGGCTGTGTATAGCCAACAGTATGGAGAGTGAAATTAGCCTTTTCTTTGTTTTGTTTATCCTTAAAGTGATAATAGAGGTAATTTTCTATTGAATTAAAATAAGCTGTTGGCACTTCTTCACGGACCATAGTCCTCTTTAATAATGAGGCCTATTATTGTTAACAGGGGAGAGTGATTCCACCCAATAACAAACTGATGTATCCCTTGGTGCTCATTTATAGTGGTTAAATGGGATTTAGTGAATTGTTAACAAACCAGTATAATTTGTAGAAATGTATTTTACTGCCACTATTGAGATTTAAGAAAAACATCTCTAACTTTAATTTCTGGTATTTTAATCAATGGGATCTTAGATATTATCAGCAAACTAATCCAAGAATAAAAAAATGCACACGGTTGAAATCATAAGCTTTCAGTGGATAATGAAAACCCTAACAATGATCAAAGGTCCACCGAAGTGGAATGTTACTAAAGTGTAGTGGGCTTCCTGCTCTAAAACTCACCAAAGCTAGCTAAAACTATGACTGTGGAGAACTGAAACCCTGGACAGTCTGCCCTTCAATGTGTCCTGTAGAGGCAGAATAGCACCATTTCATGGTCTAGGACATCGGAGTAATTTTTGTGAGATTGTAATTTCAAGAATTTTATCCCAAACCTAATATGCTTAAAGTTGAGACAAGGTGACTTTGAAGAGGAAATAAAGTATTTTTGTTAAAGTGTCCTCGTGAGGTTGTACAGGGTCTAAAAGTGTTGGCTGCCCAAGCCTGATAATCTGAGAGAGATTCCAGGTAGAGCAGTGAATCTACACTTAAAAGCAATCCTCAGATTTTTCACATGGGCACTATTGCTTACACACATGTCAACCATCACACACACGCACAAACACTTGAAAACCATCTCACCATCATATATGTATATATAAAAAAACCTATCACACAGACACAAACACACACATAAAGACACATGAAAACCATTTCCCCATCACATTGTTCCACAAGCATGCACACAAAACCCATCACAAGCACACACACACACACACACACACACACACACACACACACCACTACACCATTAAATCATCACACACATCCATAACAATAGTAATAATAATACGATAATTGATAAACATAGTTGTATGAAGCTGATGCCCCTTTCAATCTTGGTATTTGGTAACATCTGGGTTGTACAGGCAGAAATGTTAAGATAGAATAATTTACTTAGACCCATTTTCTGTATTATATTTATATGTACAAATGCCTCTTGTTGTCCTGCCAAGAAAAATAATTAAGTCCCTGTCACTTCCTATCTGCTGCCCTCAGATTTCCATGTAACACTGGTACTTCATTCTGACTACAGCGGCTATTGTTTCTCTGAACTTCCTTCCTGCTCTGTCAAAGTTTATCCACTTTGATACATCAACAAACCAAATATTCTCTGGCATTATCATTTACTCCTTTTGTACTTTGCTTATCACTTCTAAATATTGAAAATCAATAAACTCTGATTTCAGTTTTATTTCTCTTCAAACATCCTTCACAACAACTAAAGAGAGTGATAGAAACAGAAAAGAAAATTATGCTCTCCTGAGGACTATTCAGAGGGGATGCTGCAAAGTTCAAGGTCAGGTAGATATAGTTTATCCTTTCAAATGCTCAAAATCATGCTGATTTGGGAGACCAAAGTGCTATAATTAATTTGTTCCTACGAAAGCAATAAAACTAAGCAATTGCTAAGGAGTATCTATTTTTATAAACCATAGAAAGATTTATTCACACAGTTTCTGAAACAGCATTAAGTATTTCTTAAGGCTGTTAAGAGGCAAGAAGTTGCATGCAGTTCGTGTGAAACATCAAATTCTCTATAAATATCACGTTTGTTTGTGTTTATTGCCCATGGATGAATAAAGTTCTATACAGTGATATTACTACAAAAGAGGTCATGGGCTTGGATGTTATGGCTTCATGATTAATGCTCCAGGAAGTGACAGCAGAAGTTAAAATCATGTCTCTGTTTCAGAGAGTTGATGGCAAACTCCCTAATATCCCTATTGAGTGTCCTGTGCCATTTTGGACTTACACACTGAAAAGTGGTTCCATCAACACAGATAATATCACATAAGCATATTGAATTTCCCATCTCCAAACAATTAAGAGGTTTTACTCTATCATTTTATCTATACAAATATACACTCACAGAAAGTAATTAATATTTAGGGAATAAACATATTCTTAAAGTATTTTATAAATGACTTTTTGAAAATAGTCCACTAAATGGATTTTAGATTTTATATTGTCTTTAATTTTTCACTTTTCACCTTCAATGTCTATGGTGGTTTGAATATGCCTGGTTCAGGGACTCGCACTATTAGGAAGTATGGCCTTGTTGTAGGAAGTTTGTCACTGTGGGCTTTGAGATCCTCTTGCTAGCCGTATGGGAGACTGTCTTCCTCTAGTTCCCTAAGATGTAGAACTTTTAGCTCCCTCATTACCATGTCTGCTTGGATGTTGCATGCTTCCTGCCTTGATGATAATGGACTGAACCTCTGAGCCTGTAAGCCAGGCCCAGTTAAATGTCCTTTATAACACTTGCCTTGGTCATGGTGTCTCTTCACAGCAATGAAAACCCTAACTAAAACAGAAGTTGGGACCAAGGACTGGAGTATTTCTGTGATAGGCCTGACTATGCTTTTGTTTGGAGGAAATGTGGATTTTCAGACTTTGAAAAGCTTTAAATGGGTATTAATGGGCCATCCTAGTAGGAATAAGAAGACATTGATGCTGGGCATGATTTGAACTGTGCAGACATGGTCCAAGGGGTGTCAGTGGAGAAGAATTTGAGCATGTAGCCTAGAGAGTTTTCTGGTGGTATTTGGTGAAGAATGTGTCTGCTTTTTGTCTTTGTCTGAGCAGTCTACCTAGGCTAAGGTAAAGGGCTTTATATTAGGTGCACTGACAAAGGAAGTCTCAAAATCTCAAAAAAGCCCAGCAGGGACTTTGCTCTCTGGTTTGGTCTCCTGAAGAACATTTTGGTCAATCATAGCAAGCTTCGAAAGGAAAAGCACAAAATGCATGGCTCAAAGAATAAACGGGACCAGGAAGTAGAATAGACTGAATGCTATGTTCCAGGAAACAAACAAAATAAGGGACTGGTGACCCGAGAGCAAGATCCCACCTAGCTAAGCTTACTGTTTATGTGTTTGCAGGTGAACAAGGAAGAGTTATATCATGCTAGGAATTTTTACCTGGCTATGTTATTGTTTTTATTTGTTTTCCCCCTACTCCCAGCAGCTACAGATTTCCACTCATTGTCTTGGCACTCTGGATCTCTTTCCTATCTCTCCCATACCTGCTCCCCCATTCCCCTCCCCCACACCCAGTTCCCTACCTCCTTCTGCCTCTTATGACTATTTTGCTCCCACCCCTCCCCCAAGTGTGACTCAACATCTCTTGGGCCTTCCTTCTTGTTCCGTTTCTTTGGGTCTGTGGATGTATCATGAGTATTCTGTGCTTTACGGCTGACATCCATTTAACAGTGAGTACATACCATGCATATCCTTTTGTGGCTGGATTACCTCACTAGGAATGATATTTTCTGGTTCAATCTATTTGCCAGCAAAATTTATGATTTTTAAATTTATTTTTATTTATTTATGTTTTTATTGGATATATTATGTATTTACATTTCAAATGTGATCCCCTTCCTCCCTCTCCCTTGCTCCCTCCCATCTCCCCCTGCTTCTATGAAGATGCTCCCACTCCCACCTCAACATTTTGGCTTTCCCCTACACTGGAGAATTGAGCCTTCACAGGACCAAAGGCTTCTCCTATTGATGCCAGACAATGCCATCCGTCCTCTGTTACATGTGTGACTGGAGTCATGGATCCATCCATGTGTACTCTTTGGTTGGTGGTTTTGTCCCTGGAAGCTCTGGTGGAGTCTGGTTGGTTGATATTATTGTTCTCCCCATGGGGTTACAAACCCTTCAGCTCCTTCAGCCCATTAGGGTCGCCATGCTCAATCCAATGGTTGGCTGTGCGTATCTGCCTCTGAATTTGTCAGGCTCTGGCAGAGCCTCTCAGGAGACATCCATTTCAGGCTCCTGTCAGCAAGCACTTCTTGGCATCAGCAATAGTGACTGGGTTTGGTGTCTGCATATTGGATGAAACCCCAGGTGGGGCAGTCTCTAGATGACATTTCCTTCAGTCCCTGCTCTTTTTTTTTCTTCAGTCCCTATATTTCCTCTAGTGAGTATTTCGTTACTGCTTCTATAAAGGACTGAAGCATCTACCTTTTGGTCTTCCTTCTTCTTGGGCTTCACATGGTCCGTGAATTGTCTTCTAATCTGAAACGAACTGCAGTCCTGAATTGGAGGGCACAGTTGTGATTTGGCTCTTAAGATTGGAAGAAGACACGCTTTTGATCTAGATCTTAAGGAATAGAGGCCATGAAAAACTTTGGATCAGGCAAGCAGACTAGAGTTCAAGGCCAGCCTGGAACAGAGAAATTTCTAGGTGAAGAAAAATTCTAGGTGAAGAAAAGTCCAGGCATTGTCATTCAATGCCTTTGATCCCAGATAAGGGGACATAGGCACACAGTTCTCTGAGTTGAAAGTTAATCTACAGTGCAAGTTCCAGAACAACCGAGCTTAGGCACTGAAGGAGTAGGAAAAAAGAACTCAGCAGCTTCAGTATTGTGGCTCTGGCTTTAGAGTCAAGAATAGAAGGGAGTACTGGGACAATTAAAGTTGATTAGCTGGAATTAAGAAATTAGTAGTGATTAAGAAGGGACCAACATTACTGAGGTGAAATCTGCTGGGAAATATTTTCTGAGAACACGAAGAAGCTGTGTTCCAGAGATAGCCAAAATTGTGCCTTGTAGTCAAGGTAGCCAAGGTAATGTGTAAGGATCACTCAGGTGGTACTGATTTTGAAAGCATCAAGGGGTCAATGAGAGCAACTGATGCTTGGCACAGTGAGAATCCATAGATGGCCATTGCTGAAGGTGCAGCCTCAGTTCCAGTTGACAGTCTGGGACTGAAGGATTCATGCAAAGGATTTGAGGCTTGGCACCATGAAAGGGGCCTATGAGAGACTTTCTTGTGAAGCCTAGTTGCATCAGAAGACCCTAGTGTATCACAGATGCTAGTACCACGAAATGATCATCAAGAACAGCAGCAAAAGTGAAGTGAAGTCAACCAGAGTGCTACAAAGAACAAAGCTGGTGAAGTGACCCAAACCCTTTGCAGGAGCCCAGAAGATCACGTGTGGATCACACACATTGAAACAAGAATCTATAAAGTTGAAGTTGCCTTGGATACTCCAAGATGTGAGAGATGACAGAGCTATGGGATACCTGCCAAGGGAAGGAGCTAACAGTGTGGAACCAGCCCAAGGGGATGACGTTTGTTGCTTCTGAATGCCAGATCTGCCCATAGCACTCAACGAGGAGGGAAGGAGTTCAAGATTTGGAGTGCGCTTTGACATTGGACATGGAGATGTGGAGTTTGGAGTTAGCCCAGCTGAATTTCTGTCTTCTGTTGGTCCAGTATTTCCTCATTATGATGTTTTGGAATGGTAATGTATACCCTGCATGATATTGGCCGTATGTGATCTGCTTTTTGACTTTCACTTCTTAAGGGATTGCACTTTAGAGAGTTCATGAATCTCAGAAGAGAATTTGAACATTGGACTTTTAACATTGTTGGGACTGTTATAAACTATGGGACTTTTGATGTTGGACTATGTGTATTTGCAATATGCTATGGCGAGGTATGCACCCATAGACTCATGTTTGAACAAGCCTGTGGAGGCCAGGAGTGGGATGTAATGGTTTAAATACACTTGGCTCAGGAACTGGTACTGGTAGGAAGTGTGATCTTGTTGAAGTAGGTATGGCCTTGTTGGAGGAAGTGTGTCACTGTGAGGGTGGGCTTTGAGAACATCCTCCTAGTCACATGGGAGACAGTCTTTCTATGTATAAAATGTAGAACTTTCTGCTCCTCCAGCACCATGTCTGCCAGGACTCTGCCATACTTTCAGTCTTGATGGTAATGAACTGAATCTCTGAACCTGTAAGCTACCCCCAATTTAATGTTGTCCTTTATAAGAATTTCTTTGGACATGGTGTTTGCTCATAACAACAGAAACCCTAACTAAGACAATGCCAAGCCATTAAATGAAGGAGGGGGACATAGAACTCACATATGCCTGTGAAGAAAAGCATTAAAGTGAATAGATATTAAATTAAAAGTTTGAAAACTCCACAAACTATTTTTGGTTAGATATTACCGATATTATTCATATGATAAAGATAAAGAAGAAAATTGGCTCTACCTTTTCCCCAAGGACTCTCTACTGATTCTATATTCTCAAGATAAATGGTAAATTTGCAGAGACTTTTATATGAAAACATTTCTATCACTATACTTATTATTCCTTTAAGGAGAGGAAATTTCTCAGGCTCTATACAGCCCTGTACTTGATGGTATATTGTTTTACATTAAAGACTGAGAACTACAGAAACATTTTATAGAATCAAAATGACAACACCTTACCTTCTTATTTTTGGATTTTTTTCTAACACAATCTAGCATGTATATTTCTCTCTCTCTCTCTCTCTCTCTCTCTCTCTCTCTCTCTCTCTCTCTCTCGTGTGTGTGGTGTGTATGTGTGTGTGTGTGTGTGTGTGTGTGTGTGTGTGTGTGTGTGTGTGTGTGTGTGTACAGTCATGAGGAGAAGGAAATATTTGGAGTTATCCACTATCCACGTTAACATATAGCAGGAAACTCCTGGATGTTTCCTATTCACTATCAGCTGAGACAGAGGTTGAATCATGAAGATTTAAGCTTACAAGAAACTACTAGAATATATCATTTGCAAAATTATTCTTTTTTATTGATTTCTAGGATCATTCTTTCCAGGTTTTCCTTTTGCTGAGACACGTCATTAGATTTTGACATCACGTGTCAGTCATCTGGTCTCACTTAAGCCAATTTCTTGAATTGTTCACTATTCAGTAAAGACAGTGTATTTTTCTTGCTTCTTACCCACTCTGACTACTCTGTGTTTCTATAGTAGTTTTCCATTAAAGTAAAATGACCTAAAATCTTACATTTATGATTTAACAAAAATGGCTGCAGTTATATTTCTAAGTCACAATTAAATAATCCCCAGTGATTCCCATGAATGCTATCGTGGGGAATAAAAAGATTTTTCAAGAAATTCCTTGGACATCAATCGTATAAATGGGTAACAGGTCAGGAGCAGCAAGCGTGTGTAGCAGGTATAGCTACTAGCGCTTGGCCTGCTGATCTGAGTTTGATTCTCAGAATCCTCATGGGGGAGGGAAGGAACTAACTCCCAGTGCACGAAACAGCATCACCCTCCTATAAACACACAAATATATAAATACACAAAATTGTATTTTAATCAAAGAATAAGCAGTTCAGTGTTAGTATTTTGCTTACAAAAATACATATACAAAATGCACAAACCAAAGGCCTGTCAAGTCAATCTTTACTTTATGGACAGCTGTGTGTTGTATACGTTTTTCTTTCCTATCTCTCTTTTCACCTAACTGTTAGTGAGGTTGTGAACATGTGTAGATGAATCTTTAATTAAATATTGAAGCTTATGTTTTAGAGCATAATTTATTTCATTTCTAGTTCATATTACAAGCCGGTTGCAAATTTCAGGATCATATTATAATGAGTTTCTATTTTATTCATGTATGAGATCAAATGTGGAATCATAAATTAGAGAACTGAAGATGACATCATCTTGCTTTCAATAGATATTCTACTCAGGTCAAGTTCCATAGGTTCACAGGATACATGAACATGTGACTATTTACAAGAGTGCACGTAATATGCAAACTTAGAATGAATGCTGAATGCAAAACCTTAATAACTGAAAAAATGCCCCAAATTAATACATAAGTTTATAAATCAGGAACTCTGTTCCTTGTTGGTTACAAACACATTAGGAAAAAGAACTCAAAGATTCTTATTTACATGCATTATAGATGAGAATATAAAACCTGTCTATAAATCAGGTTCTGAATTTTAGTATAATTGTGCTTTTCAAAGTAGATAATTAAATTGCTATGTCTTTGGGGAAAGGTCAGTCCATTGGGATAGCATGGATTAATCTCTCTAGGGCATTTGCTCTTAATAACCATGAACGATTGTTTTATAAGCTTGAAGGTTTGGCAAGAGTCCATCTAGCCTAAACTACTTTGAAAATGACAGGATTTCCCTGAGAAACACTCTCATGGTTTTACTTAATCACCAGTTAACCTGCAGATGCACCTTTCCTTATCATGTGCTGTTACCCTGCACTGTGCTCAGCTATGAACCTCCTGGGCTTCTTTACTCTTCTCTGGGTTTAGTTTGACATCAGTTCCTTGAACTACACATACAGGGAAGAGATAGGAACTCAAGTTCATAAAGAACAATGCGATAAATTATTTTTAGTATATGTCACCTGGTTTTGTGGATTTATTTTATATTATATATTATACCATAATAAAAATTATTAAGGATACTTTTTGATTAAACTTGACTAAGAAAGAACCATCTCTTTTGAGCTATAAGGACATGACTGTGAATATCCACACAAGTAAAACTAAAGTCCTTTAATGGGAAAATATGTCTCAAACCCTCCTTAAAGAAGTCAAAAAGAAAAGACAATAGCCAATGTGATACTAAATTATATATCATAATTACCCAGGATCACCTAAAATAAAAGACTAACTTGATGAAAAGTTAAAGTAAAACATGTTAGTTTCTAGGAGAAGGGTAATAAACAGGTTTATATTACCTTACAATTCTAACATTTTGCAAAATTCTACCAATATTATCTCAAATTACAAAAGAAAGTTATGAATCATAGTTGGAAAATTTTTGTGGGGAATTGTCAGTAAATATTTTATCACTGTTTTTCCAAAGTTAATTTATCATTCTTGCTTGAAGTAGTTTCCTTTAAAACAATGATACCCATCTTTCTTCATTTTTACTAACAGCTGTGTTTTCTAATAATAATCTTTGAATATTCTAGAAATATCCAATTGGCTTGTCTTCATACTCCCATGTCTTGTTATTATTGCAATATATTGTTAATATATGCAATATTTGAACCAAAAAATGTAATCAATTTTCTTGAAGGAAACGATTAATGATCTTCCAATTAATCTTCCTTGATAAAAGCCATAACAATAAACAAATACTCTTTTCTTTTTTTCTTTTTACTTTGGATACACTTCATGGATAAGTTCATTTGAAGAATTTTAAGCAGTTAGCACAAACACTAGACATGTATTTATAGCTGTTTCATAGTCAAGAAATATAGTACAAATGTCTGAAGAGATTCACTGTTAGTTGAGTGCTTACATCCTATTTCATAGATAACAATTTCTGATTGTGTTCCCATACAATAGAAGTGGAGTGATTTTCTGAATTTTCTTTATAAGTATATTATGAGTACTCCTGAAATCGCTGCCCCCAAGAACTAATCAACTCACAAAGGCTGGTCCTACTCATACAATCACATAAAAACCATTGCAAAGACTCATAAAAACATAAAAAATAAAGTTATCAGCTCTTCCTTTCCTCTCTCTTCTGTTTCTCACTCTTTTCTTTCTCTCTCTTCTCCCTCTCTTGCTCCCCGCCCCATCTCCACCACCCCAATAAACCTCTCCATGTGGGAAAAAAAACATAAAGTTATCAATGTATCTCACTTTAATTATCTTTCCAAACCAGCATAGGTTGTCAAACTGAGATGACCAGTTTTTAAGTGATTACATAAATCTAAAATCTCTACTAATTAGCTTACTTTTTACCTATTAAAAACATCTGTTCTGAACTATTAAAACTTCATTGGCCAAGGTACAGGCTATTATATTTCTTATCAGCAGTTGATCAACTAATCACATTTAATTTTTAGCATATTACATCATTAGTCATAGTGTTAAGAAGGTACTTCTATCAGCTGCTGACAGATATTTTAAGTGTACGTTTAGTTTTTAACGCTGTATCCTCTGTTGCCAGTCATATAAAAAATATTCTAGATAAAGTCAAGAGCATGAAATCAACAGAATTTATGTACTAATACCAGGGAGCTGTCCTGTATTACTTAGTTATGGTTACTGTTATACTGGAAGTCTATACTCTGTTGACTATTATTTTTATTACCCCTTAGAATTTATTTTTCTAAAATTAATTTAAAAAAGACCTATATTGTACAGTTCAAACTTATTAAAATCATACCAAGTTTATCATCTATCAATGAGTAAGGATCTAAATAAAGTATAATATTCACTAGGTTCATAAATCACATATATAATTGTGTAAGGTAAAGAATGCATATATGCTGATAACATATATAGCAACTCATATGACATTTGAGATGTGTTCATATATTTTATGCTTCTCCACTCAACTGTATTTGACTATAATGAATCCCTACTTTTGTTTACTGTTTATGTAATGAGCTACTTTGTAACATTTAGTCTAGTCTATAATGTCTAAAACCATGGTAAATGTTACTATACCCAAAGGCTGTTAAGAATCTGAAATGAATTTTATTTCTTAGCTAGATCATTTAATACTAATTCCTTGAAATCTCTCACCCTGTTCCAGATCATTTGTTGCTTGTACCATTAATAAACGTATAGCCTAGAGTGTTATTGTGTTATTGTTTCAAATGCGCTTCCATTTAGAAACCTACAAATTATGTGTTCATTTTCATATTCAAAATGCATTTGTTACCAAAGAAATAACAATCTACCTTTAATTATGTTGTTCTAGAAAGGCTTACAAAGGCTTTGATTCTTAACAGAGCATTCCTTAAAGCAATTCAGCTCAAACTATTAAACTGAGAAATTAATGGGTCTGTCTACTGTGGCTGTTTCTGGCAGATTACTTGAGTAAGATAAAGTTTGCTATAAAGTACATTCCTTTTTCTCTCTCTTCAGCTTGCAATCCATCATGAATCTTGCCGACCCTTTTTAAACTCATCATTCTGATCAAAATTTTCCTCTTGTACACAAACTCTAGCCACTCTCTGTGGACTGTAGAAAGTTCATGAGAGAGAAGTGAAGAGAAAAAGAGATAGAGAAAGAGGGAAAGAGCATGAGAGAGAGCATGTATCTATTTGGGACACAGAGGTTATTTTATGAAGTGTGGTCTTATCTAGTCGTGAGACTACATTTAGATAGAAAAAAACTAAATTTTTACTCTTGGCCTTTAAATTTGTATCTAGAATACTCATTGAAAATGTTTATCATCCTCTTTCTCTGATCCATCCTTGCTCAATTTGCTTTTAGATAGGAATTCTATTAATTCATTCACGCCAAGGTATAAATGATGAAAGGTTTTTAAGTTCCCCAAGAAATTCAACTCCAATCTTAATTACACAATACATTAGATTTTTTTCAAAAGTAGCATTGATAATGATCATGGTATTTGCTTTATAAAAATAAATGCATACATGGTATGAAAAATATAAATATATAATACATATTCCCCTTTAATATTCTTATTTACTTTGTTAAAAAATCATTTTTGAAGGCAGGGTCTCATGTATTCCAAACTGGCCTCATCCCTGGGATGCAGCTGAAAATAGCCTTGAATTTCTGTTTCCTTCCTCTATCTTCCACATCTTGCAACTTCAGGGGTAAACTATGATACCCAGTTTTATCTGATGGTGAGAATCAAACCCCCAGTTTCTTGAGTGCTTAACTCCTAAAGACTGACATACATTCCTAGTTCTAATACCTTCATCTTTAACAATAACACGCTGATCTTGCAGTCTTAGTTTCTATCTACTGCTATAATAAAAATCTCACAAAAGCAACTTAAGGGAGCAGGTTTATTTTAGCGCCTTAGTTTAAAGCACAATGCATCATAGCAGGGTAACCATGGCAGCAGTGGCCAGAAACAGGTGGTCACATTCATCAATACTGAAGAACAGAGAGTGATGAACCTTGAGCTTGTTGGCCTTTTTACTTTTAATCCAAGACACTCGCCCTCCACCCCCTGAGAAAATCACTCCATCTACAGTGAGGAAGGGTATTCCCACATCGGTTAACCTGATTTCCAAAGGATTTGCCCAGAGGTCCATCTCCCATATCATTCCATATCTTGTCATGTTACCAGTTGAGACTAAACATAACAATGAATATTACTGTTTTTATTTTATATGTCATCATATTCCTGAAATTTCTGAAATTATATTACTGAGGTGACTTTCAAAATCTCATAAATAACTTGAGATATCTTGTTGACAGAACTGAGGACTTCATTCCTTCATAGTTGTATATGTGTGTGTGTATGAGCGTGCGTACGTGTGTGTGTGTGTGTGTGTGTGTGAAGATATTCATATGATCATTAACTTATTTAGATCTTAAAGCAAATTAGTGTCTAGAAACTCTGGGAAAAATATTGGCTTCCAGGCAGCTATGATGGGGGTCTTAAAGCCCACGGCCACATACTCCAACAAGGCCACACCTACTCCAACAAGGCCACACATATTCCAACAGGGCCACACCTTCAAATAGTGCCTCTTCCTGGGCTGAGCATATACAAACCATAACACCTTTCCACTGAGGCCAGACTAGGCAGTCCTCTGCTACATGTGTAGCAGGTACCACTGGCCAGCCCATGTAGGCTCTTTGGTTGGGGTTTAGTTTCTGGGAGCACTAAGGGGTCTAGTTAGTTGGTTGTGTTGTTCTTCCTATGGGGTTGCCGTCTCCTTCAGCTCTTTTAGTCCTTCTCCTAACTCTTCCATTGGGGTCACCCAGCTCAGTCCAATGTAAGGCTGTCAGTATCTGCATTTATCTCAATCAGGTAATGGCAAAACCTCTCAGAGGACAGCCATGCCAGGTTCCTGTCTGCAAGCACATCTTGGCATCAGCAATAGGGTCAGGGTTTGGTGTCTTTGCATTGGATAGATCCCAAGGTAGGGCAGTCTCTGGATGGCCTTTCTTTTGGTCTCCGCCCTATTTTTGTCTCTGCATTTCCTTTAGAAGGAACAATTCTGGGGTAAAAGTTTTGAGATGGGTGGGTGGCCCCATCTCTCAATTGGGGGCTATATCTACTGGAGGTGGTCCCTTTAGGTTCTATATACACACTGTTGGGCATTTTGGCTAATGCCATCCTCAGTGGGTCCTGGCAGCCTCCGACAGACAGCCCCATTCCCTATGCCACACTGCTGGATATTTCTAGTCTTTCTCCTGACCCTTTGGACTTCTCTCCTGTCTCCCCGATACATGAACCTACCCCACTATTCCCCCTCCCCTGCCCATCTCCCACCCAGATCCCTCCCTCTCTCTATCTCCCATGATTATTTTGTTCCTCTTTCTAAGTGGATTTGAAGCATCCACACTCTGGCCTTCTTTCTTGCTAAGCTTCATATGGTCTGTGACTTGTGTCATGGGTATTCTGAACTTTTTGGCTAGTATCCACCCATCAGTGAGTATATACTGTGCATGTCTTTTTGAGTCTTGGTTACCTCACTCAGGATGATATTTTCTAGTTCCACTCATTTGCCTGCAAAGTTTTGATGTCCTCACTTCTAATAGCTGAGTAGTATTCCATTATGTAAATGTACCACATTTTCTGAATCCATTCTTTTGCTGAGGGACATCTGGGTTCTTTCCAGCTTCTGGCTATTATTTAAAAAAAGGTTGCTATGAACACAGTGGAGCATGTGTCCTTGTGGTATGGTGGGGAATCATTTAGATATTGGCCCAGGAGTAGTATAGTTGGGTCTTCAGGTAGAATTTTCTGAGGAACAACCTGATTGATTTCCAAAGTGTTTGTATACCAGTTTGCAATTACACTAACAATGGTGGGGTGTTCCTCTTTTTCCACATCCTCACCAGTTTCTGCTGTCACCTGTGTTTTTTTATGATAGCCATTATGACTGGTATCAGGTGGAATCTAGGGTTGTTTTGATTTGCATTTCCCTGATGGCTAAGGATGTTGAATATTTCCTTAGTTGAGAATTTTTCTTAGTTGAGAATTTTTGGGGATGGGGATGGGTTGAGCATTCTTTTTTTATTTTTTTATTGGATGTTTTTTATTTATGGACATTTCAATGTTTCCTGTCCATAAACCCCCTATGCCATACCCCTCTCCCTTCTTCTATGAGGGTGTTCCCCCTTCCCAACCACACAACCCTTCCTGCCTACCTACCCTGACATTTCCCTACACTGAGGGCTCCAACTTTGGCAGAACCAAGGGCTTCTCCTCCCATTGGTGCCCAACAAGATCACCCTCTGCTACATATGCAGCTGGAGCCATGGGTCTGTCCATGTCTTTGGGTAGTAGTTTAGTCCCTGAGAGCTCTGGTTGGTTGGCATTGTTGTTCTTATGGGGTTGCAAAGCCCTTCAGTGCCTTTGATCCTTTCTCTAACTCCTCCAACGGGGACCACATTCTCAGTTCAATGGTTGGCTGCGTCCATTCACCTCTGTATTTGTCATGTTCTGGCAGAGCCTCTCAAGAGACATCCATATCAGGCTCCTGTCAGCATGCACTTCTTGGCATCAGCAATATTGTCTGGGTTTGGTGGCTGTATGTTTATGGGCTGGATCCTCAGGAGGGACAATCTCTGAATGGCCTTTCCTTCAGTCTCTGCTCAAAAATTTGTCTCTGCATCTCTTCCTATTAATAATATATTTGTTCCCCCTCCTAAGAAGGACTGAAGCATCCATATTTTGGTCATCCTTCTTCTTGAGCTTCATGTGATCTGTGGGCTGTATGTTGGGTAATCCAAGCTTTTGGGTTAATATCCACTTATCAGTGAGTGCATACCAAGTGTGTTATTTTGTGATTGGGTTACCTCACTCACGATGATATTTTCTAGTTCATTCCATTTGCCTATGAATTTCATAAAGTCATTGTTTTTGATAGCTGAATAATACTCCATTGTGTAGATGTACCACATTTTTTTTAATCCATTCCTCTGTTGAAGGACATCTGGGTTCTTTGCAGCTTCTGGGTATTATAAATAAGGCTGCTATGCACATAGTGGAGCACGTGTCCTTGTTATACTTTGGAGCATATTTTGGGTATATGCCCAGAAGTGATATAGCTGGGTCCTCAGCTAGTACTATGTCCAATATTCTGAGGAACTGCCAAACTGATTTCCAGAGTGGTTGTAGCAGCTTGCAATCCCATCACCATGGAGGAGTGTTCCTCTTTCTCCACATCCTCAACAGCATCTGTTGTCACCTGAGTTTTTGATCTTAGCCATTGTAACTGGTCTGGGGTGGTATATCAGGGTAGTTTTGATTTGTGTTTCCTTGATGTCTAAGGATGTTGAACATTTCTTTAGGTGCTTTTTGGCCATTCAGCATTCCTCAGCTGAGAATTCTTTGTTTAGCTCTGTACCCCATTTCTTAATAGGGTTATTTGATTCTCTGGAGTTTAACTTCTTGAGTTCTTTGTATGTTTTAGATATTAGCCCTCTATCAGATGTATAATTGGTAAATATCTTTTCCCAATTTATTGGTTGCTGTTTTGTCCTAATGTCCAGTGTTATATTAGATGTATTTGTCAGTGTTATATTAGATTGCCAATGAAAATGCTATAAGGAACAAAGCAATATACAGGGTTTGTGATGGTTTGTGTATGCTCAGCCCACGGAGTGGTACTATTAGAAGATGTGTGGTCCTGTTGGAGTGTGTCACTGTGGGTGTGGGCTATAAGACCCTCATCCTAGCTGCCTTGAAGTCAGTATTCTGCTAGCAGCCTTTAGAAGATGGAGATCTCTCAGCTCCTCTTACATCCTGCCTGGATGCTGCCATGTTCCTGCCTTGATGATATTTGACTGAACCTCTCAACCTGTAATTCAACCCCTTATAAATTGTCCTTTATAAGACTTGTTTTGGTCATGGTGTCTGTTCACAGTAGCAAAACCCTAATTAAGACAAGGTTTATTAAGAAATACAAGAAAAATATCTACAAAACAATAAAGTTATAATTGGTCAGAGTAAAAGTAAACAGTATAACAAACACAGAGTCCTAAACACAAACACTATATACTCTTCCCGAGAAACAATGATGAAACTTGTGATGTGCAAGGAGAAAAGAAAGTGCTGAGAGAAAACAAACAATAAACAAGGAAGGCTGTGTTCCCGCATCTGTAGCAAGAGGTATTGACTTCAACAGAAAATCACTTTCAAGAAGGAAAATCAACCAAGTGCAGACTTGAAGAGATAAGCATAAGGTATCAGACAATATCAACTGATGGCCAGCTCTAATAGAAAGGCTAGAAGCCTTATAGAAGCCCACATCCTACCAAACTCCATAACTGTGAAGGATATATGCAATCTCTATATATTTATCTTTAATTTCCTATGACATATATAAGTTTTTACCAAGAAATGTGCAGTTGCTAGATGGTAACATGTAGGAGGATTATGCAGAAAAGGGAGAAGGATAAGGTCAGGAAACTGCTTGGCCGTGCGTTTCATACATTGTAAATGAAGCGGGTACAGCTTAAGCACTGAATGGAGTTTGAAATATTAAAGATTCATAAACCTGTTCTGCAGGAACCACTAGAAAATACTGTAGTGTCTACCTGGATTAAATATATCAAAACAATGAGGAAAATTCGATTAATATAAAACATGGCAAAACACTGGGCAAAGTGAATTAATTATTTGAATATTCAACATACCAAAATGAACATCACATGAATAGAAAAATTTTATTAATATGTGTATAACATTAAGTTATTTGTGAGAAACCTTCCAGAGAGATGGCTGAATCTTTAAATGGCTTCTTGCTGAACTTAATTTAAACATCTGGGAAAGGTGTAATACAGGTCTAATACATATTTTAAAAAAAGAAAATTTGAGATTAATTTAACAAAACAATGATGTTCCTATTAATGAACCTAAAGTCAGTAGTGGGAATTAAACTAAATGTATATTTCTTCTGAACTGCACACAACAACCCCCTCAAATAATTAGTCAAGAGAATTCAACAATGTAAGTGATAGTAACTTGATAACCAGGTGAGACTCATAATAGAAATACAAAAATCTGTCAATGTTTTTCAAAACGGCACAACATTATATTAACAGATTAATAGGAAACATGTTGTACTTTAAATAGTTGAAGAAAAAAAATCATTTTGAAGGCTTTTCCCATTAGTACCTGAACAGCGAAGCCCATGCCTTGAATCCTAGCGATATGGAGTCAGAGATAGGTGGATTTCTGAGCTCTATAGGGAGTTCCAGAGCCAAACAGAACCTATGTAAATCAACCCAAAACACAGAAACAAACATGCAAAAATCTCAAAAGACTATTCGGCATTCACTTATTGAACTAACTTTAGCAGATACACGCAAAGAGGCCAAACTCATTTGATGAATGGAACATAGAAAACTAAAGAGCTAGAAGGGCAATGGCCAAAGATTGACCATTTTTCCTGCAAGATTAGTAATAAGGCAAGCATATCGGCCGCCGGTCAAACCCACACTAAATAATTTATGGAATTCTGTCCCATACACAATAATTCCATTGTGTTTCTTTGTAATATGTAATAAATTAACATATATATAAGCAAAACTAGTAGAATGAATAAGTGAATTATTCATCAACATGAGACATAAGCCTGACAGAAAAGTAATTTGAATTAAACTGGAAAATAAAATTGAAAAAAGAGAAAAAATGTAGTTATGGTAGTATCAAGAGTAGGCACCGTCTCCTGGCATGGGAAGGGTCTGAGGAAGGGGTTGGGATAGGAACAGGAGGGATTAGGTGAGGTGAGGATGGAAGATAGAGTATAGGAGAGACAACTGGAATTGGGGGGTGGGTAACTCTGGGACAAGCTCAAAACCTAGTGTAATAGAAACTTCCAGGAAGCTAAGAGTCCTAGAGATGGGAGATACTGAGCCTGAACCAGAAATCTGTAACCAGGCAAGATTTCCAACCAAGAGGCACTGGGACACCAACCCAGCCACCAAACCACCAACCTATAATTTGCCCTGCCTGCAAGATGTGATAAGGAAACGATGGTACAGAACTTGTGGGGGCGGCCTGGTGCCCATGCTGTGCTGTTTTAAATCACTTTTAATGTTTTAGGTTTATTTACTACTGCCATAACTACATATTTTGTTCAGTTTTATTTTCCAATCTATTACCACCAGGGAGCCTGCATGGGACTGATCTAGGCCCTCTGAGCATATGCTACACCTGTCCAAAGGTCTCAATTATCAGGCAAATGCACTTAAAACTAAATTAGATACCATTGTATGGCCTCGAACGTCATTAGATATCAAAAGTTTGAAAACTTCACCTTTTTGTGAGGATAATGAACATCTACAATTCATGACAATTCTTGAGTCCTGTTTGTCACGTTAAGGAACATCGAAGATGCCTTCAAATGAATCCAGAATTTCTTATAATGCTAAGCACCTTCTGTATTACTGGACCAGGTGGAATGGTAATTACAGCTCTTGTTTACCCTTAGTAGCTTAGAAAACTTTCAACTCAATGTTGTCATCTGCTCTTATACTTCACAGTATCCTCCAAGTCTCTTATCTCCCCATCCTGTGGCTGCTTTGACTGACATGGAGTGATGTCTAGATGATTTCATCAACAACTTTTCTCCTTTGAGCTATTTTTGTTATTGTGCTCAGCGGTTAAACCATTACTTGAATAATTGCAGGGTATCCTGGCAGCACAGTCTTTACCTCCTCAACGCAATGGCATTGGAAAAGAGACTGCTATAATAACACACCATGAGCAGGACCCACTGAAGGAAGAAAGCTTATTTGCGTGGTTGGCTCTACCAGGAGAGTCCATAATGTCAGGGAAGCACAGCCAAGCGCTGTGGGAGCCGGAAGCTGAGCCATCATCACATCTACAACCATGGAAAGTAGCGAGAAGACCAGAAACGTGGCAAGGCTATAACTTCATAAGCCCGCACCCAGTGATACTCCTCCTCTGACAAGCCCCCACCTCCTAGAAGATCCACCACCTCCCAGACCACAATATCAACTGAGGACAGAGTATTCAAATACTGGAGCCTAAGGAAAATGTTTTTTTTCATATTACCATAGTTTGTTAAATGGCAAGGCCTTGCCCATCACAGATGACTGACAATGGGTAATTAAATTATTTTTCTGTGAATCACAATCATTTAGTCTCTCTATTTTGTACCTTTAGATTTCTTGCTTGGAGGATTCTTGGCTCTCAGTATGGCCTGTCATTCTCCAGTAACTGCTCTTTTCCTTTCTTCACATAGTGGGGTACAGTATTAACCCTGAAACTGGAGCTCTCCCAGAAGGGTTACTATGTCAAAATGAATTCTTTCACCTCCTTGACTTGGCTGTAGTCTGTGACCTTCATTTCTTGCTTACCTTTACACCACCCCAGGCTGACTCATCTCCTGGGACTGAGTTTAGAGACACTTAAACTAGGACAGCATCAGTTTTTCCTGTTCTACCTTCCAGAACAGGAAAGTTGATGTGTAAATCCCCCAACCATGATTTGGTATTACTGTAGCCAAGGGCTCAGAGCAATGCCTGTAGCTCGATCATTTGTTCATTAATTTTGTGCTCAATTATTTCTCTGTCTTTCCCAGTAGGTATTCTTTAGGTAGTCTTTATTTTCTTTACAAACTCTCGTTCTATTTCCTTGTTTCTCAACTTAAAAGAGGTCTCTCCTTCTCTTTAAAAGAATAATATGTGAGTGCATGGTCCACTGTTATTCTGGAATCTACACAAGAGCACAGCTCATCTGTATCTTCCCACTGCTTTCGCATTTCCCGTTCATTTTGCATTTTCCCCACTTTCTTCCATTAGCTTCCTTAGTTTTCCTCACTCTAAGAGGAAAGACCATTTTTCTTCTCAGGATAAAAAAAATAACATTGTTTCCATGGTCTCTCTCAAAAGACAAGTCTGTAGTCACCGTTTACGTTTCAAGTGTGAAGTCTTCGTCCCTGGCCACCTTAATATCTTAAACCTTACCACAGCTCACGTGAATGCTGCTTGTGACCTTGTGCCAAAATCAATATGTGATTTTTTTTCTCCTGTTTTGTTTTTTTTTTTTCTCATTTGTGAAGAGCTAAGGTATGGGATGCTGTAATACCTTCTCTCAAAAGGTTATCTTGGTTTTCTTTCTTCTTTCCAACATAATATTTTTATTGTTTGAGAATTTTACATTGTAAACCCCAATCCCACACATTACCCATCCTACGAAGGTCCACCCTCCTACCCTCATGACCTCTCCCACAAAAAAAAAAAATGAAAGAAAGAAAAGAAAATATACAATTTGTGTTGCCAATATACTCACTGGAGTACAATCACGTTCTCAGTGAGCAGCACCTTAAGGAAATTGTCCTTCCCTACACCCTTTCTCTCCAGAAGTAATCTAACTGTGGAGAGCTACACCTCATCTTCCTTATCACAATGCTGAAGAGTTCTCTTCAATGGCGTCCTGTCCAGTCTGCTACTTTGGGGGATGAGGATGCGGCTTGTCACAGAGAAGTTCTATATACCTCTTTATCTTTGACATGGTTTTCATTCTCTGGGAGTCTTGGATTTCAGTGTCAGGCACTGTATCTCTATTTGACTGCTGATTTTTAAAAATTTCTTCTTCATGGGCTTTGTTATATTCCTTTCATACTGTTCTCTTCATGGGAGTTACTGACTTGCTTCAGTACCTTAACTACCAATGTTAGTAACCTCTCCCTAAACACAGCACCATTCTTCACTCAATGGAAAACTCATTTAAATGCAGGAAGAAATTAATTTAATATTTAGAATATTTAAATGCATGTATCCGTATACATATATTCCTATATGCATTATACATATACATTCCTATATGCCTACACACCTATAAATTAATAATAAAAACTCAGTAGATTATAAATTGTATTTAATTACAATGTCTGAGTGCCTCAACTACCTACAGCTCACATTGGCAACAGCAAAGTATCCCCTTATTAATATATGTGTTTACATTTTGTATCTTGATTTTTCTGTTTTCTCTTTCCTGTCCCTGTATCTTATCTACTTCTGAGAGCCATGCTACTTTCAACTCATTTAGAGCTCTTTGTAATTTACAGACACTCAACACACACCACAGTCCTCCCACATCTCACAACTCTTGTGCCATTGCTATTTCTATCTATAATTGCTAATGCAGACATCTAAGAAATTGCTTCTCTGTCGTTTTCCAGTTCTCAGTTTTAAATCTTCAGTTATAAAAACTAAAATGTGTAACTTATCTACTATAATGAAATGCTGCCCCACTGGCTCTTTTCTGCCAGCCACAAGATTAAATTATCAATATTTCATGCACACTGGATCAAATTTATTCCTATCTATTCATGACATCCACTCTAAATTGTTTTATTGGTTGTTTTATGTATTTAGATTTCAAATGTTGTTGCCCCCTTCCCAGTTTCTCCTCTGCACACCCCCTATCTCACCTCCCTCTCCCCTGATTCTATGAGGGTGCTCCTCCGCCCACCCACCCACCTACCCAGGCCCACCTCACAGCCCAAGCATTCCCCTACACTGGGGCATAGAGCCTCTACAGAACCAAGGGCCTCCCCTCCCATTGATGTCAGATCAGGCCATCCTCTGCTACATATGCAGCTGGAGCCATGGGTCCCTCCATGTGTACTCTTGGGTTGGTGGTTTAGTCCCTTGGGAGCTCTGGGGAGTCTGGTTGGTTGATATTGTTGTTCTTCCTATGGGTTGCAAACCCCTTCAGCTCCTTCGTTGGGGTCCCAGTACTGAGTCAGATGGTTAACTTCCAGCAAGAGTATCTAAAACTCTACATAAATTGGTCTAAATTTTTATCTCAATCCTTTTTTTTAAACACACATAGCACCTCTGTTACACAGATTTCGATGCCCAGAACCATGTAAGAATTGCTTCTTTAATAGGATTGACTTCACCCTACTTGCTTCCACCTACAAATACTGCGTGTTACTCTCAAAGGCAAGTTTCAGTTTTAAAGGCACCGTTAGCTACCCTGTTCTTAGCTTCTTTTTTCCTAGTTACATTTATTGTCCCACATTTCTAGGAATTTGCCCAGGGTGTGGTGATGCTATTGAATTCATTTTTCAACTAAATTGTCAAATTCCTGCAGTCAGGTCCATTATTAAATAAAATATTTATTGACAGATGTGCAGTAGTCTTATACTCTAACTGCATATTTTTTACCACCTGAAATATTATATATTCAGAGTGTTGCCTGGGTGCCAGATGCTATCTTAAATACATTTAATCCTCCCAAACACACTTGGCTGTCGTTGTTATTAAATCCATTTAATAAATGAGAACTGAAGTTCAGAGAGGTAAAATCTCCAAGGTCATATTGCTAATCAAAACCAGATATGTTTGATTGCAAAGCCCTATAATCCTTCCATTAGACCTGGAAAATTCCAAACACTTATGAAATGATTGTTTTGAATGAGAAGAACTTTCAGTGGATTTAATATGATGTCAGGCATTTTTATATAAATTCTCTACTGACTTTGAATTTTTCTTTGAATAATTGTGTTTGTTAGGCCATTTTTTGTTTGTATTAAGTTTTATGATCTATTTTTTCCCAGCCACTAAATGCCACAGGAACATTTGAAGTTCATCATAATTCAAGAATTATTATTGATACTATTGTTGTTATATGGTAATGAAACCAGAAGATCAGATGCCTGATGCTGAGAAATTGTTAAAATGGACTAGAGAGATTTTTATATCAAAATGACAAGCACCAGTATATTAAAACTGAAGCATCTTAAAAACCCACTGTTGTCCGTTGGGTGTTGCAAATAAATTGTGAGTTCTTTAGAAACATGTCTTTTTAAAGGCAAATATTGCAATGTTTACCTCATAGAGAATATTTTATATCATATGTTATATTATAATATATATGTTATTAAAATAACAAATTGGATTAAGCCTCAAAATGTCACATATGATTCTCTAGGTATACTCTGCGCAAGTGAGATATATCCTTTTATTTTCTGGCGAAAAATACCTGAAAATTTTGCAGTGCAAAAATAAAAAGGAATAAAGAAGCCTTGTAACTAATCAATTAATCCATGAGCAGATCAGTCAAAGAAATGGGTTTTGGTTTGGTTTAGTCTTATTGAACCAAAAACCCTCCTCTCTCAGCTTCTTGTGTGCTGGAATCAGAAGCATGTCGTATTTCACACGACACAATGTGCAGTGTTTATTCAGCACTAATTAGAAATACCACTGAGGAAAACCTGTGACATTCAAGCCATGAAGACTAGAAAGATTTTTGTCATGGAATTATTAAAGAACAGTCCCTTGAACTAGACTGCAGCCATACGTCAGAACGGTATTTAACTCCACCCTGCTGACTAGAAATAGAATGGGTGAACAGAAGAACTGAGGTTTCTCTCGCTTATATTTGAGAACCTCCAGGAAAGGTTGGTGTCTGAACACAAGGGCATCAGAGGGTTTTAAAAACAGTATGTTGTTGTTGTTGTTGTTGTTGTTGATGATGATGATGATGATGATGATGATGATGACGACGACGATGTTTTTCTTTCCTTTCGCTATTTGTCTCCTAATTTCACTAAATTAGCTTGAAGTCTTTGGCCCTAGATAATCTGAAGGAGCATGCTTGAAAGACGTTCATTTTGTTTGGATGTATCCTCGACCTGAGAGACTGGGCAGGGTCGGTCTGGTACCTGAAACACTGGGCATCAAGGCACCTCAGAAAACTGCCAGTTGTGTTCTGTTTCCAAAACACAAGGAGTACCATCATTTTTGGATGGTGGGGAGGATTTCTCTTCCTTTTCCTTCAAAAGGAAGAGAAAGCCCCAAGTTTTAAGAAAGAAAATCAACCACACTGACTAAAGGAATTTGAGGCAAACAAATCCTTTCTCTGACAATATGGAAAGAAGAAACATGACAGAGTTAACAAAAAGACCCATCTTTCTGTCAGCAGTCTTACTTTCGTTCCGCTGAGATCCATTAGCAGCTGTGAAGTGTGAAAATTAGGAGCGAAAGCACAGATGATATTTTAAGGCTGCGAATGCAGTCAGCTTTCACAATCCCTTATCACATCGCCAGTTTCCCCCACCAAACATGTGATCGGCGCTTTTTTTCCTTCCTTAATGATTGCTCAACAGATTCAAATATTGTCCCAGAAGTCTACAAAGGGAACTGACCTGGCACAGAGTGATAGCATCAGGGGCCCGTTTCCCAGGAGAATCAGCCAAGGGGACAGGGAAGGGAGCAGATGTTTTTGATCAACAACAACGTTAGTGAGCTACCGTTACTCCCTTCCTAACCACATGCTCAAGGCCGTAATCATGTACTCCCTTCTTTTGCTTTCATAAACACAGCAGCATGTCATACTTCAAAGCCCGTCTTGTTGACACAGCTTGCTTCAGCTGTTCACATAGCAAATTGTTCGCTGAAACCAAAGACACCTCAGCTCTTTGCCGAGTGACTCACAGAGGCTGTAGACGATTCTCGAAGACGACCCAGTGTGCCACTGCTTGGGGGTCTACACACGCGGCACAGATTACTTGGCCCATTTTAGGTCCTTGCGATGCATGAAGTTTGTCCACTGCTTCATGAGCTAATACGAAGTCTCCGCACCATTTTGCTAAAGCTTCAGAGCTCCGCATCAATTTTCTCTCCGGACCAAAATTCCTTTTCCTATATGATACAAATATAAACATCAGAGATACCAAGGATTATTATGTAGGGTGTGAACAAAGGCCGTACTTACTGCTGGTATAATTTTGCCTGAGCTTGACTGCTTTCTATACATATCTTTATTTCTATGTACCACAGTTTCAAGTGGCTCTCCCTCCAATCCTGACCAGATAGATACACAGCGACAGTGCTTGATGGGCAAAGGACTGCCACAGAGTATCATGTCTTAAATTCAACCCAGCTACGACCCAGTCCTATAGTCTAAACAAATTCCCTCTTAGACCGAGTCCCTTTATCTATAGTGACAGATCTAAAGTAGCCAAAGGCCCATTTAAGTTTTTAAATCCCATTTTTCTACGTTAATGCTTGGCAATCAAAGCTAAAATCTGCACAATTGCAATCTTAACGTCTTTCTAAATGATGACAAATACCTTTAAAGGCAATCCAGGTGGCTAATTTTCTCTGGTCCTCTAAAGAGAGAGTTTTCTCATGAAAAATGTCCAATTTCCCACAATCTGCTCACTTCCTCTTTCTCTTCCACTGGGATCAGTGAAGTCCAGGATACTATGATATGCATTTCCTCCTTCTTATTTTGCTTTTTAGTTGGTTTGCCCAGGCTCTGTTTCCCTACACAACTGTTTTACATCACAATCAGAGTGAAATGGAAAGCAAAAGTGTATCATTCCATTCACATATTCTTGGTATAATTCCCCCAGGCCACCTGAACACAAATAGTTTGTTCTAGCTGTTAAGGTCTTCATGGTTTCCAATGAATAGTTTTATTACCTAATGCTAAGGATCGAATCCAGTGCCTAACTGTGCTAGACAAGTGTTCTACCAGGGAACTATGTCCCCAGTCTAAATTCTTCATATTTCCCTAATTAAAATAGATTCCTCATAGCTGGGTTAGATTTCTCAAGGGTGTTTTTTGTGTTTCTACTTATGTACCTCGTCCCAACCCTATTACTTGCTTCATGGGAATTCTGCTTTGCTTACTTTAATCTTCCAGGTCCCCAGCATCCTTCCCAACCCAGTTCACACCTCATAAGGCCACTTTCCTCTGGGCTTCTCCAAGTGTTCACAGCCTCATTCTGAATTCATCGATAGTTCACAGATAGTTCACACCACACTTGGCAAAAGCGAGTGTGACTTCCTCCCTTCTATGATTGGAACAGAATAAAAGTAATAGAGTAGGAAATAATAGCAGCATACCAAAAAAAGAAAAAAAGGGATAAACTAGAGGTTTTACGTTAGAACCAATCCAAAGTCAGAAAGCACGTGTTAAGTCTGATAGGAAGCTGACCTCAGAAAACTCACCCTGTCAGCAGGCACACTGGAAAGCATGGAATACCAGCAAGGAGAAAGTTACTTCTAAGTGTCCAATCAGAAGAGTCTTTCTGCTACCTCCATGAAGTACTTCAGAACTTGTCCTCTGCTTGATTGCTTAAGAAATTCAGCTAATGCTAAATGCTGGCAAGGAGGTAGCCAAAGAGAATCTGGAGACAGTGCTGGTTCAGGTGTCAATTAGTTCAGCAAGTATGGAGATGGTCTGTGCTTCCACAGAAAGCTAAATTAGAACTAGAGTATTACCCACTCCCAGGAATAAATGCTGAACGTGGTCTAATGTCCACACCAAAGCCTCTGTGTCCAAGCTTTTACCACACTATTCACAATTCCCAAGACATGGAATCAACCTATATATCCATCAACACATAAAAGGCTAAACAAATGTGATTTACATGGATAAAGAATAGAAAATTGGATGGCTGATGACAGAGAGACAGACAGATGATAGGTAATAGATTCAGAAAAACAAATATGTATTCTGAGAGGTGCGGGTATTAAACTTATTTATATATGCATAAAACCATTATTATGTGCCTATGACAGAAAAGCAGAATGGGAGACTATCAGAAGGAAGAATAGTAATGAAGAGAAAATGGGGTGAGAGAGAAAAAGAAAAGTGTGGCAGAAAGAACATAGTAAAAATATATATCTTACTTGAAGAAAGTCTTTATGAAACCTAACACTTAAGCAATGATTATATACCAATAGAGCAAACGTGTGAGAGAGAAATAGATGCATGTGCACATGTGTGCGGAGGCACAGTTGTCTAAATACGCATCTATGGAATCTGGAGATTGACACTGGAATACTGAAGATAAACAATACATGAAATTATTGATTTTGAGAAGGCTCTATTTCTGGAGCCTCTTGCTTCTAGCAAAAAGGAGGAAATGGAGAAGAGGGGGAGGAAGAGTAGCTGCAGCAGTTGCAACAGCAGCTGTAGCAGAAGCAGCAGCAGCAGCAGCACCACCACCAACGCCACAACAACAACCACCAGTACCAACAGCATCACCCTATTTTGGATTTGCCAGTCCAGCATGTGGCCACAGGAGGGATGGGTCACACAGCTCTTGCCCCTGGAGCCGAGCCAGCAGTACACAGGTCTTCTTGAGTGCTGATGGTTGCTGTAGGCCTAAGGCTTATTTGTATACTAATGTTTATTATTTTACTTTATGCTCCTCCTTCAGGGAATGTTCCTCCTGCCCAGACTGGCGATTCCATGATAACCAGAAACAACAGGATTCCAGGAAGAGGAAATGTGTCTGGTGTTCCTCAGCAAAATGATAATGCTGTGACCTTCAGGACAGCCCTTAAGGGTGTGGGAAAGAACCCTGAAAACAAGAGTTCAAGAACATATAAATCAATGTCAGAGCCATCCTTTACAGGACTTCTCATCTATGCAAAATACCAGGGTGCAATATGAAATGTATGAGGGGCTCCTGAACCGGAAAGAACAGCGACAGCTGTGCTAATGAGGCAGCTTTGTAAGACAGATACTAAGGAAGGAGATGAAGAGATGTAGGGATAGTCTTGGGGCAAGAATCCACCCAACTCAGTTTACTGTTGTGTTTACAGTTGAATAAGCAATAACTTGGACTTGTAATCTGGAATGAACTACAATCTAGAAATAAAGGGCACTCTTGTGATCTAGATCTTGGGACTGGAAAACATAGGCTTTTGATCCTAATCTTGAGGAAGTTTTGGCCCAGGGATGGTGGTACATACCTTTAATTCCAGGAGACAAAGCAGATTTCTGAGTTGAAGGACATCCCAGGAAAGAGCAAGTTCTAGGTAAAGAAAAGTTTAAGTCCAAGGGTGTGTGGTCTCTAAAGCCTTCAATCACAGCATTCAAGAGACAGAGCCACACAGATCCCTGAGTTCAAGGTCTGTCTACAGATCAAGTCCAGACAGCCAAGCTTAGGCAGTGAAGGAGTTGGAAATCAGAAACCTGGTAATAATGTAATAGAACAATGGGGCAATGCTCCAGAGCCAGCAAACAGCAGAACTCAGCAGCTTTGGCCGTGTGGCTCTGTCTGTAAGAGTCAAGGGGCTAAGGACATAAAATGCTGGTTTCTGGGGTAATTACAGAGGAACCTAGAATAAAGGATTGAATGGATATGCAAGTCTTAATGAAGTAGCTTATCCAAAATAAAAGAATGGGCTTTGGTCTGCAAGAGAGAGTTATGTCAAGCACAGAGGTATTTCCAGCAGAACACAGAGATGTCAACTTGCACCCATCATTGACTTGGAGTCATTCATCTACTGCTCCCAGACACCTCTTCCCCAGGACTCTCTCCCAACTGAGGTGGATCCGTGGCACGTAGCTCTCTGATTTAAGGAGGAAAGTCAAGTGGATCATCCTCCTAAAAAAGGTCTATTTTGCTCAAGCCTTGTGGCTACTATTGAGGAAGAAGAGTCATTTCTTACCACGGTGGTAGATTTTTCTCATTTCACAAACTAGATACGAACCTGGAAAATGGGAATTTTTATTGATAATCTTGCATTGTTATTACCATTAACCATTACCTCAAGATTTTTAAGAAAGTAAAACACAAAACAAGAAAGGTTTTAAACTGGTTAATTCATCTCTAAGTAATAAAATTATATGGCTAGAGTGGCTAATTAATTGTAAATTCGTTGTTAAATTCCATTACAAGCTGCATAGATTTTATTCCATTTTTATTATGTCTTGCCTTATATTTTGAATGTTCCTGAAATATATAGTAAAGGAAACAGATAAACTATAATGTGTGTGTGTTTGTATATTCCTGTGAGCATTTTCCCTATGTACCAGCCTTATTTTCTTGAATAAGGAAGCTGTTTCTTTCGATGATATTTTTGTCCTTGATCACGATGTCTATTTACTCAGCAACATTACATCAAGTGCAATGTGAGCAACTGAATGCTGAAGAATAGAATCCATTCTTCCCAGAGTGGAGTCCCAGGTCTTAGGTCCTTAGACCTCCATCATGCATAATAAAGAGGACGCTAGTATGTTGATCCAGTAAGCACAAGTCAGCTTCAGACTGTATTCTTACTGAAGACAATACGTGATTCATTGTCTGGCAGTAAGTGGATACAAATTAAGTGAAATATACAGGTATATAAGGTGTCTTATTCAGGGTTTCTATTCCTGCACAAACATCATGACCAAGAAGCAAGTTGGGGAGGAAAGGATTTAATCAACTTACACTTCAACACTGCTATCATCACCAAAGGAAATCAGGATCGAAACTTAAGTAGGTCAGGAAACAGGAGCTGATGCAGAGGCCATGGAGGGATGTTACTTACTTCCTTGTTTCCTCTGGCTTGTTCAGCTCTCTTTCTTATAAAACCCAAGACTACCAGCCCAGGGATGGCACCACCCACAATGGCCCTTCCCACCCTTGATCACTAATTGAGAAAATGCCTGACAGCTGGATCTCATGGAGGCATTTCCTCAAGGGAGGCTCCTTTCTCTATGATAACTCCACCTTGTGTCAAGTTGACCCACAAAACCAGCCAGTATATAAGGATATGGATAAGTTTTTCTCTGTGCATCTTGGATTAAGAACGATGGTTTGAGTAGATTTTACATTAGATTTTTAAACATGAAGAGATACTTTCCATTTGGAAGTAAAACTTCTCCTTGCAGCAATACAAAGGTTGCCTTCTTAGACTGACCTTACATACTTCAATGTTGCTAACAATATCTTAATTCTACAAATTCCTTTTTGTGTCTTCAGTACTACGTACACAAGCATTTGTGCTGTCTGTGGGCAGACAGTGTTGTGACTGATCCATCTGGCTGCTTATCTGCAGTTTCTTTTGTTGCCTTACTTCATTGTCTAGGACTTCCAGTGTTTTAATGGGGACTGGGGAGAGCAGGCATTTCTACCTTTCTTCCCATCTTAGGTATAGAAAAATCCAACTCTAAAGATGTTGCTGGTACCAGATCTTTTAGAGAATTTACTTCTCAGGCTCAAGTCTGATGTTTTAGTCCTAGTTGATGTAGAGATCAGTAGTGGAAAAGATTTTTATCAAATGCTTTTCAACACTTGTTAAAATAATTCTATTCATAAGGTTTCTTCCTTCCCTTTGTCCTTCAACCTTCGTTCCTTCTTTTCTTACTTCAGCCCATCCATCCCTCCCTCCTTCCTTTCTGTAGTCTTTACTTCTCCACCTCTATCTTGATCTTACTTTGTTGCTTTACTGTATTTGAACTCATAGGTTCAAACCAAGTGCTCTTTCCTACCCTACTTTCAACTTATCAGTCGCCTCAGGCATATCTTAACACACAATGTCGAATGATAGTACTGGATTATCTGAATAGACTGTGATGTTATTCTATATATTTTGCAGTGCTGTTCTTCAAACCAAAGATTCCATGTATACTAGACAAATAATGAAACTCTGAGCTGCTTCCCCAGTTAATATGGCTTTTTTTCTACTTAATATGCTGCTAAATTGAGTCCTCTAATTTCTTGGGAACTTTTTGGTCTATGTTAAGGAGTCACAAAAGCAGTAGACTGTAACTAGATGAGAAGGTAAAGATAGCATCCAAGGTTGTATTAGGGCCAGGTTACTTCCCCAGCCCTACCCAAAGCTTGAATCACAGGATACATTTGTTTGTTTTAAAAGTGAACTTGGGTATGCATTGCTAGAGTTTGATCTGTTCAAGTCCACATCATCCAGGGCTATTAAAACAGCAGTGTCTTATAAGTTCTATAGCCTAACTGGAATTAGTTGATGCAGGGAGAGGAGGTGGTTTATTGAGATATAAATACATTTTAAAGAAGACACAAACATACATTTGTGGGTACCAGGGACAAATGCCATTGCAGGAATGATTTTGAAACCTAAACATATGGTAATATAATTAGGAGATGGGTCTTAGAATGAATAAATAATGAGACCAAAACCCTCATAGCTTTCACCACAAAAAGCTGCCCTTTTTATTCCTTTATGTAAATACTAAGGCAGAGTAGGGTAGCTTATGAATGTGGTGTTTGTGCATTTATATGAGTGTGTATGTTTACCAAATGTCAAGCATACTGACAGTTCCATTTGAAACTTATTAACCTCCAGTCTATATGAAATAATGTCTATTATTTATATAAACAATTAAAAAATCCTGGGATGTTTTCTTGTATCTCAAAGAGACTATGTTAATCTCAAAGATGGGAGGAGAAAGGTCACAGAAACAAGTCACCATGGAAAAATTAATTATAGCACGCATTTACTTAAAGCAGGACTTTTTAAAAAATCATGTACAGTGCCTTTCTCTAAGGCAGGGTTTGAGATGTCAGCATTGGATGTGATGAAGACAAGGATTTTATAGCTCAGAGGTAGGGGTTTTCCAAATGAGGGATTTGGAGGACAAAATAGAATTACAGCAGCAGAACATAATCACAACAAGTTAGTCATAACCACCTCCAGAAAGAAAGACATGATTGCAAGGTGGTCTTAAAAACAGGTGGTCATAACAAGGTAGCAACCCTTTTGAAACAAAGGGAGGTCATGAGATGGTTAACTTTTTGAAACAAAGACATGGTTTCCGTTCCTGGAACAGGACATACAGAGTCACTTATAGTTAAGGCTACAGGTGTGGCATATAGCTCAATCCATGAGAAACAGAAAATTAATCATAAAAGGGAAGGAACTTTCTTTGTTTTTACTATAAAATGACTTTTAAGTCTAAAATGAATACAGAGTGGTTCTTCAACTAAAAGTGTTCTCCTTCGGTGTTTTGGAGGAATTTAAGAAAATTGATATCTATTTGGTTGAATTTGACAATAAAGTAATTAGGTCCTTCCAAGAGAAATTTTTATTTCAGACTTATTCTTTGAGCACCGTATTTGTTTAGATGTTTTATTTCATAATATTGAATGCTCACTTTTTTATAATTTTATCCATTTCTTCTATATACAGTTCTGTGAGAACAGTTGAAATATTTCCTTTTTCACTTACAGATTTTTAACTCTCCTCTATTTTTCTTAATTTATCTAAAATTTTTCCAGTTTGTTTTCTTATTTGAAAACAAAATGTAACTTTATTTCATTCATCTTTTATATTGTTTAAACATACTCAAGCTCATGTATTCCTTCTTCGGTAATTAGTGTTCCATTCTGCTAACTTCAGGTTAAGTTTGTTATTAATTCTCTGGCTATTTTTGGCACAAGCAATCTTATTTACAATAATACCAAAAATAAAATAAAATAAATACATATAAATGTATTCAAGGAAATAAAATATTTATATACTGTAATATGTTAAAACACTAAGAATGAAATATGAGGAATCCATGCATGGAAAATACCATTTGGAATAGATTGGGAAAAAAAACACCAACTATCTAATCTATAGAGTAAAAATTATCCTTACTAAAATTACAATGGTACTTTTAAGTTCACATTCTAAAAAATCCCAAATGTTCATAGCAATTTGAGCAAAACGGAAGCTGGAAATTTCATAGTTTCTGGTTTTGTAGTACAAGAAATAGCAAAAGTATTTGCATATTATGACATATGGCATCATGGTAATCAGTGGTCAAATGGGACAAAATGGATAGCCTAGAATTTATTCAGAGTTGTTTCATCCTTTTGCAGGGTGTTGAAAACCCACAATGGGATTAAAAAATCTCTTAAAGAAGTAGTGTTGAAATGTTAACTTGCACATACACAGAAAATGGTATTTCCTGGCTCCAAGCCAATGATTGGATATTGACCGTCTCAGTCTTTAGGATAACCTAGGATTCATGATGTATTTTAGGACACACAGAGTACAGAGTAAAACCTGTCTTAAAAACAAACAAAAACATAAAGGAAAGAGAAAAGTTTTGAAAAATTCTTCCCTCCAAACCTATGAATTTACCAAAAGCTATACAATCTGCATGTCCTGTTAATCTGCCTTCTGGGCATTGCATCCATAGGAAAGAAAGCCAGTATTTATAAGAAATATCTGTACTTCATGTCCAGTTCAGTATTGCTTGTGATAACAAAGCACGAATTAAGATACAGTGTCTATTGAGAAATGAATGGATGATATGAATAAAATTATTCAACCTTAAAAATGAACTAGGAGTAGGGGGCATTTTGGAAATGTATCTTTGTGATTAAGAGCTCACACTCCTCTTGCAAAGGATCAAAGTTTAGAGTTCAATCCCTAGCACCTACCTTGAGCATCTTACAATAGCCATTAACCCCAGTTCTAGGAGAATCTGATACCTCTGGCCTGCACACATGCTTACACACATAAATGCACACACACACACGCACACGTGTACACACGCACACTTAAAACTAAATGTTTAAACAAATGAAGCAAGCTTTAGAGATATACCTCAGTTAAAAGTACTTGGCCTATTTAAGAGGACCTGAATTTTGTTCTCAGTATCCATTTACTAGAGTTCATAATTGCCTACTACACCAGCTCCGGGAGATAAGACACCGTTGTCTGACTTCCATGGGTACTCACACAAAACTAGTTTCTCTCTCTCTCTCTCTCTCTCTCTCTCTCTCTCTCTCACACACACACACACACACACACACACACACACACACACACACACACACACACACACACTCCTCCCACATATGTCTGAACCTGAATCGCACTACATGAAAAACCCAGAACACACATACTGCATGCTTTCACTTGTAGATGCAAACCGAAGGAGTGGAAGTCACAGCAGAGGAAGGAGATTTCCATGGGCTTGAAGAGGAGGAACTGTGGTGCTGTTGGTTAATACAAAATTTCAGTCATGCAGAATGAAAATGTTCTGTTCTGACCTATAGGATTCCACCCGTAAGTAATCATGCTTACTTTTTACAGGGGCTATATACTGATAATCCGTCATAATTTGATGGTGCTGTAAGTAAAAGTTTCACAGCTAACCTAACCTATCACACATAGTAGCTGAGTAACATACAGCTGTAGAGTTTCAGTTGCTTACCTGTCCTCATGTAGATGCAGTGCCTCTGCACGGTGAGTACCGGAGCACATATGTCTAATGGGATAGAGGATTGAAATCAGTGTTCAGTGTGTGCTTTCTATCACACCCATGCCACCTCTGACCCATCAATATAAGTATCTATGTATACAGATGTAGACTTCAAATCACCCTAGAGCAGAGACTACAGTATGTTGTGTTCCTAAGGTTTGCTAAGCTATAGCTTAATACCCTGACTACACAAATATGCATCTGAATGGCTGCTACAGGAGGCAATAAGATTGTTAATTAATATTTGTGGTACCTTACCACGTGTAGAAATGATAAAACATAGAGTTGTATACTTTAAACCTATGTAATTTTTATGTTGATTTTACCTCAGTAAACTTGGGAAGAGGAAAACTCAAAGGGAATAAAAGAACAGCTAAAAACATGAAAATTGTGAGGAAAAACTGTCCTCAGTCAAGAAGGAGGAGTGTTGTCTTCTTCCAGAGTTCCTCAGTAAAGAGTAAAGCAGAAGAATCCACGCTCAATCCTTATTTTTATCAAATATACACATTCAATTTCAAATATTGGCATGAGCACCCTTTAATTCAATAATATATGTGTTCCTTTGGGAAATGTTTACATTATGTATAAATGACGAGTAATTTTAAAATCAATATGTAAGCTGAAATGCATTTGTTTTGTTTCTTGCTGGTTGCCAACAAACTTCTATGAGCGTTGGTCTAAGGGGAATGTATTTCAACTTGTCCTACAAATTAGATTATGTCTTTTCTTGCTTTTTTAATATTTTCCTGTTACTCATTAGAATGTGGCACCGTTACAGAATCTCTTCTTTTTGGTTCTTCTTGAATGTGAGCTTCAAACAAAGTCTTTAGAATCTCTAAGCTCGGGATGAATTGTTTTGTGCTTTATTGTGACTGGCTCATTTCGCCTTCTTTGCTTAGCCAGCCAAGTCTTTGCCTTCAATTGGAATATTGGCCACTCTGGATCCCATTATTTTGTGGTATCATTTGTATCAATTCTTTTGCTCTCAAGGTTGTTTGTATCAAGTGCACTGGCAGCAGAGAAATCTTTAGTGAGGGAGAATTCATTTGCGAGGCTGAACTGTCCCTGTAGTTCCCACTGTAATGGCTGCTGATTATTTTTACGTTGTAATGAAGCAATAATGATCAAAACACAAGACATTTCTTAGGGATTCATGACTGGCTGACTTTGCCTCGGGCCATTAGCCCTGTCATTAATTCCCCTGGAAATGTATTGTGTTAAGGTCATTATGGTTAATAACAGGCTGCATGAAAACATTTGCACACACTCTGGAGTAAAACTGTTGATTATTTTCTGCTTGTACAAGTTTTGTGATTGAAAAACTTGAGTGGGAAAGGCAATAAAGAGAAGAAAATGAATTATTGTTCAGCAGAGGAGGATGATAGATAGTTAATGCGTGCAATTTATCATATTACATATGATGCATGTGTATAGATATTTATCTACATAAATATTATATATAACACATTACCAGACATATTATATTTTATCTGTAGACCACACACACACTGATTTACAAAATTTATAATTTGTAATTATTATATCATATGTTTAACAATTTAATTAAACTTAATATTTAAATTATTAAACTCATCCTAATTTATAAAACTGTTACATATCTGTTAAAGATCACCACTCTTATTCATAGCTGCTTTCTTAATTATAAAAAAAATACTGAGCAAATGTACCATTTTTCTTTGCTGTGTATCAGTTCCTTCTTAATACCACTGACATAATGAACATTCACGGGTTTTTTTTTTGATGGCTAGAAAGATGGATCAGCTGCTAGACCTTCTGCTTCTCCTGGAAAGGATGTGGGCTTTAGTCCAAACATTCATGTGATGTCCCATAACCACTCCAAACTCCCATTTTGGGAATCTGAAGTCCTCCTCTGTTCTCTCTCTGGGCAGCAAAAATTCATGTACCTACTTGCAGGTGAAACATCTATACACATGAAATGAAACAAAAAATTCTAAAAAGCTTTTGCTTTGAAAAGAATTTACCTGTTGAGTAACAAGTCAAAATGCCTACATTTTCCCTTGTAGCCACAATCACGTATCAGGAAGACATGGGCAGAACTGCTTGTATCACAGTCAGAAAACATTTTCTTTCCTTCTAAGTACCATATGTGTGTCCATGAGCAACACTAATGTGAGTAGAAAAACTGTTCTAGAAAAATGAATTGGCAAAACAACCTACAATCCCCCCTCAAGTGTTCAAGGACGACTCAAGAACCAGTGGATGCTGGTTGAAAGTCCACCATTCAATTCCCTAAAAGGTCAACCATAGCCCCTAGTAAAGCATCAAGAGGTCCCATACACAACTAAGAGTCAAATATACCAAAAGACTCATCTTTCTTGTCCTTTAGTGAAAATGCCATGTGTCTGTAGCTGATGTCAGTCCCTTCTGAAGTTCAACTTGCAGAGAAACATAACTTACAACAATTAGGAAAGCCGTGTATTTCACAATGTTAGAACTGCCATTCAGAATGACTATTTCATGTTCTTCCTGTATTATCTTCTGATTTACATTTAAGTCATGAGGTAAATAAACAAAAGGGGGGTGGCTAGGGAAAGACTCCACGAATCAGACTGTATGCATGTAAGAAAAAAATGGCTTTAGGGAGCAAGGATGTTATAACTTAAAATGTCAGGGGCTGTAGAAATATAAATGATTGAATATTAGCAGCACCAAAGCAGCTCAGCGAAGCTACTTTTAGAGGTGCTGGGAAAGGATTAAGCGAACCCGTGTGTCTAGAAGAGGGGCCAGTCAGTAACAGGTGAATTAGAGGCAAGAAGAGCCATCCATCTTAATTTTTCAAATGAAAAAAAACAAGAGTCCAGTAAATGGACTGCAGATCAGCAGGAACACAGTCTGAATTAAATATTTTAATTCACATTAATTCCTTGGTTTCACATGCCTTCAACCCAGAAAAGCAATTGCTATCACCCCCCTTTTAAAATTTTTTTCCAGGGGTGCTCCCGCTGAAGAATCAGAGATTACGATTTTCAGTATCTGCATTGATGGTGGACTTCCGATATAAACCTCTCCCGAGCACAGTGCCCAGATTACTTAAGTAAATATTATCCTCACCGTTTCTGTGAGGCTACTTTCTGGGCGACAGTACCATTTTGAGTCTTTGGACATAAAATAACGCACATTACCTTGCATATCACAGCTGAGCCTTGGTCAAATAGTCAAGGCTTTAACAGAACCGAGTTAGACTTCCGGTGAGAACCAGTCCTCTGGCGGGCAACCTTTAAACTGTAACTGCAGCTTCTCCTGCAGATCTTCAGGCTCCGGCCTTCTCTACACGTTTGTTTTCACTTACTAAACCTCCATAATTGTGGGTTAATGCTTTGGAATCGTTTTCTTTATTTTATCAAACTGTAAGTTCTGGTTCTCCAGGACCATGTGGACAACACAAATGGGAAATACAAACAGAAACAGGAAATTGTGTAAAAAGTCAAAACCATGTGGAGAAAAAAATGATTTGAAAGATATAGTTCCATCCTGAGAAGAACACACAAACTGTTCCCCAAAACACACCAGACACAAACAAAATTCCATCTCAAGGTTGAGCATGGGGCTGATAAGATTTATTAGTGCTTTCTTTTTCTACAGGGCTATTTAAAAAAAATAGAAATAATATATCTACAATCTGCTTTCTTTAAAACAAAGAACATAACCAAAAAAAAAGCCAAAACAAAACTAGAATCACACCTAGTTTGAGAGTTTAAAGAAATACCCAAGAAATGCTTTTTCTGGAAATCATTTCCAGCAGAATATACATAAATCAATTTATGCATATGTGTATGTTTGAGAATGATATTTAGGTAAATTTGGAAGCTGGTGAAGTGCATTTTGTTAAGACAAAAATCACATATAGCCCAGGGTGGTTGAGAGCTCACCAAGTATTAGAAGCCTTGAACTCCTTATTCTCTGATCTCTACCCACCACAATCGCCCAAGTGCTGAGATTCTGGGAATGTAGTACCACGCCTAGAAAGATTTCTGTCCTCTACAAAATATTTTTTTTTGGGGGGGGGAGAAACAATTTTAACAATGTACCATGTTTCATGCAGACTCCATTGTTTACAATATGTATAATTACACACACAGGTCACACACACACACTCACACACACACACACACATACACACACACACACACACACACACACACACACACACACACACACACACATTCAGGTATAACCATGCCAGTCCTTGTAAGAACTTCCATTTTTTATATTATTGTTTTAAACATGCAATCCATGTACATCATAAATAGCTCTGCATTTGAGTAATGTCTCTTCTTCTGTTTCCGTCTTAACATTAGTGAATGTTTAAGAGCAGAGTAAAGGAATCTAATGGCAGTGTTCAGAAATGAGCCAGAAGTCTTGAACCCTGAACTTATGATGAACGGACTTGAGAAAGCCAAGCACACAGAACAGCCATTTGGCACTGTGCTGAGCTCGGGTTATGGACGTACCACCTCTTCTAATAATGCACTTGGCAGGCAGATGCCCTTTTCTGCACATATTAGGAACATGCACCCTTGTTCAAACAATGCACTTAGCAATCCAATGGTAACCTAAGACCTCCACCTGAATCAAGCTGCATAGATAACTCTTCTAAATGGCGGATATAAGTTAATAGTCCATGATAGTGCCCCCTCTCCCTCCAGATATCTAGAACACATCTGCAAAGTTCTAATGACAACTAATGGATCCTGTAGACCCCTGTCACTCTTGACACATAAGTAACTTTTTTTTTGCTTTGAATTAAACTTTTCTTGCTGCTCTGAAACTCTGTGTAAACTTTTGTTTCACTTCCTCAAATAAAAAGACAAGAACCTAGAAATACCAACCTAGATCCTGACACCAGTAACAGAAAGATTCTGTCTTTCAACAGAAATTATATTCTCATCATTGTCACTAAGTCTTCAGTCTCTATATTAGTAATAGTGTTCTAATAATCAACTCTTCTTTTATTTATAATCATAATTATTATTATTTATAAAATTATTGTATTTTAATTGCATTTTTTAATTTACATTTTATATTTTATCCCATTCCCCAGTTTTCCCCTCCGGAAACCTGCTATCCCACCCCCCTGCTTCTATGAGGGTGCTCCCTTACCCACCCACCTACTCCCTCGCACCTCCCCGCCCTGACATTCCCTACACTGGGTCATCGAGCCTTGACAGGACCAAGGGCCTCTCCTCCCATTGATGCCCAACAAGACCATCCTCTGCCACAAATGTGGATGGAGCTATAGGTTCATCCCTGTGTTCTCTTGGGATGGTGTTTTTGTCCCTGGGAGCTCGGGGCAGGGGCGGGGGGAGTCTGGTTGGTTGATTTTGTTGTTCCTCTTATGGGGTTGCAAACCCCTTCAGCTACTTCAGTCCTTTCTGTAACTCCTGCATTAGGGACCCTGTTCTCAGTTCAAATATCAACGATTCTTTGTATTAGGGCAAAAAAGGCTGAATGAGACCCCTTAGAAAGAATGCAAATTATAACAGAAGACATTAAGGACCTTTTATGGCAAAATGCTTCCAGCCATGCTTAAACATGAAACATGACTTAAACAGAAAACATGACTTAAGTATTTAAGCGATATGTTCTAACACCCATATCACTCAGTATCTGTGGGTATAGGTGGGAGAGTCACATTGTTTATTGCCACTTGATGAGTTTCCTCTGAAATCTCTTTCACTGTAGCATTTTAAGAATGGAGACGAGGATGGCATTCCTTTGGAATAAATACAGAGAAGCAATGCGGACAGGTGAATTGCTCCCCTGCAATTATTTCACAGAATGAAAAGTAGCAGGTTCATCCTCCTTATTTTATTTTGTGTCGTGCCTTTTACAAGAGCTCAATTTGATAATTTTATCAGGAGTTATGATAATTATCAATTAAAACTGAAGCATTATTCAAGATGATTGAGGAATGGAAATGAAATGTTATTCCTGAATGGTGCCAGAAGCAAAATTTTACATAAATAGCATCATTAATCCTTAGCATAAGATTCACATGCACTTCCTCTGAAAAAAATTTTCACAACTTATTCTTGTTTAATTTTTGTATCAATTATAAATTTAAGAGCTTCTGCTTGCATATATGTCTGTATACCATGTGAATTGGATTTACAGATGGTTATGAGCCACCATGTTGGTGCTGGAAACTAACCTGGGATATGCTGCAAGAGAAACAGCATATTCTTACCCTGTGGTCCATCTATGGAGCCCCTCACAACATATTCTTTCAATTGTCATTCACTCTACAAGTTAAACAAAATTATGTACAACACAATGTCAGGGTTATATTAATTTTCCTCTACATTTACATACTTATGTAGGATGATATTAAAATGTATTTGAAATACACTATTTTACTCTTTTAGACATCATTTCGTAGAAGTGTAATTTTTACTTCAAAATCCTGAAATACTTTTAGCAATGTGTTTGAAAAACGTACTGACACCTTTGGCATGGAGATTTAATGGGGCCATTTGTGCCAAAACTTGGACAAACATGTTACTTCCTTTCCCTTTTCTCATGACAGCATGGAGCCTGATTCAATGCCTAGAATATCATAAAGATTCAATTGATGTTGAGCGAATGAATGATTAAAATAGGGCTCTGAGGAGGAGGCAAAATTGGAGTCAGACCTGAAAAGCAAGGTTCAGTTTCAGCCTTTGGGAAGGAAGAGGAGCAGGGAAAAGTCAGCATAGGACCACGATGCAAACTGGCTTGGTTTGGAAAAAGCTGGTACATGGGTGTGGAGGCTGGCAAAGAGAGCTAAGTCAAGGGAGGGCGTTGTGTCCAGGAGCGTGGGACTTGAGAAGTCATTCAGCAGTCACCAAGCCAGGGCAAAGCACTCATGGAACTTCCCTAAGTCGACAGTGGGGATAAAGGGAGTTCACAAACTGAGCTGGAGTCAAAGACGGATGGTGAGGTGGAGAAGCTATGGCTCCTGATGCCTTTTGTATCACAAGTACACTATAGCTGTCCTGGAACTCTGAGCGAGATGAAGAGCAACAACAGGCCTTCTCACATGATGCGTGTTTTTCTGGAAGACCATTGGCTTGGTGGGAAAACAATCGTTCCTAAGTCACTGGAGGGAGAACGTCAGTGTCACCATTTCCGAGCCATCTTCGTTTAGAAGGCAACACCTACTTCTTCAGCCGTTCACCTGCTCCCGGGTACAGCTCGGGGTGGACGGTGAGCAGAAACATTGCTGCCGTTGCATCTAGAGCAGAAGATGCCCTGGGAACCTCTACGGCAGGGCAGCCATTGTGGTCAAGAGTGAAACTTTGAGGGGAAGGGCTTGAAAGCAGCCCCTGGATCCACCACTTAGCAACTGTGTACCTCTGAGAATCCCCCTCACAGCTTTGGGCCTCTTCAGACACCAACTGGGGGTGGGGGCAATGCTGAGAGTAAATGACTCATATACAGTTCCGAGCCCATGAAACAGTGTAGCTCCGGAAGTAGGGGCTGTTACCAAACTGGTTTTCTGTTGATGTAAAATTATAAAAAGTATTTCTTTCTTTGCCCCCACTGGATCTGGCACTGCAATACCCCGAGATATCTGCTAGGTATCTTGCCAGAAGTACACATCCCAATTCCGTGGCAGCCCGGTGTCTCTACTGCCACATACTCCCCCAACTCAAGTCACCTCAGGAAAGTACACACAACCCAATAAACTCTGATCCAATTGATAAGATATAATTAATTGCTCACCTGAACCTACAAATCCCTATACACATCCATCCTTTATCGTAACAACCTGTAAATACACAAACTGGAATCTTAACGTCAGCCTCCTTCTCTAGGCAGCTTCTCCGCCTTTTCTGTTCCAGTCTCCTCCTCTCCCCTCAATCCTTTCTCCTGCCCATCCTACTCGCCCAATGACAGGCCTCGTTCTATCTTGTACCTGCCTCACCTGTATGACATCATCCTACATTTCACCATTTTTGTCTAATTAAAAAAATGTTTTCTCTCAAATGGAGTGGAACTCTCTGAGCAGAGCATGGCTTGTCGCTTCTCTTCCACTTTCCAAAGTTTCTTCTTCGTCTACATCATCTGTTATCCTCCATCATCAACACTGTGTAATGGCATCCCTCCTTTTACTGCCTGGATGTTCTGATAATCTGGGCGTGGGTATCATCCACTGCTTCCTGTGCTCAAAGATACACCCTTTAAAATTCAAATATAGGCAGAGTGTAGATAAATGTCAAATAAACATAAACAAACAAAGGATCAGAACAACAACAACAAAAACTATGAATGGAGAATTGAGGAAGAAATGTCAACGTCGTGACGGGCATTAGTGACTGGAAGTAACTTGATTTAAACAGGAAAGTAATTGGGAGCCTGGTTAACTCATAAGAAACCACTGCGTTGTTTTCTCAGCACTGAGATGTGGATGAAACTCTTTCATTTGCATGTGGTGTAATTATAAAAAGAGTCCTATGACATTGGACATTAAGTCTATGGCAACACGTGGTGATATTTTCATTCTACTTATTTTGAAACTATTTTTTATCTGGCTTTAACACCAAATATAGGTATGGTTGGTAATTTGTTTTGTTGTATGAAGCCTCTAAACTGGGTTACTATATCACTTTCTTTTCTTTAACTTTTCCTTTCTTCCCTTTCCCTTTTTAATGCACACTGAAGAAGAAATGAATTACCTGGCCACAGCTGAGATCTTTTTTCAAGATCTGTTCCCCATTTTCCTTGATTCGTTTGCACCTGGACTCTTGGGTCTACATCTTGCAATCGACAAACCCCACCTTTCATTCATACAGGGTAAAATGTGGTTTCTATGACAAATAAAAACACTAAATAGAGAAAGTCCAGTTACAAAGTTTCATTTTAGAGTAAACAGAATCCTGAATTAAAACCTTGTTTGTAAGCAGGTTCCACACAGCTGCTCTGCCCACTTCCGACAGAGACCAGCCTGGCTGTGGTATGACACCTGGAAGACAGCCTAATCGGATTTAAAATTTCACTGCATTATTAAATTAAAAAGAGTATTTACCTTTTGCTCATCTCTATGATTTATAATCCAGTATCCACATGCTGAATTAGAAGAAAGCGCTTCCTCAGTTTCTCACATTGGGATCTGATGCAAGATGACATCAGAAATGTATCACTTTCTTAACCCCGTCACACAATACCAGAAATTTACAATCCCCCAATTTCTCTGGTTGAAGACTGAAACTGGGTTGTCTAATGGCATCTTCAGAGAGGCATTTTTGACACTTGATTGCCTCTTCTTACATCCTCATGGATTTCAAAAATTATTGACAAGTTTTGATTTATTCAGATCTAATACAAGGTCAGTAGTTATCAGATGAGAATTTCATGCATGAAAACTATATTTACATCATTTATTCTCTTCTGTCTTCCTCCCTAAACCCTCCTAGTATCCTCCTGTAGCCCTCATGACCCCTTCTTCATTATTGTTTTATACACACACACACGCACACACATAGGCACACATGCTGGCATGCACACACATGCATGTACCCACACACACGCGCACATGCACACACGCATGCATGCACACACACACATGCACGCACACACACACACATGCACACACATGCACATGCATACACCTTGCATAATCCATTTAGTATTGCTAATATTTACATGTGTTAGGACTGACCCCTTCACACTGAATAAGCTATCAGGGAACTCTTCCAAGAGAAAATTGATTCTCCCTCTCACAGAAGCCATTGATTACCTAGCAATCATCTTGGAGTGGGACCTTGTGAAATTTCTCCCTTCCATGTTGGCATGTCACCTGCAGTTGGCATTAAACAGCTCCATTGTTGAGAATTCATGGGTGCAGCATCAATATCACAGATAGAATAGACTACCTCACAAGTGAAGTCGCTTCCGTAGTTCAAATAAATTTTAATTTTTAAAGCTGTGATTTACAACACTGAATTTTAATATGCAGGGACTAGATAGATAGCTCAGGGGTTAAAAGCACTGGCTGCTGTTCCAGAGGCCCTGAGTTCAATTCCGAGCAATCACATGGTGGTTCCCATCCATCTGTAATGGGATTCAATGACCTCTTTTGGTGTGTCTGAAGACAGTGACAGTGTACTCCTACAAAATAAATAAATCTTTAAAAATAATTATAATATACAGACAGATAGTTAAATTGTTGCTATTATGAAGTACATCTTACATATTTTTGATAAGAGGTAAAATCTACATACTTACATATGTATTATAGTATATACAGTCATACAGTATTATAAGAAAGAAGACAAAATAAATCACCCACTGAGTTTGATGATGGCAGCACTGCTCTTCATTCTCTGTGTAAGGAGTGCACTGCCCTCTCTCTCTGGTTCTTGCTGTTTCTTATGAGAAGTATTCTAGAAGGTTTGACAGAATATAGCTGTTGTCCTGATTTGCACTGCCTTCATGTTCAGAAATGTTGAATACCTTATCAAGAATTTGGAGGCCATTTCTGCATCTGAATGAGAGAGATAGATGTACATCCTGTCATGATTTTAAGGATTTTTATTAACTTTGCAAATTATATCATTTAACACATTTGCAAAAATAAACATTAACCCAGTATGCAGAAAGCTTTTTAATTTTCAAAATTGTATGCTTTGCTGAAAGATGCTTTTACGTTTGGAGTCTCCTTTAGTTATGCTTTCTTAACCAAAGTTTTTGGTTAAATGTCCAAACATTCATTTTCAAGGCCAAAGAAAAGATTTGACAGCCCTGAGGTGCCTTAGAGTTTCAGGTCTTACATTCAGTTCTCTTGTGAATTTTCAATTAGTGTTCATATTTGTTGTTAGATAAGGTTTGGTTTTATTTTCTGTGTGTATGTATAGGAAAATGCAATTTCCATAGGATAGTTTATGAGGAGAATATCTCTGTCTACATTGTGTCTCCTTAGTGCCCTTGTCTAAAACTAATAGCAGTATTAGAGAAGTATTGACAGGGGAGAAAGAGAGAGAGAGAGAGAGAGAGAGAGAGAGAGAGAGAGAGAGAGAGAGAGAGAGAGAGAGGTATTTTGATAACCTAATTCAACACACAAGTAGTATCAATAACAACAGAACCTAAAAACAAATTTACTGCAAGCCAGGTAGCCAGGTCTTGGTCACTCTGATTCCCACAACTGCAACTGTACTGTTTTAGGTCCAATAATTTTACAGGCCTATTTGCCATCCTCTACTCAAAGTATTTTTTGCATTGAGGAATATTTGTCTTAGTACATTTGAGATATCTGTATAATATATTCGTACCTAAATTAGCTTCATTTTCTTCTGTTTAAGGTAGATCGATCACTGGATAGGAAAAAAACCCAGGATTATTTCAATTACTAATCCATTAGATTTTCTTTCACAGACTTTCATTTATAACTATGCATACAGAAATCTATAGGCAAATCTTTTCTGTTTTTACATGAGTCAGGCTTCAGGATAACTTAGAGTGTTTTTTTTTTCTCAGACAGGGGTACCACAGAAGCCAGTTTGCTTAGTCAGATTAAAAAGGGTTTCGGATCCCTGCCCAATGTAGAAACACTCACCAGACAATATGCTAAGATTTGAAGAATCAAATCAATTCAAATTTGGTCTTTGTAACCTCAGGCTTTGAGGTACACAACTCTGTGGGTCATCTGTGCTTATAAGATATTCCAGTTTCTTTTCTTTTGCTGCTATAAAACAATCTGAACAAAAGTAACCAAAGGAAAAGGGGATTTATTTGACCCTGAAACTCATGTTGGGAACTCAAAGCAGAAACCCTGAAGGACCTCTGCCTTGCTCCGAGGCTCAAGCTTAGCTAAAGATGGTAAACCGGTCCAGGGATGGTACCGTCTACAGCTCAGAGGAACGGATCTTCATACATCAAGTAACCATCAAGATAATCCCTGACAGACAGACATAGTCTGAGACTCAATTGAAACTCCTTCTGAGATGACCATAGGTGGGTTAAAGTTGACCATCAAAGCTAACTAGGACATAGAGGACAGAGTTCCAGTTTACTCAATATCTCCAATCCCAAAGGGAACAACTACAAGTGTGGGATGACCTGCCCTGAGTATCATGTTTGTCACCCACTCATGCCCATTCTAATCGAAAGTTCATTTGTTCTGTCATTTTTGGAGTTCACGAATTATGAACATTAACCTAATACCCAAGTCCTTAAGGTGAAAAATTTGTTGTTCAAAAAGAAAAATGTCACAGTATGGTTGTTAAGAAATAATCTGATTTTTTAACATCTGACAAGAATATAGTGGATAGTCGTGGTATGACTCAAAGTCATCATCTCATAATATGCTGCAATGAAAACTGAGCAAAGGTGGACTTACCCAGTTTGATCCCTGACCTCCTGCCTCTAGTGAAATTATGTCTTGTGGAAAGTAGGCCAGAAAGCTACAAGCACACCATCCTGGACATGCATGATATTCTGATATTTTCTGAAAATAGGACATAGAGCCCACAAATGACAGGTGTCTTCTCTGATATAGAGAAGTAGATAAGATGAGATAGATCATAATAAACACAACTCTGGCCATGATATTGCAACCATTATATCATACCTTCTTGCTCAATTATATATTTGTATGTAACTGTCTGTTTTCTGTCAAACTGAAACATAGAAATAGTTTTCCATGGTTCCTTTGATCTTCATTTCTGAAGGCATTGCTATTTAAAACTTTGGTTAAATAAAATTTTTGTTTTTGCTTTTGTTGATCTGTCTTCCATTACAGTGGCATTAGCCATGGACTTTGGAATGAGTAAGAAAAATATATTATTTTTTTCTCCCCTACAGTTAATGAATTTTAATTTCTGCACTGCCCCCACAAACATCACTGTTAGCCAAGATTCCCTTTAGTAACATTCTACAATGTTCTGCTTCAGGCTAGGATTTTATGGTGTATTGAGATTTATTTTCCTAATGATTTTGCTGATGATATTCCAAGGAGCTTTCTCAACAATATGAATTTGTTTATACAGTGTTTTGTTTTCCTCCTATACTTCAATTAGTCAGCTATGTTTGCACAGGTATTGTGAGCGAGACCTGTAAAATTAACCTTTCCCATCCTAGCCAACTGAACATTTTTCAAATTAACAGACTACAACGCTGCCCAGCATGAGAGGAAGCATTTTCTCTTTCTTTTAATTTTTAAGAATGGTCCATGAAATTCCAGTGTAAGAAAACCTGGAGGCAAACTAATATTTAAAATATGCAAAAGTTTGGCATTTATTGGGGAGGGTTCTATTTTAAGACATACAAAAAAAATAGCAAGACCATATCAAAATTAAACAAAAATCTATCTCTAAAATCAGCTAAAGATGGACTGGTCTCCAATTCATCATCAGAGGGTGACAGTATAATTCTCAGATTATCCACAATTTTGAAAGAAATATGTACAAGTAGAGACCAAGTGGTCTCATTTCTTTAAAATGGAAAGTTCATGGTAATATAATTGGTATAAAATGAGGATAAATGTTAAATATATGTATCCACATTGGAGGAATAGTTGATTTTTATGTATTTATCTTGTGTGTATATGTAGTGTGTGCTTATGTGGTACATGCATATATGCAGGTACACATAAATGCAGGTACACATAGATATGTGTACACATGTCATGTGCAGGCCAAAGCCCAATTTTTTGTGTCATTCCACAGCGGGTATTTACTTTTTTGATTGGGAAAGGATCTCTCATTTGGCCTGGAGTTTGCTGTGCAAGCTGCACTGTCCATTGAGACCCTGGGGTCCAATGAGACAAACAAGGCTTCACCTCCCAGTTCTTCTCAACTACATCATGACTAAGCAGTGAAGTGTATTTGAGCCCGTAGAGCCCACAAGAGAGTTCAAAATTTTAGAGAATTTAATTTGGTTATCAATATCCTGTGTAACATTTTCTTCTAGAACAAAGCCATTTATTTTATTGGTTGCAATGCTTCTCAAGTTTTCTTTATTGTGGAACATTCCTTTACTTGTCCTTTGTTTTATGATAGACACCATTTTAGAAGACGCAGGTCCTCCTGTTTCTGGTTAACTGTGTGTTTTAATGAAGTTGTTGAAATTTTCCTCATATTTAGATTCTTTCAGGCTTCGCAGATATTATGCCATTCCACAATACCATATTAGGAGGCCCACAGTAATTCTTTTGCAGTTTAATGATGGTGCCATTATGAATTACCTGAACAAGGAAGTGCCAACACTCTCCAGTCCAGACTTACCATGATTATTTTTGTCTCTTATGAGTAATTTGGGGTGACCACCTCTAAAATCATCAATTCTTTTTCTTATCAAAACCCTTTTGTTATTTAATGGAGAAACTTTTTAACTTCAAGATGTCCTGTCCCTTTACCATCAGGATTCTAAGGAATTTTATTTACCATTTTTTAATTTGTTGGTTGGTTAATTAGATGAGCGATCGTCTGTACAGACTCTCAGATCTCATGTCTCCCTCTGTTTACAATCCATTAAGCTGTCTGCGTTATTACCTTCTCCCTGGCCTGTGGAACGACCTGAAAGCCGGCGAAGGCATACATTTTATACGTCTCCATCAATTCATTCTGACATTTTCGGCTTTGAGCAGTAATAAACAATTGTAGAATTGCCTGATTTCATCCTATCCTAAGCCATTGTTTGTTGAAATATCTGAGGATTCCTAAATACCTTTTCACAGTGTTGCAGCAGTGTCTTTTCTATACATGTTCAATGCTACTGTGTTTTTTTCTTAGTCTTTATAATAAAAATAAAAGTTTATAACATAATGTCACATACCCAGGTTCATCTGCAATCACAGATGCCATTTTGACATTAATCTTTCTTTCTTCTACATACCCCATGTTTATATTATCCTGATTGATGGAAGGCACATAGCTCTTGTTTCGTATAAGTATGTATGTATGTATGTATGTATGTATGTATGTATGTATGTATGTATGTACACATGTACATATATATGCATGCATGCATACATGCACTCACATTAGTGAATTTTTTCATCAATACCATTTTTCCTCTCATGGTATATTATATTTCTAAGCTGAGTCATATGCTACATTTAAGTGCTACATTTAATTTTCTTTTCTTTGTCTTTGGACACTAACAATTAACTGTGAATGTTAACTGAATGATTCCAGAAAATCCTAGGAAGTATTGTCCGGAATAAACTAAAAGTGGCAGGAGAGATTCTTTGATTGTAGACAGCACCATTCTGTTGACTGGGGTTGTAGACTGAGCAAAAGGAATAAAGCTCACCAAGCACAAGCATTCATTGCTCTCTTGCTCCCGTGTGGATGCAATGTTACCACATGCTCCTGCAACCATGCCTCGTTAACCAGGAATCTCTGTACTCTGAAACTGCTGGCCAAAATCAACCTACCTATGTTAGTTTTGAGAGAGCATTTTATCAGAGACAAAAAATGGATATAAATGGATACCACCCATTTTATATTATTATGTTATATTCTGAAACACAACTGGTTTCATTTATCTTAGTTTTAGGTTTTTCTCATTATTTTGAGATACTTATGATGTGGAAGTATGGAAAAAGGTAAAATTTCTATGAATGGAAGTAATGCTTTAACTCTACATTCAAATTATTAAAAATAAAACTGTTTCTCTTCTCCTATACATCTTACCAGTAAACGTTTTCTAACTTTTGTTTGATTAGTTTTTTTCCTAGAAATTAGATAGAAAATGGATAAATATAGACCAAATAGTAGATGTTAGATAGGTAAATCATAGATAGAAATAATAGATAGATAATAAAATTTAGCTGGTAATAGAGATAGAGGTAGAGAAATAGAGATAGAAATGGATAGAAGGATATCTTTATCGTATACAACAGTGCTTCTCAACCTGTAGGTCTTGACCACTTAGCAAACCTCAGTCTTAAAAATATTTGTATTACCTTTCATAACCATAGCAAGATTACAGCTATGAAATAGCCATGAAATAATCCTATGACTGGGAGTCACTAGTTCATGAGGAACCATATTAAAGGATCGCCGCATTAAGAAGGCGGAGAATCACTGCTATACAATACACATCCTGTCCTATTTGTGCATCCACATCTTAGGTATCTCTCCACAAATGCTTTTCAATTGTCCTCATGAATATCAGAATCTTGGTGAGAAGAAGGGAATTGCTATTTTACAAACAGCATCAGAGACCCTGAATGTGTAAATACAACATAGATGAGGAAGAAAATTGGGTGGACAGAGGACAAGTGTTGGTAAAGAAGTTGAGTACTTTGAACTAGCTCCTAGGTGAGAAGCCACACTGGGCTCCACACCAATCATGAATTCCCTCTACTCAAACCAAAAATTAAATCATCTAAAACATGCCCTATTCAATCAGTGAAAAAATTGTTCCCTGCTCAGTAGTCTTCCTTTTAAATTTTGCTTCTTCTTTTTAGTCCAATCATTCCATTTTTAATTAAATTCTTCTCTCCTTTAGATTATCAGCTTCATAATGCAAACAGCTCCCATCACTTCTCAGCTCTCCTCCTCCAGGATTCACAGTGCCTTGATTCACAGTGCCCAGCATTCCCAGGCTTTTGAGAAAACCTCTCAAACAAAGCATTTCTGCTTCGATGACCCTCCCTCATTTTGCATTTGCCATATCCTTCATTCCATTTTACTTGTTCCCTGTCCCCAATCAAAGATTATTCTTCTAAGTAATATTTTCTGTTTGAAGTAAAATATGACATCACTGTCTCTCTTAGTTTTCCTCCTTCTAATGTTTTCCCTATGCCTCCTTCCACCTTGTTCCTCACGAAATCATAGCCTCTTGTTCTAGGTGTTCAACAGGAAGAAAATTATGCCTGACACTTGAAACGTACAAGGCCAGGGGCTATGAAGCCATGGAACTTAGAGTGCACCTGCTACAAGCATTCTACGAAACCAGTATAAATTGTAACTTCTTTTTAATATTTATCCTTGTACCCACAGATAAGTGAGACTCATCCGACTCACACAAGAAATTTTTTGCAGTTAGAGACGACTAGTGCAGAAAACTACAAGTAATTAAAGGACAAAGAACAAGTGACCATCCCTGAACATCTCCAGTTAATACATGGACAACAGAACTTTTGTATCTAAAGATCTCAGGAAACAATGTGGAAGAGGGTGGAGAAAGACACTGCAGAAATGGGACTGCCAGATGTTTCTTTCAAAAGCCACTTAAAATGATTGTTATGACCTTCTATCCACACAATTCCAAAGGTGGTCAAAGACCTAAATGATCAGCATTGCTTAGGATTTGACTTCAAATTTACCTCAGATACTAATGGCAGAAAAACAAACTGTCCTTGTTGGCAAGAAATTGCCCAACTTAGAAGCAGAGAGGCAGACTAACCAGAGGAGCATTCATTCTATTTAACAGGGCTCCTGTAATTGTGTCCTCAACTCAGTCTCACAACTTAAGTCGTGCAGTCACAGCTGTAATTGTGTTCTTCCTGGTTGCCCAAGGGTTAAGCTTCTACTAATTTAAGGAAAGGAATTCACACACACACACACATGAAGTAACACTCTTGTTCAACAAAAGCTACCACAGATTTACTGGCTTAGGCAATAGAAAAATCTAAGAATTTGGAAAACTGGTAAGTCTCAAATCCTTCAAAGGGTGTGGCTATGCTCTGATTAAAGGGTCTCCTAATTGTGTTAAAATATTGTTCTTCTCTCTATGTAGAGAAGTGGAGAAAAATAAGTACCATAGGACACAGAGAGAAATACCAATAAAACATCCAATGCCATCATTTCCTTTCAAGGATTATACTTGTATTATTTAGGCTCTATCCTCCTGACAGATGTAGCCCTAACTGCAAGGGACTCAACTTCAGATGTGGTACGTCAAAATGAGGGTTAGATTTTCAATATATGAATTTTAAGGGAACAAAGAAGTCAACTAGTAATATTGGTGCCCTAAAATATTCAATAATTTTCATCTTCTTTCAATACATTTCAAACAGAAAATTTTTCCTGTTCCTACTGCTTCTCATCTCAGAAATCTGTCATTGTTCAATTCTGTTATTTATGGAACATACAGAAAAAAATCAATAAGTACTTGCTGAATGAAAATGAATTAACTGTTTAAATTAACTGTTTGAATATTTCTGTAAAAGAACGTCCAATTAACTAAGTTTTGGCTGGACAACAGTCAAAACTGAAGCCAAGACTTCTATCTAAACAGGCACACGGTGCAAGGAAAAGGTTTCCAAACATAGATGTGTATGTTTACGTGTGTGTATACACGTGCGTATATATGTGTGTGAATTTATATGTCTGTGTACATGTGTATGTCTTTGTATATATTTGTCTGTATATGTGTTCATACACATGTGTGAACATTTTGTGTTCATGTGTGTGTAGACCAGGGGTCTGTCTTAGGTATAGATGATCAAGAATCAGAAGGTCCTCACCTTGTTTAGTGAGACCTGAGGGCTCCAGTTTGCTGAGCTTTCTCCCACCCTTTCATTGTGTCTTTCTTAACCAAGCACTTGCTTTAGAGGCATTGATGCTACTTTATTGTTTGACCCTTTGAGGGCATTTCCGAGCATCCCTTCTCATTCTTCCTCATTGTTACACATCTTTACTTACCTTCTACAACTCCATTGCCCTTATCCCTCTCTTTTTACATCATTCATAAATAAACTACTCTTTTACACAGCTGTTGTATAACTTCATAAGTTCCTATCATCTTTCCCTCACTTGACCCTTAGTTTTATGTATCAGTTGAAGAACTTTGATCAAACAGCCAAGGGAATACGTAAATTCTTGGAATTCATTTTCTGAAATTTATACCCAGAACTCACTGACTTCTTGATTCTTGTTAGAAACCATCATGTATGTAGTGTGTAGGTGCTAACTGAAGAGTACTTATGCCCATTATTAAGGAGTGGTTTGCCTCTTGTTCCTAATCCCATACTGGTTCTCTACTTGGTTCCTTCTCTGTAGAATGCAAACCCTTTGAAGACCATTTAGTAAGTCCTTAAATGTGTGTTCCAAGAGTCTGATATTTAGGACCAATCCCTTAAGCTTGACAATTTATTCCTGTGGCTGTGTTGTGTTTTCTAAAAGTAGAAAAAGCTGATTGGGAGGACGATTGACTTAGAAGGAGGTGAGTTAAACAAACTGTTCAGGAGGACCACCGAGTAGGAACAGTGTTGGATACATGATCAAGATAAATGACAAAACATGGTTATCAATGGCCTTGCAAACAGAAAACAATAGAACACATTTCCTCAATAATATGATGCTAAGTCTTCTACTCGCTGCCTAATTTTTTTTCATATACACAGCTTGCTTTTCTTCTTCATATACACAGTTTGCTTTTTGTTGATTTGAAAATACTCTCTGGAAACACAGAAAATTAGTTAGCTTCTGGTTTAAGCACAAAATACTTGTTAAAACTTCAGAATTTCAATCATATATTCCCAATATGACGTGAATTTATCTTTAATTTCTTTGTCTTTTTTAACTTTAATTGAAAAAATGTTTTCATATAGTCTTATCATGTTTTTCTCCTCCCCCAACTTCACTCTGTCTTACCTGTCTCTCTGCCCACCCAATTCCACCCATTCCTCCTCTCAAACAAAAAAAGCACGCTTCTAAAAAAAAAAAAAAAAAAAGAAAAAAAGAAAAAAGAAAAAAAATAAAGAAAAAAAAAAAAGAAAAAAAAAATTAGCAAAAACCCAATAAGGCGGAAAAAAAAAAGTCAAACTAAGTAAAATGCCCACAAAAAGGCCACTGAGTTTGTTTTGTGTTACTTCCTACTTCTGCATATGGGATCTCCCATGAAGTATGGTTAATATACCATTAGAATCCATTTAAGGAAACTATTTTTTTCTTTATTCTTTGCCAGTGGGTATCAATTGCAAGTAGCATCTTCTTAGAGGTTGGATCCTGTGTCTACTTCCTGCTCTTAGCTCTGGACCAACCCCAGAGCCCTTGTCTGGTTCAAATCTGTGAAGACCCTGTATGTGTTGCCACAGAATCTTTTAGCTTAGATGTACTTCAGTCCTGTTGTGTCTAGAAAACACTGTTTTCTTGGTGTAATCCATTGCCTTTGACTCATAATTTCTCTGCCTCCTTTCTTCATAGATGAGCCCTGAGGGGAGGGATTTGAAAACAACCCATTTAGAACTGACTACTTACTGTAAGGTCTCTCACTCTCTGCATATAATCTATTTGTGGGTTTCTGGGTTACTTTTAATTATTCTCTGAAAAAATACATACAATTTGGGTGTTACATACAAATGGATTGTAGGTTCCTGAAAAGTCTGTGTCTTTGTGATTGAAATAAATTATGTATTGAAGCCCGCAAGTATTTTTCGTTTGAGGGGAATTGGAGTCTCTGATATAGGACACTGCAGGTTCTAAGTTCCAAGAGGCAAACCTGATGCTTCTGATTCTTCTGACTCTTATGTCATTATCTCAGTTGGTGTAAAGTACTGAGCAATGCACCACCAAATTTGTATACAGGTTAAATAAAACAGTAAAAGTCATACTGTGAGTGATTAAAAGCAATTATTCAATCAATCCGTCTATTACTGAGGATTTATGGAACACTTACTTTGCATCAGCCATGTTCAAAACCGTATGCCATAGGGAATGTGTGCTTTGCCTTTAGGAAACTTAACTGGGGAATGACTAAACAATGAAGCGAATAGTCAATGGAGAAGATAATTTTAGATGTTAAAGGAAAGAATGATGTGAAAAGGATCAGTGCAGGGCCTTCTTTATTTTAGGTAGCCAATTAAAACCTACATGCTATAACTGTTAGGTTGACGGCTATTCACAGGCAGAGCAAACAGCCCTGACCCTCCATGCAGAAGAGAAATAAGGTCTTTAAATGTATGCCTTGATTTGCCTAAAGAAAAACAAGTCAGCACGGTTGATGCTTGGGAATAAAGTGAACAGTACACAGCATTCAAGTAGGGGAGGTAGGAAGGCAACAGATTCCCCAGGCCAGTGGAATCCATTATGAGTATTGAGAAATGATTTTAGAGGGGATGATAGCTTTTACTGGGATGTGATATCCCACTGTGACTGCCTTTGCCATATTTCTCACTGGTGACACACTGGTAACACAGTAGCTATGACTGAAGGCACACTTCTTGGCAATTTTTCTCACTCAGGTTGGCAATGAATACAATTCCATCCACTGCCCAAATGAAACAATGTTAGAAAATTCTTTGGACTTAAACTATTTTCACTCATGGTAAAGAAGCCTACAATCCTGGTGTCTAAAATGCTTCTAATTAGGACACTCTGTTGTGTCTTGAGAGTAAGTCCTTGGCAGGTCATCAGTGATGACTGATTTGAAAATGTAATTACCTAAGGATTCCTTAACTCCTATTATCCTAATCATCTTGCTTCAAAAATAGGAACAGTAGTAAAGATATAATTAAGAAAACTAAAACTAACCTATGAAGAAATATTATGATTTAAAATAAATCCCATTGTATTAAATAATGTTTTACCTCAATTAAAATGAACTTTAGAAGATGATGAATTTGTAGTATATTTGGCTCAAAACTATAATGCCATATTTCTGAGAGAAGCCTCAGAGCTAAGGATTCTCACGAGCGGTGATATAATGAAGTGAATTCTCAGTTAATTTTGACAGTAAGTGCAACAATTGCAAACCTTCATGCACTGAATGAACAGTGTTAACTTTTAAGAACTTCAGAGACGTCAAATTATCAAAAGCAATACCTTTATGGAGAAACCCCTTGTTGGTATGTACACCATTCCAGACCTCACTGTTTAAATTTATAAAAAAAAAAATTACATTTTCCAAGTATATGTATGCTTCCCCATATATATTCCATGTACATATGGACTGGTTTCCTAACCCATAAGCAATGATCCATGAACTAGTTAAAAAAACGTATCTTGATTAAAAGTCACTCTTGCATCAATTTCCCATTTAACTAAACATTTAAAACTCATAAGCAGCAGCAAGTCGGGTTTTTTTCATTTCTTTTTATACTCAGTGATTAAAAACTAATAATTAATACATTTGTAAAACATATTTAGAATCTGTACTATCTAGACTATAAATCATAGTAAATGTAAGTAGGAAAAAAGGCATGCTCAAAGTATAGAAAAATCATCCAGTTAAGTATGTCCAACCCACAGCCTGAAGGCTGCATGTGGCCAAGGGAGCTGTGGGTACCAAAGAACACGAAATCATAGGTTTCCCTGAAACGTTATGAATGTTTGTCTACAGACAATTCCTTCCCTTTCCTCTGGAACATGCACTTTGTAGAAGACTACAACGGTTAATCTTGATTTTGGACTCAATAGGATTTACAGTCACCATGGAAACAATTCTCTAGGCTTGTCTGCAAAGTTGCTTCCAGAGAAGTTTAACTGTAAAAGGAAGACTTATCCTAAACAGCATGGTACCATTATATAGGTGCAGGTCCTGGATGAAAGAGAACAGTGATAACAGAACATGGCCTTTGTCTTTGTTTCCGGACTCTGAGTGCAACAGTGTCTAGCCACATTATACTTTCTTTCCCTTGACTTCTCCATCAGGATGGACTGTAATTAAAGCTGTGAGCTGCTACAATCAGCCCATTTTTTCCTAATCTGCTTTGTCAGGTATTTTGTTTGTCACAGTAACAGACAATGTAAAAATTCGATTGTCTGTGCTTTGCATTAATATTACAAGGTCAGACACTTGAGGCGGATGAGGAAATAACTGAAAGTGAAGGGTACTTTAAAAAAGAATTACAAAATGGTTATCTTACACGTGAATTTGCCCCACCTCTGTTCGATTGACACAATAGAATTAATTTTAGAAATAATACAGACAAAGGTATTAGGACCCTCTATGTGATTATTAAAGGAAATATAAATATTGAAAATTCTGCATACTGTTACAATGTCTGTCTTAAAGGACCCTTCATATCTACCCTCAGAGATTGGCACACATGCAGAAGGAGCGCATTCCTCCCCTGCAATCCTTTCATTTCCTCTGCTGTCCTCACAGACTGACCTTTGTCGCTCTAAACAATGTCCTTTGACTGGTCTTACGACCTTTCCTCATACATGTTGGTTCACTTCTTAAGAATAAGCTTATTTTTAAACATTCACTCCTAAGTGTGGGGAACGACTCGTCATCTAAACTCTCCACTTTTTTAAAGGAAAGTTTATAAGGTAGAACATCTAGTAAATTATTGAAAGTATGTAAAGCAAGATGATATACATGGATTGCAGATGGTCCGGGGCTGCGTTTTAATACAGGAGCTCCTGTGTGACAAGGTGGACAGACTTCAAAACTGTAAGAGGCAAGATGAGTGCTTTCTGTTTTTCTCAACTCTGTCCTACAATGCATGAATCTGGATGAGACAGAGAGAAAGAGAGAGAAGAAACACACACACAAGAAAACAATTATTCAGGTTTATGGTGTCTTTCAGACCCAATTATGAAATACATGAAGCTCAAATTTGAGCATTAAACATTTAAGAACTTCCCTCACAAGCACACAAGACCTGTTAGCTCTCTCCATTTATATGACCCATTTTATATGGAAAGAAATCACCATAGGTTCTGCTTCTCAAATTAAAATGCTTCCTCTTTTGCTTTCTTATGGGGTTCTAAGCTGACTGATAGGGTTGGTTGTTTATAGAGAAAATAAGGTAAACATATTGAAGGGGAAACATTCAAGAGCCAAAGGTGCTTGCTGCTTAACTGTAAAAAATAATGTTACCACCCTGTTTCATTATTAGTATTATTATTTTGTTTTGTTTTCCGAGTTACCCCAATTTCTTCCAATGAAAGTGTAGTTTCAAATAGATGTTGCAACCTTTTCCCCTTTGAATTTTCTTGATATTTGTTAGTTAAAATTTCTTGTCAATGATAGGATTATCATATAGCTTCAAAGCAAACAAACAAAAGATATAAAAATAGGAGTAATGTTGTGAAGGTGGTCCTGTATGGGTAATTTTGTTCTAAAAAAAATTGAAAAGTAGCGTGCCTGTTTTTAAATCACAGATAATAATAATTTCCAGAATCAAAAGTGCCAAGCAACCATTTTTGCAAGAACAAACACACTTATGTCACTATGGTGGTTTTTGTTTTTAAAGGTATTACTGGGATATTTGTAAATTTAAGAGTTCTGGATGTCTTTTGTTTTTTCATGATAAGCTCTCCAGCAGAATGTAAAATTCACAAATTGATCTTTCTATCACTACCCCTTTCAGATTCAGCAACAAAATGTTAGTGTCAGCTGTTTACTGTGACGATAAGAGACTTTCATTGATTCGTTATTTAGATGTTTTTCATGCAGTGTATTTTGCTCTTACTCTTTTCCCTCTCAATCTCCTTTCCGACCTACCTCATGTTCTCAACTTCTCAATAAGAGATATTTCCTATCAACAATGTTTCTCAACCAAAACACTGAGTGCAAATTCAGTGGAAAGTAGATAGAAATCTCGTACAAGTACTAAAATCTTCATCAAATATTTAATTTTTTCCATTTTTGTGGAAGAGTACAACTTTTTGCTGAGTCATTCAGTCTGCATGCCAATCTTGGTTATAGGCTTAATTATATCTTATTAATGATGGTCCATTTCAGTTCTCTAGGAGTACATAAAGGTGTTCGATTAATACCCACATTGCTTTGTTAATTAATTTCCTGTGATAAAACTTACAAATGGAGATATTTTTCCATGGTGTGCTGACTCCACATAATAGGCCTTCCTTCTGTGGAAACCACATAATTCTCAACAAGCTTGGTTATGCTCACTGGGTTTCTGCTATTAAAATATTTAATTTAACCATAAATTTTACTGACAACACATTCTAATTTTGAGGCAGACCAAATTAAGATTCCAATTTTAATAACAATCAAACTGGTTATGAAATCTGTCTTAATTCAGTCATTCGGTAAGAATTGAATAATAGAGATTATGATTCTACAATTAAAATATTTTATTGCTTTGGGTTTTTTTTAACAGTATAAAGTGGAGTGTTACTCTACACTTAAATTAGAAACAGGAAAACAGAGTTAAAAATTACTAATGGTATGAATATATCAGGGTATCTTTTAGGATAATTTTCTTACTTTTCAAGTTTGTGAGTGTGTGTGTTTGTGCATGTTTGTATACCTATGCATCATTTTGTTCTAGGTTTACTTTTAAATTTTTTATGCTCTCATGGTTTTGTGTCAAAGATGATGAATTTCACAGACAATTGAAGGATACCAAAAATGGCTCTCATTACCTATGCAAGATAATAGTTTTTGTGAGATATAGTAAAGGGGGAAAATGTCTTATCTTGAATATTAACAATCATATTAATATTTAAATATGCTTATGTCAAATTAAAAGTTTTCATTTCTTTACAAATAAACTGCAGGATATTTAAGAATATGGTTTTTCAACATTATGATCATTATTATCCATAGTTATCTAATGAGAAATATATTATATTTTAAAGTACACTATGATTAATAAATTTGTTACTAATAAATAATATAGTAAGCATTTTTCAATTTTGAAATTTTTAAGCATACAATTTGAAAAGCAAAATTTCTACTTCCTATCCAGCATTAAAGTGCTTAGAAATTTAATTTAATTTAATTTAATTTTGTCATTCTATTGACAAAAGTTCTTTTAAAGAGAAAATGAATATTATATTTTTTTCAACATATCACTTGTCCTTCCTCAAAGGAACCTGGCATTTTCTTCATTCCATATTTCTGGTTCGACTCTGAGAACTGTTTGCCAGTCTGTGACTCTACTACTTTGTCGGTAAAATTAGTCTTTTCTTAAATTGATTCTTCTTTTTCTCATAAAGATTGAGAGTGTAATAGTCTAAGCAATGAACCAAATGTTCTCTGTCTCCATTTCAAAGATGAAATGTTCAACTCAAAGGTGAAGATGTTAGAGTTAGGGGTAAAGACTGTGGGCCTGATTAGTTCATGAAGTCAGAGAATTCATGAATAAGGATTACTCGCAAAGAAAAGCAGTAAGAAACACTCCTCCTCCTAGACTCATGTGTGGTTAAATAAGAAGAAAGCCCTTTGGAATAGAGCAGACAATCACTGGACATCAAATTCCTCCCATGTCACGATATTAGATTTCTCAGCTTCCAAACTTATGAGAAGTAACATTTGTTTCTTATAATCTACACAGGTCATATTGTTTTGTTATTGCAGTCTTTCTGTTTGATTTTCTGATGCTTTGATAAAACATTGACCAAAACGAGGAAAGAGTTCATTTCGATTTATTGATTGTAGTCCTATATCCAGGGAAACTAGGAAACTCAAGGCAGAAATCTAAGGGCAGGCACTGAGACAGAGATTATAGAGGAACTCTGTTTACTGGCTTGCTCTCCCAGGCTTGACACATACAACCCAGAAGAACCTACCCAGAAGAGGGGTGACCCACAGTAGGCAGGAACCTACTTCATCCACTGTTAACCCAGAAAATGCCCTGTAGATTTGCATGTAGTTCATTCTGGTGGAGGCATTTTCTTAATGCGGCTCTCTCTCTTCCTTCATGGCTCTATATCAAGTTCGTGTAAATTAAATAGCATATAACATGAATGGCAAGTTCCTATTTTAATTTTTAGAAAATCCATCATAAACAATGTGGTGATACACCTGGATGAATTCAACTTTTATGGTGATCATTTTAGCTTGTACTTCCAACCTTCTCAATACTGTCCACATTTTGGTCTATTTCAGGCAATGAATCTAACATTTCCAACCCCCTGAGCTGCTGTATAAAATGCAGATTCTCGACTTATGGGGTCTAGAATCCCCACCATCCCACAACTTTACTGTGCATTTCCACACAGGCTCCCTAAGATTCTCAGCAAAAATAAGAAAGCTCAAGTAATTATATGGGAGTATAAAGTTATATCCTTATGTGTTACCCTTTGTCTAGTAGTAAAGAAAAGTTATGAATGTTCTAATCTCAAGTGTTGCCAAATTCTCACCATTAATGTCTTTTGAATGGAATGATACATGGGGAAGGGGTATATGAGAGCAGCACATTTGGTAGGAATTCAATTCATAAATTATAGTTACACAACTCTTAAAAATGAAGGAAGGATTGGATTACAGCAGACTGCTTCTGGTCTCTGTCTTTCTGTCTCTCTCTCTCTCTCTCTCTCTCTCTCTCTCTCTGTGTGTGTGTGTGTGTGTGTGTGTGTGTGTGTGTGCTCTCACTCATGTGTATGAATAATGGAGCACATAGGTAGCACTTGTATGAAGATTGGGTGAAACAGGGTCTATGTAGTTTTTCTTCTGATTGTGCATGTCCAGTTGTTCACTGGCTTCCAAAGATTTTCCTGTCTCTGTCCTCCATCTCCTCTTAAGAGCAGTAAAGTTAAATATGCTCATGTCTCCAGCACTTATGCAGGTGCTGGAGGTTCAAACTTTGGTACTCGTACTTATGCGCCATTCACTTTTGCCCACTAAGCCATCTCCCCAGGTCTGATCTTACTCTCTAACAAAGTAGGTATAAATCTTATTTTTAAAAAAAAACCCACAAAGAAAAATTCAGATGTACTGTGCTTCATCCTAAACTTTCTGAAGTGATAGAGAATATCATTTAACAATGTTCAATCTGATTAATTGATTAAAAATAGCCTTCCTCATGCTCCCCTAATGATCTAGGTGAATTGATGAGAATTTAAAACAGAGGTAAGAGTTAGAAGTAGACATATTAGGGTCTAATAGCTGTTGATAGGGAGTTTAATATTCTTTGTTATTAACCAAAAATAAGACCCCAATCAACTTAAATTTGAAGATATTTCCATGTGATATATCAAAATTGATATAGGGAGATGTTGGTAGAGATGATATGTATTGATTCCAGTTCACAGAATTTTCCACTGTGTTATATGTCTCAGCCTTTTGTCTTTTTGGCCTGAAATAGTAAATTAGCATTTCTTATTATAAAATGGTTTCTTTTCTAGCCAATCTTGTCTGTATAAGTAAGTATGCTAGTTTGTATGATGTTGCTACCCTAGCAAGATATATATAGTTGCACATGGGTCTGTTTCATTGCTGTCACATTGATTACTTGGCTGAATAATCCATGTAAATAATTTCCTCTGGTTCTACTTTATTTAAATTCTCAGATATTTTTCAATAACTGTTATTATAGGGGGTAAATCATACTCAATGGTACCTCTTTCTAAGTGGACATATTAGGATTTTATCCTCCTATATATTTTGAAAGGTCAGAAAAACTCACTAGGATTATTGTAAAACTAAGCAATCATATTATTTCCAGGACCACACATACTGAAACAGCACATTCCAATGATCTCTCTCTTGCCTAGAAATCAAAGACTTGGGTAAAGAGATTCATTTTGCAAGATTCCTAAATAATGTTTGTATTGAAATTAAGCTCTCAGTAAGTAATAACACACACACACACACACACACACACACACACACACAATTTGTTGGGATAAAAAAACCATCTGATGCTTTGAAATAATACATGATTTGGTAATGTTTGTTTGTTTGTGGTGAGTAGGAAAAACATATTCTAATGATCTGTTGTATCTCGAGAAATGGAAGAAAAGGAGAGCTTTTTCATTTTTCAATGTGGTGAAACAAAAGATTTACTCAAAAACATGTTGAGAGGATTTGAGGGTAACAGGGAAATAAAGTGCACAGGGGTAAGCTCTGTTTAGGACAACTGCTTCTGAAGCCTAACACAGAATATAAACATGAGAGGAATATTGATCAATGAAAGCTTATTAGAATTCAGCATCACAACTTATTTAAATCAAGGAAATAGCCAAGGACCTTATTGATAAATAATTTGACTTGGTTATGGTATTCTAGACTATAAAATCAATAAGTAAGATAATTTCAGTAAGACAATTTCAAATAAAAATATAATCCTCTAAGAAAATTAGATTCTCACCTGGAATACACCATACCCAGGGTTTCGTTACAACACTAAGGACACAAAGGAGTGATGAACATAAAAATTGCTCTCACCTTGGTGGATGGAGATCAGAGGTTTATTCTGGTGTCAAATGTGAATGACCATAGCTTGGGAACACAGATTTACTCTACTTTCTATGTTTCGACATATTAACAGTTTTGTGGAATTTTTATAATAGCAAGACAAAAATTGTCAGAAATACACTTTTCAAATACATTAGCGGAAGCATCGATATGACCCGGTAGGGAAGAGCAGGAGGTCTATGCTTTCTGATTACATGTTACATTTTGCACTGGTGAAAACCAGTGGACTGTTAAAACATTCCAAATTGTTTTTTGTAACAATCACAAAGTTGCTTGATAATCCCAAGGACGCTTGATCAGACACAGAGTGGGGCAATGATTGTGTTTTAAGAGAAATAGGATTATCTCCAAAGACTTTGGTTCTGGCTCTGAACATGAAAACTTCTCCACGAGCACTGAAGCTGTAATCAGTCAGGTTATCTTTACAGAACATTCATGGAGCTGGGATTTTTTTCCCAGAACTTTAGATCACAATCATGATACATGAAAAACTACTGCTTACAAAAGATCTTTGTTCATGGATTTTGCTACTTGGAGTTGCTACAATCTAATAAATGAGAATAATTACAAAGTGAGGACTCAGTGGTTAGTAGCATTAACTGCTTTTCCAGAGGAGCACAAGTTCAATTCCTAGCACTCATGGCAGCTTACGACCCTCTGTAATTCCAGGTTCATGATCTGATACCCTCTTTAGTCCTCTTTATGCACTGATCACACAGGATACCCAGGCATACATTCAAGCAAAATACCAGTACACATAAAAATAAATACTTGTTATAAAGAAGGTATGGGCCATAAGCGCTCTACCACTGAGCTAAGTCCCCAACCCTGACAGTTAATTTTCTCAACATGAGCATATCCTTCATCACCAATGCTCGATGACACGTGATTGCTGATAACCATAAGCAATGTGCCCACAAGGGGCCAAAGATGGAGTGATGCAAACGGAACTATACGTGCACACTCCTCACCCCCTCTCCTGCAAACTTCTCCTTATATGGAACAAAGGGTGTTCTTTTCTTTTTTTTTTTTTTTATGAAAATTTCATGCCACTTCTGGTCCCGTCGGTGACTGCGGAGCTTCCGGGCAGTACGGAGACCACGACACTTACCCATCTTGCCGGCGCCACGGGCCCGAGAGAAAGAGCCAAAGGGTGTTCTTAACGAACCGATGAACATCGTCTTGAAACCGATGCAATGAAAAGGGGCTGTCAGTGCTAGCACATTTTAAAGTCTGTGTGACTCTGGGGAAGATGACTCCGTCAGTGCAGTGCTCGGCTTTCAAACACAGGACTGGGGTTGAGATCCCTGTTCTCCATGCTAAAAGCTGTACCCAGTGGAGCAGGCTTAAAACCTTAGTGCTAGGGAGGCTCACAAAAGCCAGATTTGTGGAGCTTGCAGGCCAGCCAGTCAAGCTGAGTAAGTAAATTCCGCAGTTGATTGTTAGACCTTGTCTGAAAATAAATACCATGGAGAACACCTGGGGAAGACATGGCTTCCATGGCAAGTTCATGCATGTGTATATGTACACATCTACTGTGTTTCATGTAAAGACATGGAATTTAGCAACCGTTAAATCTGAACAAACCAATAACTTGATATGTGTATATTCTAGAGTGATGCATATTCTAGAAACGTGTGGCTGCCATTCCCCATGACTGCTACGTGAACATCTTCCGACTCCTTTCATATTCAGTCCTCTTCAATGTCAATGTGGGCTACCAATTTATGTTCGGCTCCTGCTGAACTGAATTCTTTGCCATCTTCCCTCTTTAATCTTGGAACTCAATAGCAAGTTTCTGCACTTTCGGATCCATCAGTCATTCTGCATGTGACACTTCTAGCCTACAGATTGCTTTAACAGCCATATTTTACAAAACGGCTGGCTTTTGTCCTAGCTGGAATGACAATTACCCACATGCTGTTCTTAGTAATCTTCTCCTATATGTTCATCTGCAAACCTATTTTAAAATCCCTAGTTGTTCAACACCAAAGGCCTTTTCTACCAATTCTAAAAACATGGTTTTTCACTCTATAACTAACAGGATTTGTATATTTATATATATGAAGGGATCAACAAAATGTATGCCTATAATAAACCGGGTAACTGTTCTATACTCATGTGAGCCTCTATTAAATCTTTTTATTTATATCCCTGGCATCAGAAAAAAAAAAAAAACAAAACTTTCAACTGTGTGTTTCAAAGGATTTTTTTTATTACAAATGAATGAAATGAAAGTGAGACATAACTGGTATGTTGTTAGTACATGAATCATGAAATTGACTATAATCATCAACTGTATGTGTGACATATGTCATTTATCTTATGGCATATTTATATAGTATTAGGTACACTGATATGCTCCATGCTTATTCTTCTTTGCTAATGGTCTTAATCTCAAGAACTGAACTTCCTTCCTGAGTCTAGAATATTAAAGTTAACAACTTATAAATGGTAATTTTATGTACTGAACACTTTATAGAAGTGAAATTCATTAGACATATTTAATTATTTTTAAATATGCGTTAATGGCTAAACATGTCCTTCATTTGTAACTATTTGACATTGATAAAATAGAGACACAGACCATAATTAGTTTTATTTTATAATTCATGTTATCTATGTGAGTTTATGCCACATATGGGGGCGATTCCCAAAGAATCCAGAAAGGGGCAGTAGATCCTCTGGAGCTCCAATTTCAGTGGTTCTGAGCGGCGTCATAAGGGTTCCGGGAAGAACAGCCAGTTGTTTTTAATCAAGTCATCTCAGAAGGGAATTATAAAGTGGGATTGCAGTTGTGATAAAAAAGCAGTATAACATATGAATGATTTTTGAAGTAGAAATTACAGTTCCAGGAGTTCAAATGTTTTATAATCTGTGTTCTGACATATGCAAAAAATGATCTCAGATAATACTGGAAGAGTTTATTCATGCTACAGTGTTATGATAATTGAAAAGCAGTTGCTTGTCATTCGTGGTGAAAATAATTAAATTCCAGTCTTTAGTACCAATCTCTAGTCCTGATCTGATAAGTTACTAATTGATGAAAAAAAAAAGAACATTTTTTGGTTCAGCAAAATTTCTATATATCAGTATAATTTGTAATTATAAGTTCCTTAGTCAATAATTCTAAAGTACTGAAATGCTTTTGAAAGAATACTTTTCTAGAGAGATCGAGAAGCCTGCCCATGGCCCTTTGTAATTTAGAATAATCACATGGGAATGGGTCGAATTCCCAGATGGGAGAGAAACAGGGATGGCTCTGAAGACAGTAGAAAAGAAGGGTTTGCCAAGGTGGAGCGAAAAGCAGTGGAGAACAGTGGGGAGACAAAGCAAACACAGTGTCTTCGCACAGAGAACCCTTGTTGGGAAGAAGGCTGTTCATGCCTTCCCTTCCTGATCTCAGAACTTGTGTTCTCCTGCCTTGGTCCTCCCTGTCTTCCTGTTTCTAAGCAGAATGAGTAACTTTGATATCTATCTTCACATGTCACAAATATAATGTAATTATTATAGGATATTTATTCAGGCTCTATGAAACATTTGACTAAGAGGAAAGAAAATAGAAAACAACTTTTCTGATTAATGTAACCTTAAATCCAGGTCTCACTAAGGCTAGGAAACCATATTGACTGATTTCTCTTATGCTAGTTTCACACTCAACGAGAAGTTTTACCCCCCCCCCCACTTAAACGTGTAAAACCTTATCTGGCAGCTTATGGTTCAGTGATGGGAAATCAGAGACAAAAAGAAACTCCTCTAACTCCTCCACGTGCAATCTCCCCGTAAAGGACTTTGCTTAGTCTCCCATTCTTCCATTGCTTCTGACTGATGAACCAACCTTCTTTCTATCAAAGGTTAGCATCCCCGTGAAAGTAGGCAGAGGGAGGTCTAGGAGAAGCGACAGGCTGGAGGCCAGGAGAACAAAGGCTTTGGACAGACAAAGGGATGATACCCCGAAAAAGTGAAGCAAAGTGACAGGTGAAATGAAATCAAGGTAGCAGAAAAACAGCACGCCAGACCCTGTGAACATACCACTGGAAAGATGTTTACAGAGAAATTAGCCCCAACACAGTATGTTGTTTCTCTAGAGAAGATAGATAGGGCTGTAGTGATGTTTCTTCTAGACTATTAACATATCTCATAAACATGTTTAAGTTCCTTGTATGCTGAAATTTGTCTTTTCTTTCAAAACCTCTAGGAAAAAAAACCATATATCCCAAAGAATGTTCCGTGTTATAGAGAGCAAACGGCAGCGTTAAATGAGGGCTAGACAGTTGCAGTCTTCTGGGAAGACTAAATGAAGGAGCATGCTTGTATTTCTCTTCCTTCTTCGTTATATTTTCTATATAACCTCCTGCCTTCCTGGCCTCTTCTGTACTAACTGAGTTAACTGGAGTAAGCTGGAATTTCTGCCGAAGAAATATTCGTGGGAGACTGAAGAATGGTTCAGTGGTTAAGAGCACCTGCTATGCTACAGAAAACCAAGGTCTCACACCCAGCGCCCACAAGGAAGCTCCCAGCTGTCTGCCTCTCTGCCTGCTTCTCTCCGTAGAGGCTCTGCACGCCAACCATTTCACATACCAGCCTCTCACGAGACGTACCTGGACATTTTCTTCAGCATCGACTGCAAGCGGACCAAATACCCGGTTACCAAGTCCAGCCTCTGAATCCTGCCACTATGCCCTGTCCTCCCAGTTCCTTCTGTTGTTCTTGCGCCAACTTGCTTTATCTCTCCGATGAACTACTGAACACGTCTCATGGATTTCAGGCCTCCAATCTCTTCCTTTGTATCCGTCACACACGCTAGACAGGAACTAGGCCTAACCCCAGTATGATGAAAAAGAATGGTACATAAAAGGAAATAAAATTATGATCCAGATAAATAAATAAAATAAAACCACAGAATATATAGACATGAAACACACATAAATGTAGTTTTTAAACCACTTTAATGCAGTGGTTATTTCTACAGACAAAATAAATACCAATTTGAATTGTATGAATGTGAAGAAATGCTATATTTTATTCCACATAACTATGTATTATTTAATTATAATGACAGAATATCAATGTGGAGTTTTATTCTATGTCAGAGAGCAAAACAATATCTGAGAATCTATAAAGCAGCAACCACATAGTAAAGGTGTCGTTTGTAATATTTAGTGGACTTTCTCTTGTTTTTGACACAAAGTGGTCAGGAGGCAAAGGAGAGCAACACCGAGCACTATGGGAAAGAGAGAGAAAGTCAGAGCACATTTGCAATCGGAAAACATCTGAATTTATCACCCAGCCTAACAGATCAAACAGAATTAAATATCAAAGGCTACATCAAAGTTTCCCTCTGAGTGCTAATTTGCAAGCGGCATTAATGCTTTATCTGTGAAGTTGACATACTTTCCAAAGTTGTTTTTATTTTCATGTCAGCTAGCTGAGCTTTGAATGGAGACAGGACAGCGAGCTAGAGATGCTGTATTTATAGTTACAACGTTAACATCAGACATTAAGGTGGGAGGCATGGCTATTTCACTATTGAATAGAAAGGCCAGAGTTGGGATCCATGAGTCCTGGTGGGGAAGGAATAGAGTAGACGGAACCAAAATTTTGAGGCCAAGCCTTCAGAGGGAGTGATGAAAGCGCTTGAAAGGATACAATAGGAGCAGCACACGTGAAGAATTTAGACTGTGCAGTCAAAGGAATCAAAAGAAGAAAACACTGCACACAGAGCTAGGGGATTAGCAATAGCAGATTTTATAGTGATATCAAAGTTGGAGGACTCATAAATACTCAACTGAGAAGTTATGAGTAATACCAGAGAGAAAACCTATTCTAAATAACATTTTCTTCTGAGAGAATATATTAAAATATGCCACATTGTCTGATTAAATGTGCATTTTATATCAAACTAATATTCTACTAAAAGAAAGCTACAATGAGCAAATGGTGAACAGGTGAAAAATATATACAGAAACACAAATACTTAGTAAGTTTATAAAGACATGCCAAGCTCTCTGGTAATTGGAAAACTGAAATGAACATGAAACCATTCATCATTTCATAACTATGTGATTGGCAGAAGTTAGGCAACAGAATAGTTAGAGTAATTAGTGAGAAGGTGAAAAAATCTAGACTAGCTTATGCTCTACCACTGAGCTAAATCCCCAACTCCAGACAAGCTTACTCTTACTCAAGAGCACTTCAGCCGTGTTACTTACTCAGATAAAACCTGCATATACCTTAGGACTCTATATTCCTCTTCCCCTTAAAATTATTAAACATATTCTCTGAAGGACAGTGAAAGGCCATCTGTGATGATTGTCTACTCAAGAAATACTGAAGATGCCGTGGAACCACTCTAGTTGCAACAGTACAATGTTGGCATGCTCTGGTAACACATATACTGAGACTTTTCACGGGATGAAAATAGGAAGCGAGTTTGAGTGAAACAATTAGAAACAGATGAGATCTGGCTGGCAGACAGCTCAGTCAGTAATGTGCTTGCTATGACCACATAAAATGCTATTTCGGTTTCATAGGAGCTTCGGTTTCATGCGATCTAAGGGCTGAGGGCAGGGGCCAGAAACAAGTGGACCCAGGAGCTCACCAGCCTCCCAGGCTGGCTGAATATTGTGCTTCAGGTACAGTAAGAGATCACATCTGAATAATATTGTGGAAAAACCATTGAGAAGGAGATCTAGAGATCAGCCCTTGACTTTACATGCATGGACTCAAAATTATACCACACACACGCACACATACATGCACTCACTCACAGACCAAGAATTTGAGGAGATATGAGTGAAGACTGCTCATGATAAGGAAACTGCACTGATGTGTACCATGTTTGAGGAAATGGGCGCCTTTTACAATTTTTGAAGAGACTTGTTAGACTAACGGGAGAGCAAATTCTAGGAATAATAGCCCACAACAGGGAAAGATCTTATCAGTGACTGGTTATTAAAGTTTAAGTTTATCAAAGATATTAAATAACTATTCATGTTTTCTTTTTTAATAAGCCACTCTTAAGTAGATAAAGAGGAAATCTCTTTTAAAATGTCACCTGTTTAGAGGACCCTGCCATAAAACGGAGGCTGTGCTTAGAGGTGTAACTGCTTCTTCTCAGTCCGTCTCTATTTACTCAGAACCCACTTTTCCTTCTTAGGTGTATGACACTTCTAAAAATACGTTACCTTGTCTATGATTCGATTCATGCCAGGATACACCACCTACTAGTCTTTTGCCTTAGAAGCAAGCATTTATGAGAGCTACTTGATAAATTTCAACCTGATCCCGGTCTGGAAACAACCACCCTGTCAGTAATTCGTCTCCCTTCTCTGCTGATCCTATGACTTCTGTACTCTCAAATTGCATGCATAAACTTACATGTATATGTGTGCAGACACACACAGAGGCAGACAGACAGACAGACAAAGTCAGAGAGACAGTCTAGATACTGTTTCTCTCTCTCTCTCTCTCTCTCTCTCTCTCTCTCTCTCTCTCTCTCTCTCTCTCTCTCTCTCTCTCTCTCTCTCTTCTGGTTCTATACCCGGATCAGAAACTTAAATGAGCATTAATGTCAAGCTAGGGACTGTGAGCTGCAGTAGTGACATCGTTACAGAGCCCACCAATAGGCATAGGTCTTACCACTGTCTTACTTCCTGCACCACAGTACTTTTAAATTTATATGTAGGATGTCTCCTGAATTTTCTGGTCAAGTGGAAGAAAGATAAAATTAGCAAGTTGATAAAACTGTTGTGCTGAATAAAATCTGGAAGGGATTTTTGTGGTTAGTCCAAGTTTCAGAGAACTCTTTTGGGAAAAGCATGACCTCTGTTTATAGATCCAGAACATGATGCTGTGCTGGAAATGCAGCAAGACAGAGGAGAGAGAAGGAAGGTGAAGTCCTCTGCTTCCAAAGACAGCTCTTTGCCACTTGAAATAACAAAACAAAACAAAACAAACAGCTACACTTTACACAGTGTCTGAAGTGAAACTATGCTGAGTAAATTCTAACATTCACCTAAGCCTTAGTGATAATTTTTAAATAGTTGCACTTGCTCCAATTCAGAGCTCAAAGTGATATTGACACCAGAAAATGTGCTATTAAGTAAAGATGCATATGGTTTCCAGAGGAGATTATAATAAAGAAACATTGATTTTGTTGTTGTTGAGGTGAAGATCAAGGAAAAAATCAATGTTTGCTCATTTCAACAATATCTTAATATTACCCGCATCAAAACCCAGTATTTCTCTGTGCCCCTTTGAGTGGGAGGCCTCTGGGAAACTGCAGTATCTCCTGGAGAAGTAAAAAATTGATCCCTTATAGTTTTCCTTATATCTTTCTCTAGCCACAGCCCTTTCTCCAGATGCAAAGCCCTGTCCAGCTACCTTGGCCTGAAATTACATGCTTCTTCAATAAAAGAGAGACACCTCTTCAAATGGTCACTGACTCAAGTAGGTATACTTGCATTTCTCCTAGACATTTTAGAAAATAAAAGGAAAACTGTCCTACTGAATGAGCAGCAGAGGAAGCCCTGCTTTCATAAACTTCACCCAAAACCTGAAGAAATTTAACCAAGTTTTCATGTGCATTACTACATCACAAGACAAGCCTTGTAAGAATCAACTATGCCGGGAAAGGGAATAACACTTGGAATGTAAATAAGAAATACCCAATTTACTAAAGATGGAGGAAAAAATTAATACTAAAAAAAAAGAGCCAACTATGCAAAACTGATAGACTTGGCTTTTACAAGTACAGTGGCAACTATGTCTACCTTTTGAAATTAAATAAAAATATCCCAGGAAGCAAGGAATAGAGCTACCTCGATTCAGTTATAGCACTCACTGACATATACCCATAGAACTTCATATCCTACTACACAGTCACTTCAGTGCCCTATTCGTAATAGCCAGGAACTGCAAACATTCTAGATACCCATCAATGGATGAATGGATAAAGAAAACATGGCACATATACGTCACAAATTATTACTCGGGTGGTAAAATAAAATGAAATTGTGAAATCACAAGCAAATGGATGGAGCCAGGCCCCAAAAGATAAGTATGGTATGTATTCACTTATGTGTGGATGCTAGCTCTTAAGTTTTTAATAACCAAGCTACAGTCAATATAACCACAGATGTTAGGTGCAGTGTTAGGGGTTAAGGGGGAGGTGTGCATCTCCCTAGACAGGGGAATAGATGTGTATAGACAGAGAAGGGGGACTGCAGTGGGAGAACCAAATGATAAAGGAGAGAGAGGAGGAGACTAAAGGAGTGAATTGTGATCGTGGTCGTAAAACCGAAGACCATTTATAGGATCATATAGAAATATAATACAGTAAAGAGTTCCTGAAATATAGACATATATGAAGGTGATCTAAATGGAATTGACAAACACAGGGAGACAAAGCATTTACTGTAAATCTTTTCACACCAAATGAAGCCTGCTTATCTTGGAATGCATTCATATAATCAAGTGGTTGGCCAAAGGGGTCTCATGGGACTCCCTAAAAACCCAGGTTACTATCAAGGTTAGAGATTGCTCTCCATAAACTCATTGTAGAGCCCTATTGTTGAAGACAACATCTTTGCAACTCATTAAACACTGAGTTCAGCAGGTACCTACCTAGAGCCGTAACTCCTACTGACTAATGTTCATTATATTAGAAAGTACTCTGCACACTACCAAAGGAAAAAATAAATACCAATAAGCTACACATTCTCTGAACTACAATGATCCCCTATCTCCAAGAAGCACTAGTGCAGTGGTGACACAAATCCTGTGGGAGAAACCAACAGATACCTGATTAGACTTAAGGCTCACTCTATGAGATTGGACTGATCAGGGAACTGCACTAGCGGCTAAGAACCTGAGAATAAAAAGTCTAGGCACCTAGAAGAAAATAAAATACCCCTGTCCTGCTAAAGAAACTTAGCAATAAAATGATTCCTATCAACATTCTACTAAACTCATAGATTAGTGTTATACTCATCCATCATCAAAAAGTTCCTCCTGCAGTAGGTGAGAAGCACAGAGACCCACCACTGGGAAGAGTGCAGAGAGTAAGAGAACATGGAACACTTATTCTTAACAGAGTTGACTCCAGCAAGTCTCCTCTCAGAGCTCAGGGAACTACAGACGTGTGGGAGGAAATATTTCAAGAGCTAGAGGAGGTGGGAGACACCAAAGAAACAAAACCTTCTAAACATAGCAAGACTGAAACACACATGAACTCACAAAGACTGTGGCAGTTGATGGCACAGTGGCCTGCAGAGCTATTCACCAGGTGGGGTCACCGTGCTTAGAGGGCATGTGGACACAACCCCATATCTCTAACCCAAACACTGCCTCTAATTGATAAACTCTAGCAAATAAGAAAACTTTCCAATGAGTCTTACTGGATGTTTAAACCACTCTTAAAGCCAGGCCCCTTGCCATACAGTAGATGCCCAAAACAGAGGGAACTGAAGACAATCCTTGTCTCATAATGCTTTATCAGTGCAGTTTTAATCGTTACAAGTCTTGGGCATATATATATTATGATTTCAGGGTTATTTTTGGGGGGGGCAGTTCTGTGAGTGCCAACATGTGTGTCTTTGTATCTATGTGATGTTTGTGTTTTCTTCTTTGGTTCTTTTTGTCTTTCTTCTGTTTGTTCTGTCTTACTCCAGTGTCTTAGTTACTGCTGTACTGCTGTATGGAGGCACCATGATCACAGCAATTCCTATAAAAGAAAGCATTTAATTTGGGCTTTCTTGTAAGAACAACACCTGAATTGGCTTTGTGTTAGATAGCTGACGTACAAATATCTGTTTCTCTTCTGTCACCACCTTGGACACACCAATCTGGTCATATCAAAGATATTTCTGAAAGTCTTTTCATGAAGGAATATCTACTTGATTGTTCATAAAAGTGAAAGCAAACTCAGTCTTGTCCAATCTCAGTTAAATTCAAATTCAATTTTCACAGGAACGGTTACCAATAAGAGGGGAGGCTAAAGAAAAATTTAAACAGAAGAGGATCTACAACTTTATCACTTACAGTGAAATTATTCTGTGTCTCTAATTTTCATGCAGACATAAAGCAATGTGATCACACTGATAAAGTTCTCCACGGTACCATGAACACTGTCATGTAGTAACAGGTGTTCAGAATGAATCTCTATCAGGTTCACAGCAACCTACCATGCACTGTTCATACATCTTTTCAACAGATGATGAAGGATCTATTGATAAATCCCTAATCATGATTTTCAGTCCTCAAAAAAAAAGTGTAAGTTACAAGAACTACATAAAAGTCATTTATATTCAGTACAAAAATTACTCTACAACTTGGAGCTAGAGAAGGCTGTAATTGGATTTTGCCTTAGGAATTACATTAAGAAAATAGGTTGGATCTCGTATTTTGTAAATTGACATGGCCAGGAAGAACTTTTTGGAAAAGAAACACTTTAGAGAGGTAGCTATTAATCAGAGTACCACTAGTGACAAAACATAGAAACTACTTTTAAATAAAATCTTGTACATACAGGCAGAAAAGTTTCTTTGTTCCCTGTCTGCTAAATGCCTTTATTGCTCCTACTAAACGAGGGAGCATCACATTGCTTCTTCATTTGCAAATACCTGGCTGTGTGATGACAATAAGAATCTATGAATACCGAGAAGGGAAAAGCGGCTAGGGACAGACTAGATCCTGAAATAGGGAACAGATCAGGAAAGAATATACTCTTTTATTACATGTAATGGACGAGAAAAGCTAAAGCCACCCTTGAAGTATTTTATGAAATAGAGATAGAAAGAACAAGATTAATCTACATAATTCAATAATAAATGTGCCCAATGGACACATGAGTGCTCACCTAAAGGTTATCCTAAAACCAAAAATTGAGCATCACTTAAATGGAAGCTAAAGGACTTCTTAGCTCCATATTCACATCCATTTCTGAGGAATATTCAAGCCTTTAATGGCATTGTTTTTGCTTTAAACATTATATTAACAATTAAAAATATGATGTGAAATTCTGATGTCCCAAGAATTTGAATGCTATCATCCCATTCTAAGTTTCTGTAGCATTAAATGGAACACCAGGCAGGTCACTTGGATATATTAGTTCTGCTGAGGATACTATTATGTTTTAATTTTCAAAGATAATCAGATTGTACTGACAGGATTTTCTGTTTACTCCTTCTTGACAACTTTCAGAAAATTGTTTTTTATTACTATCGCTACATAGAATCTTAGGATATCTGAAAAGCTCTGAGTGTGGTTTTGCTGTGTTTTTCAGCTCCTTTGATGTTTCTTTTCCTTTTTATGTCATGCCTGTGGATAATATTTTATGGAATGAACTATTCTGAAATAAATTGTGTCATATTAGACTCTGTAAGAGAGTCTCTTACTTTAGAATCCATTAGAAATTGATTTGTACATTTTTCCTATTTTTCAAACCCCTGTCATTCAGCAAGATAAATGAAATACAGTTGGCACAAAGAATTACAGGGTAGCTTCTATTATTAATCTCTGTAGTGACTGTTTACACCTGATAGAAAAGATATTTTTAAACTTAAGATAAAACAGTTATAATAAATACATTGTTTTTCTTCTAGTATTCTATACCAGTCATATAAGTCTAAATTAAGTTTTCATTATCCTTAATAGTGTTTCAGCCCACATGCACACAAACACACACACACACACGCGCACACACACACACACACACACACACACACACACACACAAAAGAAAGATGTGACGTTCAACTAAATTTAACCCATAGATAAGGGACAGTCTGTTGAACTAGAAACCATTTGTTGGGTTATGAATCAGACCACAGAACTGGAAGACAGGAAGGAGCATTAAGTAGCCTTTCTATTTTCTTACATGCTTTTACTGTAGTTTGACCTATTGATATTTAAGTGACCATGTGATTTATTTTTAGTTCTGCTAAGCAGGCAAAAGAGGAAGTGATATGGACAAGAATCCATAACAAAGACAAAAAGTAGGAAACTGTGTTAGAGTTTTGGCTATTGGTGGCTGAAACCTCTCAACAGTGACAGTATAAAAATATTTAGTAGTTGATTGTAGAACACTCTGCCTGGAAATTATTTGAGCAAAGACAAATGACAGGAAAAGATCAATGTTGCCACAAGATGTATTCCTGTTATACAGTCTTGGTCTATCATATTCTGGAGAAAGAGATGAAGATGATTCAATTATGACTGAAAGGAAATATGACCCAATAATCCAAAGAGAGCCACAAATTCTTCTTTGTGGTAAGCTGTTCTCCCACGAAGTACATAGATATAGACAAAAATGCAGGGCTTAAAAGAATTGTACGAATTCTCTTGAGTGGCATTATTTCTAATTTTGGGGACATCTTAGGGGGAAAGAGAATGAAGAAGTGGGAAAGGAAGAAAATATTATGTGAATGTTTCAAGTGCAGTGTGAATTTCTGTCCTTAAGAAAAATTATAAGACGCTGATAGTGGTGCATGCAATAATGGGGGCATATTTAAGGTATTTAAGATGAGTGACACATGTATAAGTAGGAGTTTAAATATTCATAAAAACATGTAAATATACCTTATACATAAGCTTTGCATCTATAAGACATCATTGGTAAAATGACGGTTAATTTTGTGTCAATTTGAGTAGACTAAGAGATGTCTACATAAAAAACTGTATGGAATGTGTCTGTGGAGATCTTCCCATAGTTCATGAGCTCTATCAGCTCTAAACTCAGTAAAGTAGAACAATCTCTACAGTGTAAGTAGTCCTCATCCCATCCTGTGTCTTCCCCAAAGACCTGAATAGACAAACACATAGAAGTGGGGAGGACCTCATCTATTTTTATGCCTCACTCCTGAACTGGGATATTGTATCTCTTTTGCCCTCAGACCTGAATATGCATCATGGAGATTTTGTTGTTGTGCCATGTGTAGACAGCAGATCCTGACATGTTCAGCATCCAGAATCACATAAGCCAACCTCTTATAAAAAGTCCCTCATAACTATCTGCATCTGTCTACTATGTATTCACCAGATGTTCATCTATTCTACCTCTTATTTATTTTTCATGTTTCTTCTGTCATATGGTGCTTGCCTATGGGTTAATATAGACCAGTCACATCATTAACATCAAGGTTTCATGTCTTGATATAGTTATGGTCCTACTGGAGAAATCTAAACAATAGAAGAGAGAGAAAAAGTGTTGTCTGCCATGTAACAGCCATTCCCAACTCCAGCCAAGCCCAGGAATGGATCCTTGGGGGACGTAAACTACTACTGATCATCTTTACTCCAAAGGAATCTTGGAGTTAGTTACAACCAATAGCACCAATTGTTTGTTTGATTGTTATTATTTTGACTTCTCCAAACATCATCGATTGTCGATAGCTCCTATCTATACTTTTATGTTTTTCACCTAAGAGTTCACTATAAACCTTCCATCTCTGTATCTTGTTGTATATGAAACAGAAGAATAACATATAGAAAAAGAAAACCATGTTCAGGAAGTTTGGTATGGCAATGTATCTAATGTACTTACAGAGAGAACTATTTAAATGTCTTAAAAGTGGTTGCCAAAGATCATGTAGGTGGCAGAAATGGTAAAAGTTACCTTCAAGGCAAATGTAAGTATCGGGGTTTGCATCCCCATCACCTTCATAAACGCCAAGGGATTATGGCAGCCCACCTGCAATTACAGCATAGGAAAGGTGAAAACAGGGTAGTCCTTCCTCTGTGTTTGAATGAGAGAGCCTCGCTCATGATAGAGAGCAATGGAAGAAGCCAGTAAATGTCAGCATTTCACCTTCACATATACATGCACACACATGTACCCACAGAAGTGTGAGTCCATAAACATACACATAAACATATAGACATACACATCACAAACACACACATACACACAGAGGGGGGAGAGGGAGAAAGAGGGGGAGAGGGAGAGAAGGAGAGAGAGAGAAAACATTTAATTATACCCAATGAACAATTCTTTTACTGAGCACATAGCCACCTGTTTCTATCAAAGTCAATTCTAGGTCCTCGGAAGAGAGAGGTAAAGTACTTGCTGCCTCTTCTGAAAATTATTGATCTTTGAGCATCTGTTTTCCAGCTGCTGATCTGGAAGAGACACAGGAATGGTTGTATGGTAGACTCTGGGCTGGCACCTCTACACTGACACTGAATACTGTGAAGATACAGGTATTTGAGTGTCAAGAAAATCAGAATTTTACAATCTATTTGGTTCCACTTTTTCTTTCAATAACCATTTATCTGATTGTTTTTATAAAGCTTCAAGTTAAGAAACTATCCTTGGGGATGGAGAAACTGCTCAACACTTAAGGCCATCTGTCACCTTTGAAGATGGTCTGGGTTCATTTTCTATCATCTACATGATGACCTATAAATGCCTGAAGTCTAGTTCCAAAGATCTGGTGTCTGCTTACGTCATCTACAACAGCAAAGCTTACCCATACACGTATGTGGACAAACAGTCATACTCAAAAAATAAATCTAAATAACTCTTTTAAAAAGGAAAACTATCTTAGTGCTATTAAACCGAGTATCTCATGAGATAGACTCAATATTTCATTCAGTTTCTGGGGCTTCAAGGAATGGAGGCGATGACCCCATAACGACTGAGTCAATGACTTACTTCTGTTTCAGCTTTTGTTTGATGTGACTTACTAAGCTTAAAGAAGACATACGATCAACTTAATTCTGTAAAAGGCTATTAAATATGTTCAGACAGTTCTCACCATAGAAATATGCATCCAATAAAACGCATCATTTCCTTTTCCACATTGTAGACACGCAATGTTTCGTTTTGTTTTGTTTTGCTTTGCTCCACTTTGCTTCTCTTTGTTTTGTTTAGATACAGGGTCCCATGTATTGTAGCCTAGGTTGGCTTTGAATGTGTAATCCAACTGTCTAACCCATCATGCTATAATTACCACCACATGTCACCCTGTCTGACTACCTTATGCAAGCAATTTTTTTTTTGAGGTGGCATCGGCTCTTTTGTGTTAGACTGAAACTCGATGACAAGCTGAATCTAGTGAAGTATTCTCTGGGTAGCTCGGTTAAAGAGCCTGCTATAAGATGGGTGTCACGATCAAGACTTCTGCAGGTAAGCATTCAATTCTAATGAAAACTACATGTTGCTATGTCAGGAGGAGCAGCTATCCAGTGGCCCTGTCTGATGGAAACCCAGTTCTCTGGCTGCACATTTGTCTGCCAGAAGCCAGAGCTCCCCATGCAAGTATTTCATTGTCTCCAAACAGACAACAGTGTGTCTCATTTTTAAAGCAGCAGTGTGAAGTGGAAACAGCTATCTATATCGCTGGGACAAAATTGACTTCTGAGATCAATAGAAATTATAATAAAGCAGAAGATATTTATCTCCTTTAAAGCCTTCCATTTCTCAAATATTTAAATGATGACTTTGCAATACAACTCTCACTTCATCAGCATCTCTGCGGAAATTGGAAATTATAGTATGTGATACAATTAAAATGTATATCCACAACCACTCAGAATAATCATAGCTAATTAGAAATTATGAATCATTAAAATGACATGGTTTTCTGGCAGTGTGTGTGTGCACAGCTAATTCCTGTCTCCTAAGTTCCTTATCCAATCTCTGTGTAAATCTAAGGCGATACATTTGTTACACTCTTCCTATTAAGTCTCTCCATTAGCTAAATTGCCATTATAGCTAAGGTTTAAAGGTTATCTGAAATAGCAAAATACTCAACATAGCTAATACATATAATTAGCTGTGGTTAGATTCCATGTTAACTTTTCCACTGCTCTTCAATGAAGTTTCAAAAACAAATCATTTATGCAGGCTTATCAGGGATGCCAGAATGCTCCTGATGGAATTCAGAATATTCTTATCATAATAAAATCCTAATTTCTATTTGTTCCAGTATCCAACAGTAATTTTAAAGTTGACTATAAAATTATCCAAATACTTGAGTAATTCTGGAACAACATTTACACTGTTCTGGGGGGATGAGGAGGGGGATGTTTAAATACATTTAGGAAGAGAAAGAAAGAGCAGAAGGGTTGAGAATATAATGCTAATTAACAATATGAAGTTTTCTTTGAAAATCAAAAGTTGTTTTAGACTTTCCCTGTGTATGTGTGTTTGTGTGTTTAAGTGTGTGTCCACATGCTTGTACATACCAAATCCAGAGTTTGGCATAAGATGTCCTTAACAATCTGCATGAACCCAGTTCCATAAGTTTCACTAGCCGCCTTGCCCTGAGACATCACTTGATTCTGCCCTTCGACTCCTCTAGAGCTAGAATTAAAAGGGATTATCGTTCTTGTCAATGGGGATCTGAACTCCACTGTTTACTTTGGCATGGTATGCTTTATCCACCAAGCTCCATTCACCTTTTTGGAATATAAGGTTAACTATGACCATCAAGGAAAACAAAAATTGTTCCTGGTTACCTGAACATGAGCCCTACAAGATCAATCTAACCAAAACACTAGCACAGGAGGGATACATGACTTCTCGGCCTCACCCTTTACTCCGAAAATTCTGGCAGTAGATAGCTGCTGGAGGAGGAAAACACATCCTTGGCCAGGGATGCTATGCTCCAGGGGATAGCTTCACTGACATCCACAAATGAGCAGTACTAACTAGACTCAGTGAGCTTCAAATGGATAGATGGATGATACATAGATAGATAGATAGATAGATAGATAGATAGATAGATAGATAGATAGATAAGTTGGTGATAGTGCTTGGAGGATATAAGGGGGGCTAGACATGGAAAATAGGGGATATCATATGATCATAATCCATAGTATACAGGAATAATATTCACAAAATAGAAAAATAATAATATTCAGGCATGATTGTACATGTCTTTAATTGTAGCACTTGGGAGGCAGAAACAGGCAGGTCTCTGACGATTTCAGACCAGCCAGGCCTGCACAATAAAAACCAAAATGGAAAAGAAATGAAATGAAAAGAAAGGAAGAAAGAGAGAAGGGAAAGAGAAATAATTTGAACTAAATTGTGCCGGACAAGTTTTTTATTCATAAAGTGAGTAGAACTGAGCAGCTCCTGCAAATAACTTCCACTATGCTATGTTCACACTGAATTTTTGATTATGCTGGCAATTGGTCTTAGGTATGGCAGGGATAGCAGTGACAGACTAGGTCTTTCATCTAATTGACAAATTCTATTGACAAAGTCCCTGCCAGGGACCATATTGACTCAACAATTGTAACAGCTACTAACTGTAGACAGAAGGAGCACTAATAGAGATAATTCTGCACTTACACGGGCTTAGTATCTAAGCAGGCAGCTGACGTATCCAAAATACACAAATAAGCATGATATCCCCTGTCTGAGTTTGGGTTTCATTGCTGTAAAGAAACACCATGACCAAGGCAATGTAGATAAAGGTAAACCTTTCGTTGGAGCTGGCTTAGAGTTTCAGAGGTTCCGTTCATTGTTATCATTAAAGGAAGCATGTGAGTGTACAGGGAGACATGGTGAGGAAGGAGATGAGGGTTCTACATCTTGATCTGAAAGCAGCCAGCGGTTAGGCTCTCTTCCAGACTGGGCAGAGCTTGACCATTAGGAGACCTCAAAGCCTGCCTACACAGTAATACACTTCTCCAAGAAAGCCTCCCATATTTCAAAAAGCCCACACCTCCTAGTGCCACCTTCTCTGGGCCAAACATATTCAAGCCACCACATTCCCTTTCACAGAAGTGTGATGTCACCACATGGTTTAAGTATCAAATCTTTAACCTGAATGGGAAAAACTATGATGTTTAAGGAAACAGTAGATAATTGGATAGATATGGCCTAAGATATGGCTAATGCTAATTCACATATAGGTTTTCTCGTTATTATTGAATTTATTAGATATACTACTCTTTCAAGCTGGGACAGAATTGGTAGGTATGGTTATTATATGGTTTTCCTTCAGCCTCAAATGTCTCTTTGTTCTTTACTATCATGCTGGGGCTCCAGTGTGAAAAGAAATGACTTTTTTGAAGCTCAACTTGAAGGTTCTGCCTACCAGGTGGAAGATGAGAAAGATTAAAAAAAGGAAAATTAATTCCTTAATTCTTGTTTTGGATTAAAGAACTGCTATCTAACAAAGAAGGTTGTTCTTCTACAGCTACTCGACCCTCCTGGAGGTTGTTCACATACACAGCACTAATGAGCCAGTTCCTTACTTACATATCTACTGTAGATTTGGGGCAGAGAGATGGCTCAGTGGTTAAGAACTGTTGTTGCTCTTGTGAGGACCTGTGCTTCATTCCCAGCACCTACAACCATCAGTAACTCCAACTTCAGGGGTTCCAATTCCCTTCTATATGCTCTATGGGCACCAGACATGAACATGGCACATATATATGTATGCGAGCAAAACAATAAAATAAATACATCTAAAGAGTTAAAAGAAAAAAGATTTAGAGTGGCTAAGATTCTAATGTAAATTTAGTTATATAAGGGATGTAAATAGAATATAAGGAAACCAAAACCCAACCATGCCAAGTTTGAAACAAGTAAACCTCCACGAGCACAACTGTATTCCAAGGATATTGATGCAAATTTCATACTAATGAAATCAAATGAAAAGAAATGAAACACCGCATGAAGTTTCAGTTGGAATAAAGCAGTGTAGTATTAGCAAAGCTAAAATATTCCAATCAATGCTTAAGCACAAAGTGTTGGTGATTGCTGCCTCCAACATAAGAATTGGTAATCTTTCAAAATGAAAAACATAATTTAAAACATAAGCTAAGGAAAATATCATTTCCAAAGTCTGATTCTTTAATAGAATACATAGGACATAATCATGTTGCACATAATTGAGAGGCTTGTGTAGATAGCGCACTTAGGAGAAAAACAACAAGAAACATCTTGAAATTATAAAATTATCTCCTGGACATTATCATGCATGAATTTTATTGTACTCTTACATTTGTAAGTATGGTAGATTATATATGGAAACTATGAGCTAATACAATTAGCCATATAATTTTCAATTCTATTCTACAATCATTAGCTGAGTTCATATTATGGTCAAGCATAGATTGAGTTCATTATATGAAATTCTATATTCTGATAACCTATTAGTAATTTCACAGAAGCCAAAGAATACTTCTTTTAGGGAGAAAGAAATAATAAAATCAACTCTGGCAAATCCAAGAGAGGAATATTGACAGAGCACATTAGAAAAAAAACAAACTGCTGGTATTTTGTACATTAGTAGGTGATGTCATTTATTTGAAATAATCATGGGGAGGGGCAAAAGGAGAAACATGTCTCCAAATTTCTAATCTGAATGCGTAGAACAGAAATAAAGATGACATGACCTGAAGACAAATTATTCCAAAAATCTTAGCAGTGAAAAGAAGGGAGCATTAAAAGATGTGTGGATTTAGTTTTGATTTAAATACATGTTTGTACTTATCCCAAATGAAACACAGAAATATATATATGCATATATATATAATTTAAAATGTATTTGTCAATATTAGAAGCAGGGTTTTGCATTTTTCAAAAACAACATTTGATAGAATTCTAACTCTAACAGCTGATACTGAAAATAATTTGTACCATGACGTGGGAAAACATGATATAGGCTGTAGAATTCTGTAATCCTTCAGCTTTGTCTGTACATAGATAAGAACAGCTCTGTGCTTAGTTTTGACTTCTGAACTGAAGATGGGCAGGCACTGTCCACAAAATCTTATGGAGTATAACAGCATTATATTCAATGGGAATTTGGGAGGTGTTGATGAATTGCATAATATAGAACCAGTTGTACATAAGTATGCATGAGTTTCTTGAGAACACTGATACACTAAGGAGATTTGTTCTTAAAAGGTGAAGAAATTTCAGAAAAGATACATAAATAAATGTTGATACTGATAATAGTTAAAATAACTACTGTTCATTAAAAGGAGGTTGAGTGATCTAATTTGCTGTAGTCATGTGGTAATATATTATGCAATAATAAACAAAAGAGCCACTAACATATAAGAATAAACTCAATAACTCTGTGATGAAAAAAAACAGTCCAAAAGACACAATGTTAGGTATTGCACACTTAAACTTATATGCAGTTCATAAAAAAACCAAACATACTTGAACACGTGTATAAATCAGAAAACTATACTTGAGTAAAAAAGGAAAAGAGAAGTATGAAATCATGAAAGAATGATAAAAATGTTGGTTTTGAAGATAATGCATGTTGATCAGAAGTATACATTCCTCGAAACATAAATGTTTACATTTAGGAAACATGTATGTCTTTGGCATCTAGGTATCAGTACAGTGGAGCGCGGGCAACAAAGAGAGGTATGCACACAGTACAGAAAGAGAACTCATTGGCCTCACTGGTGAAATGAATCAGTCTTGGACCTCTGTGGAAATCCATCATATTACAGACCCTGAAGCATGCTTTTGGCACACGATTAAAAACAGTACTACCCCAACAATCACCCAAAGCATCTCAATTTCTGCCTTTCTCAACATTCCACAATCTATCTTTTTAAAAGCCACTTCAGGAAGCCATTTTCTGTTGTTATTATTTACTAGTAGCAAGCAAGTAAGTACATGGCCTGGCAAATAAGATCAGCTTACAATCGATTGGGACAATCTGTCACCTTACTCGGCCATGATGCCCCGGTAAATTGTGGTTATCTCATCCCATCCCTTTCTTCATCTTTTCTACAGCAAATTTACATAAAAAACATATAGATTTCCAGTTCATAAAATCATGCTTTCAATTCTCCACAGGCGTACTTTTTATATCTACCCTTATCCCTTCCAGTTCATTTTAGTCCAATGACCCAGAATGTCTTTTATTTTCTTTCCTCTACTTTCATCATATGATTTTCAATTTGGATTGAACATGTTGCTCAATTGACCTTTATCCCTCACCCCTGGCATAACTCAATTCAGATTCCTTTGTGTACTAAGTAATAATTCTTACAAAATTTTACCAAAACTATCATGTTTGTTTGTATTGTTCAAATTAAGCCTTAGATTATTTCTTCTTTAAAATAAAAATAAAGATTAAAACTCTACAATGTCATAAAGAAAATATGGAATTTGACCAATTATAAAAAGTATATTAATACAGAGTATGCTTAAAGATAAAGACAGACTTTATTAGGAATAGGACTCAAAAACAATTAGTCATTCTCAAGAATTACAAGATTATGGATATTACTGTTCTACTACTGAGTAGGTGGTTAGATATAAAGAGAGAAATAGCTGAAATATAATTAGCTGAGTTGCTTGCAATAAATACTTGGGGGAGAATTTGCAGGCTCACCTCTCCATTAATTGTGGTACCATACACTCTGCACGAGTTCTTGACTTCATTCTGAGAAGACTCTACAGGGATTCAGGTTGGGTTAGTAAGTGTCAGCATCTTGGGATTCTGAAATATGCTGGAAATAATTCGTGAAGAATTTTCCTGAATATGTAGTGGATCTAATAAGATAGTTTGATGAGTAAATGAATCAGAAAATTGAGGACTAAATTCTCCTTGCATTTTGTAGGTTTTTGCAGTGATAGCAAGGTCAAAACATTTAGATTTCAAATGAAGAGGCATCAGCTTCATTCTTAAAGACTATTTAAACCCAATCATTGTCAGGCACTAAAACAAAATCATGAATCCCACTAATTTAAATTCAACTCTTGGGTGTAGAGCTCACATTCAAAGGAAAACTGGGCTACACTATTACACATGTTATGCAAATGCAGAGATGAGCAGTAATGTCCTGAGACTAATTGTTGGTTGGGAAGGAAAATCATGCCTAGTGATTATGGAGCATGCAAATTATTTCAAAATCAAATCTCCTCAATTTAAAGGTTGTGTTTAGATATAAAAATATGTATTCTTATTAGATTTAGTGTATCTGGTTTTATGTAGAGGTTCTTGATGCACTTAGACTTGAGCTTTGTACAAAATGATAAATAAGGATCAATTTGCATTCTTCTACATAAAGACCACCAGTTATACCAGCACCATTTGTTGAAGATGCTTTCTTTTCTCTACTATGTGGTTTTGGCTTTTTGTCAAAGATCAACTATCGATAGGTGTGTGTGTGTGTGTGTGTGTGTGTGTGTGTGTGTGTGTGTGTTTATTTCTGGGTCTTGATTCCATTGATCTACCTGTCTGTCTCTGTACCAATACCATGCAGCTATTTTAATTTTTTATCACTATTACTCTTTAGTACAGCCTGAGGTCAGGGATGCTGACTCCCCCAGAAGTTCTTTTACTGTTGAGAATAGTTTTTTTTTTTGGCCATCCTGGGTTTTTTCTGTTATTCCAGATGAAGTTGAGAATGTCTCTTTCCATCTCCATGAAGAATTGAGTAGGGATTTAGATGGGGATTGCATTGAATCTTAAGATCGCTTTTGGTAAGATGGCCATTTTTACTATGTTAATCCTGCTGATCCATGAGCATGGGAGATCCTTCCATCTTTTGAGGTCCTTTTTGATTTCATTCTTTAGGGACTGAAAGTCCTTGTCATACAGATCTTTCACATGCTTGGCTAGAATTACACCAAGATATTTTATATTATTTGTGACTACTATGAAGGATGTTGTTTCCCTAATTTCTTTCTCAGCCCATTTGTCCCTTGTATAGACCAAAAGCTACTCATCTCTTTTGTTTGAGTTAATTTTATATCCAGTCACTTTGCTGAAGTTATTTATCAGGTATAGGAGTTCTCTGGTAGAATTTTTAGGGCCGCTTATATATACTGTCATATCATCTGCAAATAGTGATACCTTGACTTGTTCCTTTCCAATTTGTATCCCCTTGACCTCCTTTTGCTGTGTAATTGCTCTGGCTAGAATGTTGAGTACTGCATTAAATAAATAGAGAGAGAGAGTGGGCACCCTTGATTGTCCCTGATTTTAGTGGGGTTGCTTCAAATTTCTCTCTATTTAATTTGATACTGGCTATTGGTTTGCTGTATATTCATTTTATTCTGTTTAGATATGTGCCTTGAGTTCTTTATCTCTAATACTTTTAACATAAAGGGGTGTTGAATTTTGTCAAAGGCTTTTTCAGGATCTAATGAGATGATCATGTGATTTTTTTTCCTTTGAGTTTGTTTAAAACCAGATACACTGAATCTAATAGAAGAGAAAGTGGGAAATAGCCCTGAACACATTGATTGGCACAGGAGAAAATTTCCTGAACAGAACACCAATAGCTCAAGATCTAAGATCAACAATTGACAAATGGAACTTCATGAAATCAAAACCTTCTATAAGGAAAAGGACTGTTAATAGGACAAAACAGCAACCCAAAAATTAAAAAAATATCTTAATTAGCCCTACATCTGATAGAAGGCTAATATCCAAGATATACAAAGAACTTAAGAAGTTAGACTACAGAAAACCAAATAACCCAGTTTTAAAAATTGGCTACACAGCTAAACAGAGAATTCTCAACTGAGAAATCTTGAATGGCTGAGAAGCACCTATGGAAATGTTCAACAACCTTAGTCATCAGGGAAATGCAAAGCAAAAGGACCTTGAGATTCCACCTGACACCAATCAGAATGACTAAGATCAAAAACTCAGGCGATAGCAGATGCTGGAGAACATGTGGAGAGAGGAACACTACTCCACTGCTGGTAGGATTGCAAGCTGGTACAACAACTCTGGAAATCAATTTGTCAGTTCCTCAGAAAATTGGAGATAGTTCTACCTGAAGACACAGTTACAAAATTCCTGGGCATATACCCAAAGATGCTCCACCATATCACAAAGTCACATGCTCCACTGTGTTCATAGTAGTTGTATTTATAACAGCCAGAAGCTGGAAACAACTCAGATGTCCCCCAATCAAAGAACGGATACAGAAAATGTGGTACGTTTACACAATGGAATATTACTCAGCTATTAAAAATGAGGACATATTGAATAGTGTCCTCTGAAAGGCTCTACCAGCACCTGACTGAGACAGATGCAGATACTTATAGACAACCATTGCCTGAGCCTGGGGACCTATATGAAAAGTTAGAGGAAGGACTGAAGGTGGTGAAGGGGATTGCAACCCCATAGAAGAACAATACTATCAACTAACAGGAATCCTCAGAGCTCCCAGGGACTAAGCCACCAAACAAACAGCATGCATGGGCTGGACCATGGACCCTGCTTCATATGTGACAGAGGACTGCCTGCTGGCCTCAGTAGGAAGGGAGGCGCTTGGTCCTGTGGAGACTTGATGCCCCAGAGAAGGGGGATGCTAGAGGGGTGAGGTGGGAGTTGGGGAGCACCCTCTTAAAGGCAAAGGGGAGGGGAAATGGGGTGAAGGATTCATGGAGGGGAAACCAGGAGGAGGAACATTTAAAATGTAAATAAATAAAATAATTAATAAAAATGTACTTTTTGAAACAATGAAATTGGGTTGAAAGCAATACATTTAAATATCTTGACAAACTCTTTTAATCTGTGCCAAATTGTGTGTGGATAGTATTGGCTAGGATGACATTAATGTAGCAATTTGTCTTCTTGATCATCTGGCTGTAAATATTTTTTAAAAATCCAGGGTAAAATATTGTGTTTGGGAATATTATCATAATAGATATAAGCAGAAAAGTATGGAATGTATATATATATATGTGTGTGTGTGTGTCTGTGTGTGTGTGTGTGTGTGTGTGTGTAAAACATACTTTTTGCATAGACTTTCCCAAATATCCAAAATAGTTAGTACTTATTGCACTCTATTTGCAACAATAAACGTGAAAAATAAGGAATGGACTTGACTCTCACATTTGAAACAAGTAGCTGTCTGCACATTCTCAAAATCATAAAATATTTGTAAGCATGTTGAAAAAAACTCATGAAGCATAATTTATTCATCTACCATTTAGTTTTAATTTGTCTATCTTCCCCAACTAAAAGGCTCATCCTTTACTGTACTATCATTTTGTAAATATAAAAATTATGATTGTCTCATAGGTATATAATCAACATAGTTCATTTTCCTTGCAGATGATCTTCTGGTGTATGAAAATAATCTCCTTACTGTTCATGTCTCCACAGCAGCGATTACAATGAGATTATTCAGCTAAAATCCAATTTTACTACTCGGCAGCCTTACTGAGTACAGTCTGTCTAAATATCACCCTAACATAGCAAAGTCCTGCCTTCCTCAGGCCCCTTTGCCTTCCTGAGTAAGCAAACTGCTCTCAGAGAAGTGTCAGGATGAAGACTTGGAGAGAAACGGAAGCAGAGTAACATTTGAGTTGATGCATTTGTAAATTCCATTTGGCTCTTGCAATGGTTATCTTTTTCTTTTTCTTTTCTTCTTCTTTTATATAGACATGGAGCTGCAGTTTCCCCTCCCTCCCTTCCCCAATAGGAAAAGATTGTCATGAACGCCACACCTGACAAGGGTAATATCCAAAATATACATATTTAAAAAAAAAAAGCTCAAGAAACTAGACATCAACAAGCTAAATAACCCAATTTAAAAAATGATGTACCAATCTAAACAGAGAATTCACAACAACAACAAAAAAATCTCAAGTGGCCTAGAAACACTTAAAGAAATGTTCAACATCTTTAGGCATCAGGGAAATGCAAATCAAAACAACTCTGAGATCTCATCTTATACCTGTCAGAAGGGCTAATATCAGAAGCACAAGTGACAGCTCATGCTGACAACGATGTGGAGCAAGGGGATCACGCCACCATTGCTGCTGGAAGTGCAAATGTGTACAGCCACTTCGGAAACCAATATGGCGGTTTCTCAGAAAATTGGGAATAGTTCTACCTCAAGACTCATCTATTCCTCTGCTATGCATATGCTCAAAGGATGATCCATTCTACCAAAAGGACACTTGCTTAGCTATTTTCAAAGTAGTTTTATTTTTCACAATAGCCAGAAACTGGAAACAACCTAGTTGTCCCTCACCTGAAGAATGGATAAAAAAATTATGGGACATTTATACTCAGCTCTCAAAACTAATAATATAAAATTTCAGGCAAATGGATTGAACTAGGAAACAAATCATCCTGAGTGAGGTAATCTAGTTCCATAAAGACAAACATGAAATGCACTCACTCACTTATAAGTGGATCGTAGTTGAATTTTATTTTTAAAAAATGGAAAATCAACTTATTATGGTGCAACTTTTTGGTGACTTATCAAGTCTACATCTTGTCGTGGCCCAGCATTTTAATATTTTTAAGCAAAAAGTTAACAATTAGGAATATTGAGACATCTGTAAAATTTTAACTCACTGGGCTGGCTAGTTTTTCTGTCAACTTTACACAAAGTAGGATCATCTGGGTAGAAGAAATTCTAATGGAGAAAATGCCTCTACAAAATTGGCCGTAAGGAAGTCCATAGGGCTTGGTGATTGATTTGGAAAACCGACTTGCTAGGGGCAGCGCCACCTCTGACCTGGAGGCTGTGTGTGCTATGAGAAATCAGTTGCAGGAGGCAACGGAAAGCAAGCCAGTAAGCAGCACTCTCTTTTTTTTTCCCCATCTTTATTAACTTGAGTATTTCTTATTTACATTTCGATTGGTATTCCCCTTCCCGGTTTCCGGGCCAACATCCCCCTAACCCCTTCTAGATGGCTGTTCCCCTCCCCATCCTCCCCCCATTACCACCCTCCCCCCAACAATCACGTTCCCTGGGGGATGGCCTCTACACCACCTCTGCCTCCAGGATCCTGCCCAGCTTAAGGTCCTGCTCTGATTCCCTCAGTGATGGACTGTTAGTGGACTATAAGTGAAATTAACCCCTTCTTTTCTGTGTTGCTTTTGGTCATAATGTTTTACCCCATCAAAAGAAACCCCAAGACACTCCTGAGTCATCATGTTGCTTACAGAAATTAAGACTATAAATATTATGTCTTAAACCATCAGACCATGTGAACCCAAACAACGATCAGGTGCACAAACAATAAAACAGAAAATGTCAACAAATTGCCTTTTAAAATTATTAATGTATCATACAATATGGGGAATTTCCACTTTTAAGCTTAAATATTATAACAAATTCCATTAAAATGTAAAAGGCTAAGTGTCCTCTCATATACACAGTCCCATTGTGTTTATATTACTTACAAACCATGATACATTAGCAGACAACGAGGAAAGAAAGGGAAAGTGACAGCAAAAAGGCAAAAGCATTCTGCTCTGAGAGCACAGCCAAATATGTTTGAAAAGAAAATTAATTTTTTTCTTTGTGCTAGAAGTATCAATGGACCCCAGAAAATATAAATCTAGAGAGCAGTAAATAAAGGCTTCCATGTGAGAACCTGTAATAGTCCCTACCATGGTGGTGCTCAGCTAACAATTATTGTTATAGTCAGGATGTTTTCCACTGTCACTAAGCGAGACTCCAGCTCAAAATGGTGTTTGTAAAAAGTTCCTGTATTCCACAGCAGGAAGTTTCGTGGAACGTTGATGCCATGAGTCTAGACTCAGAAACTTCATGATGCTATGAGGGAATTAAATTCTGTCTACCCCTTTGCTCTCCTGTTCACATTGCTGGCTTCTCCCAGGGCTGATTATATTTGGGATCACAGGTTCTCAGCTGAAAAAATAAAATTGAACAGAGTTGCTTACACCTGTAAAGGCAGGACTTTCCTTTCTCTGAGGAAATGACCTTTTCCCTGAATCCAAGAGCCAGGATTTCAATCACCAGGAGGGTGGCATGTACGTGGTGATTAAAGTAAAACATGCATTATCACAAGACAGAGCACGGAGACAATTCATCATTGATGTCCCAAGTAACAAGTTCTAGTAGGAAGGCAGACAATGTGGAAGGGCCTTGGAGAAAGCGAAAGCCAATTTCTACAACGGCAGCCTGACTCCAAGTCGTCTTAAGTACCTCCCAGACGTTCCCTCTCCCTAGCACCAACACCAGAGCTCATTTGATGCTCAGCTGATTCCTCATTGTCCTGCCTGACGGGGATTTAAAGAAGCTTGTTCTTCTTGTAGATTTACACTATAGATAAGAAAGCAGAAAGAAGCAAGCAATGAGGGGCGAACATTTAAACTGTGACAAAGCCGATATAGATTTTTAAAAGGACCACGTTGGACGTAATCAAAATAGGTACTAAAAATTTGATTAAAAATGATGCAGTTCTGAAAGGAAAATTATACAGATATAAGGTTTAAAAATATGAAGTTAAAAGAGTAAGTTTCAAAATTCACAACCTCAGGGCTAAACACTGTGAAAAGCAAGTCCAGGCAACCCCGCCCTGCTGCTAGAACTAACAGACCATAAAAGGAAAGGAATGCAGAACAGACCAGGAGTACCGGATCTGACTCACAGGCCACCTGGCAGGAAGAGATAAGCCCCCAGCCCCGGACATTCAGGACGCCCCAAACCTGCCAAGTAGCTATATCTTATTACCTCATCATGTTGAAATAGCCAATTATATTGAACATGTCTAGTTTGAATCCACAATCCCGTAACTATGCAATCGCCCCTTCTGCTTCCCCAAAAAAAAGCCCCATGCTACTAGTCCTAGAAGACTGTGTGACCTGTGTTTTCAATAAACCCTCTTGCTGATGGTCATTGTGGGGTCCTCCTGAGGAAAGGTCCTCTCGGAGGTCTTTCAGTTCAATCTTGACAGGGAAAAAAAGGTAACCCATGTAACCAAGAATCATTTCAGTATGTATCCGATTCTTCCTATAGTCAAAAACCACGAAGGGATCATCAGATCCAGAAATAAACCTTAGTTCTCCTGTAGCAATTCTCAGCCGTTCTCTACCTTTCTGTGACTTCCTTCGCCTATCGTCCTAAAATTAGTTCAGTGCTTCCTGTTTACCAAACCTAATTACCGCTACATAACAAAGATAAGCAACATGCCTGGGCTACTATACATCCTGCCAGATAAGTGTACATTAAGCATGGTGAAAAAATTGTATATTCGTCAAACACATATATGACTGTAGTTTCTGTATGTGAGGACATAGTCAATAGTGGTGACTGTAGTTGGAGAACGAGTATCAGACAGTGAATTGGTAACCTCCACCTGAGATTACTGCTAGAGTAAAGCTTTAAACTGCTCCTGTCTCTTATCTGCTTCAACTTGTGTGAGTCAAAACTAAAGAAAAAAATACGCGTTGTAAGAAAGAGCTGACTAAACTGATCTTCCTAAGTTTCATGAGAATATATTATTTGAAATATTATAGATATGTAATAAATAAACTTTGGGTAAATCCCAGTGTGTTTATTTTAAAAAATGAATTTAGCTACTAAAAACAGTCATTAAAACCAATATTAAAGGTGGCTTTCAGGATGGTAAAAGTGACCTGGATTCCAGAGCATGGGTTCTTAGCCCAATTTAGTCTTTTTGTTTTGTTAGCTAATATATATTCTTTTGTTTGATTCTATGTGAATTGGAATTCATGGGTAATGTTAACCTACCTAAAGTATTTTAATTAATAAAAATGCCAAATCCAGGAGTGTGATAAAATAATTGTACACTGTATCCAATGGAATTACCTAAAATGGCTTAAATATGAATATATATATATATGAATGTGTGCATCTGTCTGTCTATCTGTCTTCCTACCTATCTATCTACCTATTTATCTGTCTGTCTATCTACTATCTATCTATCCATCCAATGGATTCTGAAGATAAATGTATAGAGGCAAACACATTATCTACAAAACCTGCCAAAATCTAATTGATGGATGAAGATCTATTAACTAAAAAATAGCATTATAAATAGTAAACATTTTCTTAACATGGCTACAGAAAATACTAGAAATGTTTTTAAATGTACCATCTTACTATTTTCAATTATTACCTAATTGGAAATATACGGAAATATAGAATAAAATAAGATTGCATTCTATTGCTTCTTTTCAATGTTATCTTTAACATCACCACTTTGAGCCAGGTACAATGGTCTTCTCCTGCAGTTTTGCTGGACAGGAGACAGAGGCAGAAGGATTGAGGAAGAGTTTGAGGAAAACATGGGCTATGCAGTGAGCTGTCGTCCAGGATGACCTGCAGAGTAGGTCTCTAAGGACTAAAAGCTGTCAGTCAGTATATTAATAGGTAATTGAAGGACAATCCATTAGTTCTAAAATGAGCATTAACTGATATGAAACTCTCTTATGCTACAATTTCCATTTTACTTGTCCTCAAAGCAAATAAAGTAATGACAGAATGTAGTTATGAGTCTAGATGGCAATACAAACAAGAGATTTACCCCGAAGTACCTGAGAAGTGCATGTGTGCGTCCTGGGATAGGGAAAGAAACATCGTTGGAAACAATAAGTCAGAGTGTACATTTAATCTATAACAGCCATGCTCACGGTAGTTATTAAAAGTGAAATCAGTCCTCTTGCATATAACCTACAAAGCAATTCAAAACAATGGTAATGTATACATTAGGTCACACAAAGGGAAAAGGTATCTGAATATATTATTTTTCTAGATTAATTTTTAAATTAAATGCTTTCCCAATCAAAATCTCAATGGGAAATAAAAAAATCATTTGAAAGTCAATCTTCTAAAAGTGAGGCATTGTTAAAAATAAACATTAATTATGTTAAATATAAAAATAATAGTAGGGAATCTTACCACTGTCTTAGCCCTGAGTAGCAGCAGAATTGGGTATGTTTGAGGTTTTCCTTAATTGGATAGAGTTCCTATAGTAGACAGTTATTACTTCTATTTTTTTATTTTTTATTGGATATATTTCTTTATTTTACATTTCAAATGTTATTCCCTTTCCCAGTTTCCTGTCCATAAGCCCCCTATCCCCTCCCCTCCTCCATAAGGGTGTTCCACCCCATCCACCCTCCCCTTACCACCATCCCCCGACATTCCCTTGCACTGGGGGTCCAACCATGGCAGGACCAAGGGCTTCCCCTTCCACTGGTGCCCAACAAGGGCATTCTCTGCTACTTATGCAGTTGGAGCCCTGGGTCAGTCCATGTATAGTCTTTCAGTAGTGGCTTAGTCCCTGGGAGCTCTGGTTGGTTGGCATTGTTGTTCATATGGGGTCTCGAGCCCCTTCAGCTCTTTCAATCCTTTCTCTAATTCCTCCAACGGGGGTCCCGTTCTCACTTCAGTGGTTTGCTGTGAGCGTTCGCCTCTGTATTTGACATGCTCTGGTTGTGTCTCTCAGGAGAGATCTATATCCGCTTCCTGTCAGCATGCCCTTCTTAGCTTCATTAATCTTATCTAGTCTTGGTGGCTGCATATATATGGGTCACATGTGGGGCAGGCTCTGAATGGCCGTTTCTTCAGACTCTGCTCTAAACTTTGCCTCCATATCCCCTCCTATGGATATTTTTGTTGCCCCTTTTAAGAAGGAGTGAAGCATCCGCATTTTGGTCATCCTTCTTCTAGAGAGCTTCCTGTGGTCTGTGGATTGCATCTTGGGTAATTCGAGCTTTTGGGCTAATATCCACTTATCAATGAGTACATACCATGTTTATTACTTCTATTTTAACTGAATATTATTTCTAGAGATCTAATGATATCAGTGTCTATTTTCTTAAATAAATAATATTATACAGATTTAACAAATCAGTACCGGGTTGGGGATTTAGCTCAGTGGTAGAGTGCTTGCCTAGCAAGCGCAAGGCCCTGGGTTCGGTCCCCAGCTTCGAAAAAAAAAGAAAAAAAACAAACAAATCAGTACCATGTATTTTTTTTACTCATAACACACATAAATTCAATAATTTATATTTAATTTTTAAGGTACAAGAATTTAAAGATTCAAATTAGTTACCATAGTTTTAGTGGCTATTCTTTTACCAAACTTGCCTTTACATAGATAGGATATTTCTAACCACATACAAAAAGAAATCATTTTTATATAAAAGAAGAGTATATATTTTTCCATTAAGGATGAATTGAAGTTTGTGAGGAGATATGTCAAAGCCTCACATGAATAGTGATTCACAATATGTATCCACATCTTTCTTGAACTCTAGAAAAGTGTCATGCTTGTTCAAGATGTATAAATTAAAATAAATAAAAATATGGGAAAGCGGCACCACGGAATGAGAAAGCTTATGACATCATTCAAACGCGCCCCTGCTTCCCACTATAATTCAGTCATCACGTGTACTTGTTCACTAAACAATTTTGGTGTCTCATTGTTTTTGTGACCCAGTATTTCAAAGTGAACTGTTGCGTTATGTAAGTACAAATACTTATCTTTTTATTCCTATTTGTCACGAAATTAAAGTCGTAAAAGAACAAATGAGCAAAAAAAGGAGCAACTTTTTCTTATGGAGGCAAAAAATAATATGCATCCTTTTAAGAGATGAGTTCCAGAAAAAAACAGTAATAAATCTGCCATTTTCAAAGAGTTAGTAGATTAATAGAATAAATATAAGCCTCCAAAGCTATAAGCAGAAACAGTGGGATTAGAATAATTGGCCAGGGATGCTGGAATGTTCACATGATTAAGGCCAATCTATTTATCTTGTCCTAATTATATCCATTGTCTGACCTCAGGGCTTTGGTCAGGTTCCCTTAACAAGGTATTTGATTCCTTTCATATTCTAAAAGGCTTCCAAAATTAACAGAGCATCGTCAGCATAAACAACCGATGACATCTGCACAACCAATGAATGTCACACAGGTTAAGAAATAGAGTGACCTGTAGAATATTTTAAAAGGAGTGCTAGCCGAATCTCTGGAGCTGAATAATCCCTGGATTTCATCTCAAAGTCCCAATGGAAGAGCATGCATCTCCTATTCAGAAACAGCAGTCTTAGGAAAGGATCCATGTCAGGAGGAGAGCTACCCACAGGACAGTCACCCACACCGTGTCTGTCCCAACATATGAAACTGAAGAACAAGCAAATGCTGGAGTTGGTGCAGAGAGGCCCTCCTTCCTTCTTGTCTGTGTTTGGAGGTTGCAGGCTGAGCCATCACTGAAAAGCCTTTCATTCTCTCCAAGGTCGCAACACTGGTGAAACTGAAAGTCAGCGGCACTCACACCTCCTTCCGCCACCAGACACGTGTGCCAAAAAGTCACTCACGGTGGGAGAGATACCTTACCGCCTGGTCAGGTGGGCACTCCTGAGGCTGCAGAGCAGAAGAGACCACCAACACTGCCCACCCCTGCCCACATCCCTGGCCCAAGAGGAAACTGTATAAGGCCTCTGGGCTCCCGTGGGAGAGGGCCCAGGTGAGGCAGGAGCCCTGCCTGAGACATGTGAAACTGAAGAAGGAAACAGACGGATAAACAGTTCTCTGCACCCCAAATCCCGTGGGAAGGAGAGCTAAACCTTCAGAGAGGCAGACACGTCTGCAGAAACCAGAAGAGACTGCTCTCTACACATTGCTGATTCAGAGGAAAACACGGAGGCCATCTGGAACCCTGGTGCCTGGAGGCTCCCGGAAGAGGCAGCGCAGATCTTCCCGGTTGCTGCCACCTCAGAGAGCCGTGGGCAGCACCCATGAGCGAACTTGAGCCTCGGGACCACAGGTAAGACCAACTTTTCTGCTGCAAGTGACCTGCCTGGTGAACTCAAGACACAGGCCCACAGGAACAGCTGAAGACCTGTAGAGGGACAAAACTACACACACAAAAAGCAGAACACTCTGTCCCCATAACTGGCTGAAAGAAAACAGTAAAACAGGTCTACAGCACTCCTGACACACAGGCTTATAGGACAGTCTAGCCACTGTCAGAATTAGCAGAACAAAGTAACACTAGAGATAATCTGATGGCGAGAGGCAAGCGCAGGAACACAAGCAACAGAAACCAAGACTACATGGCATCATCGGAGCCCAATTCTCCCACCAAAACAAACATGGAATATCCAAACACACCAGAAAAGCAAGATCTAGTTTCAAAATCAGATTTGATCATGATGCTGGAGGACTTCAAGAAAGACGTGAAGAACTCCCTTAGAGAACAAGTAGAAGCCTACAGAGAGGAATCGCAAAAATCCCTGAAAGAATTCCAGGAAAACACAATCAAACAGTTGAAGGAATTAAAAATGGAAATAGAAGCAATCAAGAAAGAACACATGGAAATAACCCTGGATATAGAAAACCAAAAGAAGAGAAAAGGAGCTGTAGATACAAGCTTCACCAACAGAATACAAGAGATGGAAGAGAGAATCTCAGGGCAGAAGATTCCATAGAAATCATTGACTCAACTGTCAAAAATAATGTAAAGCGGAAAAAACTACTGGTCCAAAACATACAGGAAATCCAGGACTCAATGAGAAGATCAAACCTAAGGATAATAGGTATAGAAGAGAGTGAAGACTCCCAGCTCAAAGGACCAGTAAATATCTTCAACAAAATCATAGAAGAAAACTTCCCTAACCTAAAAAAAAAGATACCCATAGGCATACAAGAAGCCTACAGAACTCCAAATAGATTGGACCAGAAAAGAAACACCTCCCGTCACATGATAGTCAAAACACTAAACGCTCAAAATAAAGAAAAGAATATTAAAAAGCAGTAAAGGAAAAAGGTCAAGTAACATATAAAGGCAGACCTATCAGAATCACACCAGACTTCTCTTAGAAACTATGAAGGCCAGAAGATCCTGGACTGATGTCATACAGACCCTAAAGAGAACACAAATGCCAGCCCAGGCTACTGTATCTGCAAAACTCTCAATTAACATATGGAGGAACCAAGATATTCCATGACAAAACCAAATTTACACAATATCTTTCTACAAATCCAGCACTACAAAGGATAATAAATGGTAAAGCCCAACATAAGGAGGCAAGCTATACCCTAGAAGAGGCAAGAAACTAATCGTCTTGGCAACAAAACAAAGAGAAGAAAAGCACACAAACACAACCTCACATCCAAATATGAATATAACAGGAAGCAATAATCACTATTCCTTAATATCTCTCAACATCAATGGCCTCAACTCCCCAATAAAAAGACATAGATTAACAAACTGGATACACAACGAGGACCCTGCATTCTGCTGCCTACAGGAAACACACCTCAGAGACAAAGACAGACACTACCTCAGAGTGAAAGGCTGGGAAACAACTTTCCAAGCAAATGGTCAGAAGAAGCAAGCTGGAGTAGCCATTCTAATATCAAATAAAATCAATTTCCAACTAAAAGTCATCAAAAAGATAAGGAAAAGGACACTTTATATTCATCAAGGAAAAATCCACCAAGATGAACTCTCAATCCTAAATATCTATGCACCCCCAAATACAAGGCACCTACATACGTAAAAAGAAACCTTACTAAAAGCTCAAAACACACATTGCACCTCACACAATAATAGTAGGAGATTTCAACACCCACTCTCATCAATGGACAGATCATGGAAACAGAAATTAAACAGAGGCGTAGACAGACTAAGAGAAGTCATGAGCCAAATGGACTTAACGGATATTTATAGAGCGTTCTACCCTAAAACAAAAGGATATACCTTCTTCTCAGCTCCTCATGGTACTTTCTCCAAAATTGACCATATAATTGGTCAAAAAACAGGCCTCAACAGATACAGAAAGATAGAAATAATCCCATCGTGCTATCGGACCACCACGGCCTAAAGCTGGTCTTCAATAACAATAAGGGAAGAATGCCTTACATATACGTGGAAACTGAACAAAGCTCTGCGCAATGATAACCTGGTCAAGGAAGAAATAAAGAAAGAAATTAAAAACTTTTTAGAATTTAATGAAAATGAAGGTACAACATACCCAAACTTATGGGACACAATGAAAGCTGTGCTAAGAGGAAAACTCATAGCGCTGAGTGCCTGCAGAAAGAAACAGGAAAGAGCATATGTCAGCAGCTTGACAGCACACCTAAAAGCTCTAGAACAAAAAGAAGCAAATACACCCAGGAGGAGTAGAAGGCAGGGAATAATCAAACTCAGAGCTGAAATCAACCAAGTAGAAACAAAAAGGACCATAGAAAGAATCAACAGAACCAAAAGTTGGTTCTTTGAGAAAATCAACAAGATAGATAAACCCCTAGCCAGACTAACGAGAGGACACAGAGAGTGTGTCCAAATTAACAAAATCAGAAATGAAAAGGGAGACATAACTAAAGATACAGAGGAAATTCAAAAAAATCATTAGATCTTACTATAAAAAGCCTATATTCAACAAAACTTGAAAATCTACAGGAAATGGACAATTTCCTAGACAGATACCAGGTACGAAGTTAAATCAGGAACAGATAAACCAGTTAAACAACCCCATAACTCCCTAAGAAATAGAAGCAGTCATTAAAGGTCTCCCAACCAAAAAAAGAGCCCAGGTCAGACGGGTTTAGTGCAGAATTCTATCAGACCTTCATAGAAGACCTCATACCAATATTATCCAAACTATTCACAAAATTGAAACAGATGGAGCACTACCGAATTCCTTCTATGAAGCCACAATTACTCTTATACCTAAACCACACAAAGACCCAACAAAGAAAGAGAACTTCAGACCAATTTCCCTTATGAACATTGGCAAAAAATACTCAACAAAATTCTGGCAAACCCGAATCCAAGAGCACATCAAAACAATCATCCACCATGATCAAGTAGGCTTCATCCCAGGCATGCAGGGATGGTTTAATATCTGGAAAACCATCAACGTGATCCATTATATAAACAAACTGAAAGAACAAAACCATGATCATTTCATTAGATGCTGAGAAAGCATTTGACAAAATTCAACACCTTCATGATAAAAGTCCTGGAAGAATAGGAATACAAGGCCCATACCTAAACATAGTAAAAGCCATATACAGCAAACCAGTTGCTAACATTAAACTAAATGGGAGAAACTTGAAGCAATCCCACTAAAATCAGGGACTAGACAAGGCTGCCCCTCTCTCCTACTTATTCAATATAGTTCTTGAAGTTCTAGCCAGAGCAATCAGACAACAAAAGGAGGTCAAGGGATACAGATCGGAAAGAAGAAGTCAAAATATCACTATTTGCAGATGATATGACAGTATATTTAAGTGATCCCAAAAGTTCCACCAGAGAACTACTAAAGCTGATAAACAACTTCAGCAAAGTGGCTGGGTATAAAATTAACTCAAATAAATCAGTAGCCTTCCTCTACACAAAAGAGAAACAAGCAGAGAAAGAAATTAGGGAAACGACACCCTTCATAATAGACCCAAATAATATAAAATACCTCGGTGTGACTTTAACCAAGCAAGTAAAAGATCTGTACAATAAGAACTTCAAGACACTGAAGAAAGATATTGAAGAAGACCTCAGAAGGTGGAAAGATCTCCCATGCTCATGGATTGGCAGGATTAATATAGTAAAAATGGCCATTTTACCAAAAGCGATCTACAGATTCAATGCAATCCCCATCAAAATACCAATCCAATTCTTCAAAGAGTTAGACAGAACAATTTGCAAATTCATCTGGAATAACAAAAACCCAGGATAGCTAAAACTATCCTCAACAATAAAAAAAGGACTTCAGGGGAATCACTATCCCTGAACTCAAGCAGTATTACAGAGCAATAGTGATAAAAACTGCATGGTATTGGTACAGAGACAGACAGATAGACCAATGGAACAGAATTGAAGACCAGAAATGAATCCACACACCTATGGTCACTTGATTTTTGACAAAGGAGCCAAATCCATCCAATGGAAAAAAGATAGCATTTCAGCAAATGGTGCTGGTTCAACTGGAGGTCAACATGTAGAAGAATGCAGATCGATCCATGCTTATCACCCTGTACAAAGCTTAAGTCCAAGTGGATCAAGGACCTCCACATCAAACCAGACACACTCAAACTAATAGAAGAAAAACTAGGGAAGCATCTGGAACACATGGGCACTGGAAAAAATTTCCTGAACAAAACACCAATGGCGTATGCTCTAAGATCAAGAATCGACAAATGGGATCTCATAAAACTGCAAAGCTTCTGTAAGGCAAAGGACACTGTGGTTAGGACAAAACGGCAACCAACAGATTGGGAAAAGATCTTTACCAATCCTACAACAGATAGAGGCCTTATATCCAAAATATACAAAGAACTGAAGAAGTTAGACAGCAAGGAGACAAATAACCCTATTAAAAAATGGGGTTCAGAGCTAAACAGAGAATTCACAGCTGAGGAATGCCGAATGGCTGAGAAACACCTAAAGAAATGTTCAACATCTTTAGTCATAAGGAAATGCAAATCAAAAAACAACCCTGAATTTCACCTCACACCAGTGAGAATGGCTAAGATCAAAAACTCAGGTGACAGCAAATGCTGGGAGGATGTGGAGAAAGGGAACACTCCTCCATTGTTGGTGGGATTGCAGACTTACAACCATTCTGGAAATCAGTCTGGAGGTTTCTCAGAAAATTGGACATTGAACTGCCTGAGGATCCAGCTAAACCTCTCTAGGGCATATACCCAAAAGATGCCCCAACATACAAAAAAGACACGTGCTCCACTATGTTCATCGCAGCCTTATTTATAATAGCCAGAAGCTGGAAAGAACCTAGATGCCCTTCAATAGAGGAATGGATACAGAAAATGTGGTACATTTACACAATGGAATATTACTCAGCTATCAAAAACAATGACTTTATGAAATTCGTAGGCAAATGGTTGGAACTGGAAACTATCATCCTGAGTGAGCTAACCCAATCACAGAAAGACATACATGGTATGTACTCATTGATAAGTGGCTATTAGCCCAAATGCTTGAATTACCCTAGATGCCTAGAACAAATGAAACTCAAGACGGATGATCAAAATGTGAATGCAGATCGCTCATGAGAGACACAGCCAGAATACAGCAAATACAGAGGCGTATGCCAGCAGGAAACCACTGAACTGAGAACAGGACCCCTGTTGAACAATCAGAGAAAGAACTGGAAGAGCTTGAAGGAGCTCGAGACCCCATATGTACAGCAATGCCAACCAACCAGAGGTTCCAGGGACTAAGCCACTACCCAAAGACTATACATGGACTGACCCTGGACTCTGACCTCGTAGGTTGAAATGAATATCCTAGTAAGAGCACCAGTGGAAGGGGAAGCCCTGGGTCCTGCTAAGACTGAACCCCTAGTGAACTAGACTGTTGGGGAGAGAGGCGCGGGGGGAGGGTTACCTGGGGAAGGGAAGGGGTTGTTTGCTGACTGGAAACCGGGACCTCATTGGAAATGTATATAAGAAATACTCAAGTTAATAATAAAAAAAAAATTTCCTCATTAAAAAAAAAAAAAAAAAGTCACTCACAGGGATTATAGGATTCTTAATACACAGAGTTATGATTGAATACTGTTGAGAAAGATAAAATACTAAAATACCTCTGTCTGTGCATTCATTCACCTATTGAGGAGCTCATTTCTTCTCTGAACATGAAAGCACTATTCATATTTTTATGAAATCTGGAGACAGATTGGAGTAAGAGAAAATTAAAACGGCCAATTATAATTGGGGTCACAGGAAGTACTTCATCTTGGTAAATGCTGGAACTTGGTTACTCATTCTAGAGCATTGCTTCTGAACCTATAGGTTGCAACCCCCTGCAGGGAGCGAGGTGTCGAAGTATCCTTTCAAGGGGTTGAATATCAGATACCCTGCATGTCAAATATTTACGTTATGATCCATAACAGCAGAATTACAGTTATAAAACAGCAACGAAATAGGTTTGCAGTGGTGGGTTCACCATAACATGAAGAACCATATTGAAGGGTCACAGCATTAGGAAGGTTGAGAACCACTGTTCTACAAGAAATGATGAATGAGAAAAAGAATGTAACTTTAGCAAGCTCTATTCGGGTAAATACTGTTTTCACATCTGGTAGGTAATGAAGTAAGAAGAGTAGAATTATCTGAGGCAATGGAGGAAAGCCACAGTTATAGCCATGTAAAGAGGATGTATTTTATCTGTGTCACTGAAATTCTTCACTCTGGTAGGACTTTGGGATTTAATGTGAGTAGATTCTAAATAGGAAAATAAACTATGTAGAATAGGACAGATATATTTATCATGGATACGTTTACTTATAAACTGTTTGGACTTATGCTAAATGATTGTTGAGAAGCCATCAATGCTTAAAGTTCAGGTGTGCTATGCGCCCCATCAGGTTCTGGAACAGTCCCTCTTGTTATAGCTGATGACTACAGGAGGGTTCCAGTCAGGACGAACAGATCAGTGTTGGCCACAGTGAATTGTCAGAGAGTTTAGAACAGTAACCACGGTAAAGTAGACGATCTGCTACTCAGACACACTACCACAGGGTAGAAATTGGTATGGCCAAACAAATGGATCGATATTTCTGCTTTTGTCTTTCATTTTATATTAATTGATTATTATTTTTCTGGCTGATAACTATTTAATGATCTGATAACCAGTTTCCTGAGTTCTTCAAATCTGAAAACTTTAACTGAAGCTGGGGAAAATTGAGTTAAAATTTAAATAAAATTGCTTACCTCCCTCCTTAACACTGTATATTCCTATTCCATTACTATATGGATAGAAAGTAAATTCCCCTTTGTCACTATGTTTGCTTTGTTTCCAAGTATGGAGAATTGAACCAAGAACTTGAAAATACTAGAATAAAACTCTACCACTGTGCCAAGACTTCCTAGTTAGTTTCTTTCAATCTCCGATGGCTACATGTTTGTCCCTATATTAACAAATCACCCTTTAAGCTTTCGCCACTGATACTTTACTCCTAGTGAATCTTGGTGGCGATATATAAAGAAGTGGTTTTACCAAAAAACAAAAAGGAGAAAGAAGAGGAAGAAGAGGGAGTGAAGAGGAGGAAGCAGGACAGCGCACAAGACAACATGTTGGACAGTCTTCACCAATAACAAAAAATATACAAGTCTTGAGTATCAGATTAAAAAATTGACCAAATAGCTCTTTTTGGTTGGAAAACATTTTTCCTTCCTTCATCTAGTTCCAGATCAACTTTAGTTGGAAAGGTTTTTCCCTACTAAACTATCTTGCTAGCCCACAAATGAAAATTCTTCACAAGAACAAATTGGGCAAACACAATAGGGAATTTGAGAGAAGTTCTAAGAGGACACATCATGAGATGAAAAAAAAGCAGATACAAAATGCTGGAGTCAGAATATGAACCATCGAAGTGAATCTACAATGGTTTTGTTTTTGTTTTTAATAAAAGAGAAATACAGGACAAAAACGAAAACTGAAAATGTGGTGCAGTCAACTGCGTCTCAGAATTGAAAGAGCCACTGCTCCTCAGAGAGAAGACCTACCAAGACCAGTGACTGACAGCTGAACATGCAGCCATAGAACTGTGACCTATAGGGAAATTGAAGAACCAATGTTAAGCATGGTATTGAAGGTAAAGGACAGCTCTAAAGATGGCCGAAGACAAGCATACCAAGACTGATAGGATGAGCGGGGCAATGTCTTTTTGTTTCTACAGAAAACCTATGTCAACCACAAAGTAAACGCTAAGTTAGGCACTAAGGGGCACATAACGACACCTTCAGGTGTGTTAGGCACCTGTCTAGGGGGCACATAAGGACACCTTCAGGTGTGTTAGGCACCTGTCTAGAGGGCACATAATGACACCTTCAGGTGTGTTAGGCACCTGTCTAGGGGCACATAAGGACACCTTCAGGTGTGTTAGGCACCTGTCTAGGGGGCACATAACGACACCTTCAGGTGTGTTAGGCACCTGTCTAGAGGGCACATAACGACACCTTCAGGTGTGTTAGGCACCTGTCTAGAGGGCACATAACGACACCTTCAGGTGTGTTAAAAGACTTTTCCATTCATAACACTTTCTGGCACAACTTTCATCCTAGCAAGTTGGGATGGAGTCATAAAAATAAGGAAATCAGATGCAGAAAGACAAAGAAATGCCCCACAATGAAACTTGGGAGTGTGCTGTTAGAGTGGAGTGGATGGGGTATAAATAATAAAGTCAAGACTTCAAGAATAACTGCAGTAAATAAGCAAAAATAACGCAAATGGTGATGAGATTATTAATTATAGATTCAGATACATATGGGTTAAATTATGCAATTTATGAATGGAAGAGCAAGCAAAAATAATGGAAATATGAATAATATCTTTTCTGAAACAATCTCAATTTAAGAAATCATTGTCAAATAATAGGATATAAGAATGGATGGGGAGGTACTAAATTCAAAGGCATGGGTAAATTTCAAATGCCGATATGGTAAGATGGTTATCAGCAGTCGAAATGGATGGAAGTAAGCTGAGAATACCTGAGAAAACATTCAATTTCCGGAAGGAGAGAAACCCAAATCCAGGTATTGCATATGCGATTCGCTAAAGACTTACCTACAGAATTATAGGATGAAAAGAAAGTTCAGAATAAAAGTTCAAGATAGTATATTAAGTATTATTAGCCCAGCAAAATGGCATGGTATATTAAAACCAAATACCTCGCTTTAGAAGAACATGCTCCGTTAACAGAATATAATCCTTAATTATGAAAGATTCTTCCCTGAGTGCAGTAGCATACTTGTGAACCTTATGCACAGCTAACATTATTGAATCAATGCTGTAATAAATATGGTTTTTGCAAATGGTCACGCCTTGTTTGAGACCACTGAGAATCTGGCCCTGGAAGCAGACCTGCCCTCCTAAACATGTGAGACTCAACTAAGGTGGTCTCAAAATGCCCTCCAAGACTTTTCATCTTGGGACAGACTGGTGCCCTTAACTCTGGGACAGAACAGAGAAACAATGCATGAGTAAAACTACCATGTCCTCGAGAGCAGTTAGAGGGTGAGCCATTTTCAACAGATGTTACTATCGTTGATCCCAAGATAAAAATGCGCCTGCAGTTGGAAAGTGAAGCCAAAGTTCAGCTACAGGCAGCTCCTCCGCAGAGAGAATGCTTTAACTCCCGAGTGGCTTGCTGCTGGATTTTTGTAAGCCCCTGGCTTGATGTTGCAACATTCCTTTTTATATTTGTTCTTTTACTTACCAGCCTTGCCCTAGGGACACTCTGCTCTGCCTAAAACTCTTCTGGGATCTACAGCTGACTACCTCAACAGAGGTTCCCCAGTTACTTTCTGTGAATGTTTTTAGAACCAGATTGGATGGCATTTTATGACATTCTGCTATATCAATCTATCCTTCATGTACTATTCGTTCCTTTTACTTTTGTTTGCTATATGTTCATTAGATACTTGCTCAAAAGAGAAATAATAACAAATGATCCCCTGGTTCATACAGAACAAACATATGGATACTTATGTATAATATGAATAGAAACAATCACAGTGCATATTTGTGTATTATTCTTTTCTAAGCAATATATGAGTGCACAATATAAAAATACACACCAATGAATAGCAAATTCTTAAACTTAGAACCAAAGCTTAAGAAATTATTAATAAATGTTCATCTTCATTGTGCTTGAAGTAATTTTAAATTGTCTCGGTTGAAGGCTCAAAGGGGAACAATTTTGCTGACAGACACCAACTGTAAGAAAGGCAAAGAAAAAGAAGAGACCATGGCCTGGAGTACCCTGGGCAGCCACAGTGCTATGGGGAGATCTGCCTTAAGAGCCTAAGTCAGAAGGTTGAGCTGTTTGTGTTGTTCTAATTGCTAGATTTCACAGTAATTAAAAAAGAAAGAAAATGAGCTACGCAAATACACAATGAACTGTATTTTATTAAAGTTAATTTCTACCATAGTATTATTAAAATTGGATGTCCATATATTAAAAGAGGGATATTTGCATTAACAATTGCATGCTTCTTTTGGGAGTTTGAATATTAGCATATATAATTTTAAAAGAGAAAGAGCAGCAAACAGTGATGCTAAGGAAAAGCAAAACAGGAAAAACTTACTGTTCTAAAAATACGTAACTGTTTCCCACAATTCTACCTGAATTACATTTCAGTTCACAGCATTTAATCAGTACTGCACCTTTGAAAATAAACTTAGGTGCTGAAATTCGTTTTGAATAGACATTTAATGTAGACTGAACCACCTAGATAGAGTTAAATGGTTGACTGCCCCTGCTAGAGTATGCAGAGACTACTCACCTTAAGCCTTTACAATATATCAATAAGTAGAAAGTTATGGAACAAATTAAGACAATTATCTGAATCATCCTAGCAAAAAAGTATTTTTACCCTTGAACACCTGATCAATAAAGCATCATTATTTTCTGGAACTTGCTGTGATTTAGGGAAGTTAGGTTCAAGCATGCCTCTTTTTAGTCAATGGGAAATGTGCCTTATGCAAATTAATAATGTAAACAAGCTCTGTATAGCCTACATCAGGATCAAGTATAAATAACTGGTCTCAATTGTCAACCTAATTAGGGGGAATATTTGAGGGAAAACTAAAGACCCTGCTATATAATTATTGTTGTAATTATTATATAGTAATGGGATAATATTAAACTTCCATAAGGAAGAAAGTTGTCATCCAATTTTAAATGTTTAACTCCATTTGCTCCAAGTTTATATGAATGCCATAGTAGTACATAGAACCAAACAGAATGTCAGGTACATCGTCACCTGTACCTAAAATGCAGGAGAGATTGTTTATCACTGACTCTTCAAGACAAGGTTTGTCTTCAAATTGGTCACTCCTCTGAAAAGAGGGAATTTTAAAATGCTTTATACTTATAACATACCAACTCAACATAGCTCATGTTAAAGTTTTCGTGCTTACTTCAAGAACTGCAAATATCTAATGCAGTAATCAAAAAAAAAAACCATTTTCTCTCCCCATAGACCTCATGTCATCTACCTTGTTGTCTGTCTATCTACCTGCCTTCCTGCCTGCCTGTCATCCATCTATTTACCTATCTTTCTATCGATTGTCTACCAATGCATCTAGCAGTCTATAACATGTCTATATAAGTATTCCTATGTCTCCGCAAACCAGAAACCCTATCTATTCCATGAACAAAAAGTCATATTCATAACTATCCCCATTTCATCTATGAGGAAACCATAGCTCATAGATAGAAAGTAACACCAGTAATGAAAACAACTAATTATTAAGAAAGTCAGGAATGGAGTCTACATTATGACCTATTTCAAACCATTGTCTCAATGTTTTCCCACATTGTGTGCTTTCTGTTCTCTGACACAGAGCACCTAAGATTTTCCTCTAGTTCTCTGAAGATACTCTGTACCTATTTACCATACTTCTAATACACAGATCCCAATTTTTATGATGAACTTTTAGATTAAAGTCTTTATAACTTGTTAAAATGACATGCCATTCAACCTGACTTTTCCCTTGAACTGAGAATGTAGTGATTTTTTTTCCTTTTGTGTTACTCTCAATTTAGTTTTTATATCCTCACAATGTATTATGTATCAATAATTATTCATTGGTACACCATAATTTTTAATAAAAATTCTCTATCTCACTCACTTCTGAGCTTTTGATAAGAATCTCTTAGCTACATGGTCCAACATTTGCAAATCAGTGAACAGAATACATCAGACCAAAGACATTTAAGAAGAAATACACATGATCACCTCAGGTCAAATATGGGAGAATTTCCTAAAATTCATTATCCCCGTGTGCTAAAATTCCTTGGTCAGATTAGAGAAAGAGAAGTTATAGCCAAGCATAGAAAAGGCTTTGTGGGACAAAATCATAAATGACATCATACAGACCAGAGAAAAGTTTAAAACATGTGAGGTCAGAAATATGATGGAATCGCTCACCCTCACCATTCTTATTCAGAATGCTACTGGCTGTTATCTCCAGAGAGTTAAAGAAATAGAGCGAAAAGCATTTAGCGCTCTAGGTTCAAATTTCAGTACCAGAAAAAAAGAAAAGATGGGAAAAATGGAAGACAAAAAAGATGTGGGATGAGGTACGGAGAAGGAGAGTGTGCTTATGAATCAGACTGCTCTCTTTAGAGGACTAAGAGGAAGGCAGCGTCCCAAATAGATGAAGCTGGGCTTCAAGTTGCTATGTAAATTAAACTGACCTCGACCTCCTGATTGTGCTGCGTTTACTTGTAGAATGCTGTGATTCTAGACCATGTACAAGCAGTCCCAGAACAACCACCCGGTTCAAAAGTAAGTGGTGGACAAGGCAGCTGAATGATGAAAAAGAAATGAAAAAAGAAAGAATGAAAGAGAAAGGGAAGATAAATAAACCCAAACACACAAAATACTAAGAATAAATGCAACTGTGGAAGTAAAAAGCTATATAAAAACATATGATAAAGATAAAAGAAAATATGTAAAAAAAAATGAGTAGAGGGACTGGGCTTGTTAAAATATTTCTACTATATAAAAGGATACACAGTTTCTAGGTAATCAACAGGAAAATACCAAAAGCATTATTCACAAAGCTGAAACAAACTACCCTGAAGTCAATATGAAAACAAAGAAGACTGAAAAGAACAAAAACAATCGTGAGTTAAAGGAAACAAGAAAGGGCCAGCTCCTTAGATCTGATGTCAAGACATATTACTCAGCACCAGGAACTAGTAGAGATGACGATGGCGTTAAAATATTCATGTACACTAAGGAACAGCATAGAGATTCTGGCAGTAGCAGATTCATTTCCAGCCCGTTCTCCACAAAGACACTGAAGACACACATTCAAATAGGACAGCCTCTTCAACGCACAGTTCTGGGAAAGTGAAGGGTCATTCTTATCAGGTTGGGACTTGACACGGTCTCTGTGTCTGTTTAGATGACAAAAATAAATCAAAGACCTAAATGGAAGAAAGTCTTTTGAAATATGGGCACATGCAATGGTTATCAGAACAGTTCAACAAAAGCAGAGGACAGACAGATGCACACGATGGCAAACGAGATTGAATCTCATCTTCAACATAGCAAAAGGAAAACTACAATCTACAGATGGAAGACATTTGCCACCTCCTCACCTGACACAGTTAGTAGTACAAGGTAAAAGGAACCTAACAATATAACAGGAAAACACAGTCTAATGTGTGAATAGGCAGCCGCTCCAAATGGATATTTCTTGAAGAAAAATGAAAATGACTAAGAAAATTTATTAATAATGTTCAATATCATCAGCCATAAAAGAAAGATATACTGAAATTATATTTTATTTTTCTTCAACTAGTATGACTATCATATACCATGACCTCATTTATATGATAGTCATATATGATACTGCATATATAGACACATGCATGTGTATAAACTATTATGCATACACACACACACACACATATATGTATATATATATATTTTTTTTTAAATGTTGGGGAGGGCCAGAGAATGGCCTAATGGGTAAAGCAAGCTATACAACCATGAGGACTGATGAAGTTCAGATTTCCATAACTCATATCAATGCCAAAGAGTGTTCAGGTCACCTGTAATTCCATTCTTAGAAAATAAAGCCAGATTCCCCAGGGCAAGGTGCCTAAATCTACCTATTTTATGTGTAAACTAGGGTTCAATTGGCAAATCAAACATTAGTGAATACCTGAATAATATGGGTAAAGAATTTCAGGGAAACAAGCATCGGCTTCTAGTCTCCACATACATGCAGATACATTCAAACAAATATGTAGCCACATGCATAGGAAGAAACATTTTTGCAACATACACATAACTATGTAAAATATGTGTTGTGAGCAAAGGAAGAATAAGAAAGGTCATGGGTGTGTAAATTAATTCAGGCATGATGAAAATAGACAGGGTCGCCCAAACCAGAGCCCTCTGTGATCCTCCAACCCTCTTCCTGGTTTGTTCCAAAGGATATTAAATGAGCATTCAAAAAGACATGCCTTTATCCGTGAACATGTTTGTGCAGCACTATTCACAATATTTGAGTTATTTGATCTCCCTCGGTGGCCATCAACAGTGGAATCCATTAACATGCTTTATACATGTACAATGGGGTATTGTTTGTCCACAAAACAGGATTTTGTAAACCCTTAATGATAAATGCTTGAAACTAGAGGACACTTTATACCTAACATAAGCTAGACACACTACACTAGCTGAGGAGAGTTAACCTGGAGGAGAACAGTGATTGGCTGTCATGTCCAAAAGAGGTGAGATTCAGTCCACCTCCATACACAGATTTCTAAGAACAGGATACCCGGCCTCACTAAACTGTACAATTGACATATACTAATACGAACAATAGAAAATAAAAATGGGTCACTTTACTATTTCTAATATCCAAAGGATCAGAACAAGTACTAATTTTCATTCTGTATTAGGCAATTAAAACTTAATTCATTTCTGATTTATAAAAAACAGAACAAAAACACAGAGCGGCGTTCATGGCTGCTTTGATACACACGGTGGCAACTGGAGGCTCCAAGTGGATGTGCAAAGCACGCTGCAGGGTCTCGGAAAGTGGAGTGGAAGAGAATGTTAACACTCATCCTGTCTAGACTTGACTCAGGACTACAAGTGTGACTATCACCATGGAGCGTGGGAGTTTAACGTCTTGGCTCAGAAAAGAATTCAATGAGCAGACAGACTCGGGGCGTTGCCTGTCACTAAATTGAAAATGTAAAAAATAATTTTACATCGGAATATATTTTTCTTTATAGCCAGGTGTTAAGAACCTGGTTGCGAGTTTCTCCAAATCAGAAGATATAAGAATCTGAGAAAAACTAGTGAGTACAGATGTGTATTATTTGAAATACAAAGTAAGGAGTGCTTGTTCCCATTACAGCAAGCTCAGGCACTGACATGCAGGTGGTAATGAGACCTTCAGGAGAGCCACCCAATTAATGATGAAAATTATCAGATTGAATCAGTCATTATAGAAGAAGTGATTCTTCTGTGAGGGCAAGTATTGCAGGTTTGGGACATACGATGGGAAAGTAAAGCAACTCAAGGGGATTAGTGATGGCCCAGTGGAAAATACTGATGCTTACAGGAAAATATCAAAGGCTGCTAACTAGAACCAGCCAGCCACCCAGTTCCCTGCCAGGAAAGGAAAGAAACTGTGGAAAGACAGAGAATTCTTACAGTCCCACTTGGCACCCCAAAGACACTGTGTCCCTTCTTGTTATAATCCTTTTTTCTTCACTGCCTTGTTACTGGGCTTAGTGCAAAACCATTCACTATTCAACATAAAACAATCATTGAAAGGACTAATTACAATGTTCCTATGAAGTTACCCAGTTACAAAAGCATTTTCCTACCAGTTTGGCATCATGGTACACACCCATAATCCCAACACTATCCAAGTGTAGCTTGAGGACAGCCTGGGCTACATAACGGCACCTTGGCCCCAGGTAGGAAAAATAAGAAAGATCTTTATCTTTCAACTAATTATAAATAAACAAATATCTACCCAAGCTCAGACATAGAATTGAGCAAAACATTAGCAGAAGGATCAGTCTTTGTACTGCATATTCTGTGCTAGGTCATAATTAACTTCCTGACAGATGATATCTTTGAAAAGAAACCTCACCCATGCACTGCCCCAGAACATTCCCAGTGCTGTTCAGACACTGCCTAAAACTTTCCCATGCTTTACTCTGGGGCTTGAGCTCATTGTGGAAACTTCTGTCTTACCCGTTCTGGCCTCTATACACTTAATGTCAACTCCTAAATACCATTAAAGGGCAGTAGTTCCATCTGTCTCTATTTCCTGAAGAAGTCTCATTGGACAGGGAACAGAGGTCAAAATTAAATTTGCATGGGGTGAATATCGTGTCCAGATGTTAGCAAATAGATCTAAAGTGATTATCAAGAACTTTAAGTGAATGTATCAATCCATGAATGAGCCCATCCACATCAGATCGCATCCCTCCCTCTCCTGCATACCTGTTTTGTTAATTATTTCTCCCTGTTAGACGATAAATTCCATATAGCAAACCTGCAGGACCTCCTTTGTGAAGTAAATCATTATCCTTTGTCAGAGGAGTGCATAATTGCAACAAAATAACCGTTCAAAACTGCTTACAATTGGCTTTTTACATTTGACAAATAGGAAAGAGAATAATTGCCTCCAGACAACATATAACCTTGATTTAAATGACTTATTATGCACACTTTGCACATATGCTGCAAAAGTAATCTCCCTCTCTCAAAGCGGTCCCCTTTGCTGACAAATGAATTTGTTAGATAGAAAAGAACCATATATATTTATAATTCCCTGGTCTGTTTTATAACTCATGTATCTTATCTCTGCACCACTTTTACCTCATTACCCTACTTCGTAATCTGAGACATCATTTTCATCTGTGTTTTAAGGTCATAAAAGGAAACTCGGCCCAGATCTAAAAGCCACAGAAGTATATTACACAATTAAGGCAGGGAAAGTGAGGATAAGAATGCTGTTCATAGCCTTTGCACCTTCTAATGAATCTGCTGTTGATGCTCTAGTGATGTCTGAACTGAGGAGGAAGGTCTGGCATAGACTATAGACAGATAGACAACAGTGAGTTTAACCTCTAATTCTATACTTCCCAACTAATCCAACTCCATATTGCCTCCTGTTTTCTTTCATGACAGGCAGATGATTATTCCATAAATATTTTGAATTTTTTTCCCCAAACACTTTCAGGATTTACAATGTAGAAGATTAGCTTTCTTACATATTTTCAAGGCTTCTGCTTTAAATGGTATGGCTTCGCTTGGACACTCTATGGGCTGCATTGAGAAGTCAGTCTAATTCCCCTTGGAAAAGAATATCATGAGGTAGGATGAAAGAAAAGGCTCACGGAAAAGAGGAACAGACATTCACTATTTGAGCAGGGCTATCATACCAGCTACTAATCTATCCCTGAGCAGGCAGAAGCAATAAGAGAATTAGCTCGGTGTTCCCACAGCACTCGTGTATCCCATGAGAATACGAAGAGTTTATGGCGAGTGCAATCTATAGAGTTAAACCCTGTGCGCACATGCGGAGGAGCAACAATAGGTAAGGATTTGGGCAAAACCCTTGGGGAAGACATGGGATTTAAGAAGAAACACAGCTGATGAGAAGGGAAAAAATAAGAAGAAAACCAAGGGACTTGTCGCCCTCTTCAGAGAGGGTTTAGATGCAAAGCCCATAAACAGGAAAGAGCTTTATGTGCTATGAGAGGAGAGAAGAGTGCATGGGATTTAGTGGGCATGCTCGAACAGGATAATGGGAACCAGGCAGTGTGGGCCAGCACGAAGAGCTTGGTGGTTGCTATAACTGTAATGGAAGGAATTCATACTTTAAAATTTTAATATTTCTGTGAAATATAACTGTGACTTCTAAGTGGAAAATGGACTAGAGTCTAGGAAATCTAAGGCCGTATCAACAGACTTTTCAAAACCTACTAAGTTAAGTAAGTGTAGTTTATGGGCTATAACTTTTATTTTAGCTTTATTACTCATAAGAAAAATGTTCATAGTACAGAAGGAAATGATCGATTGATCTGGTGTGTGTGAAGATAAGAGAGGCTTAAAGAAAGCAGAATAGAGGCTTCCTCTGTGAGCTCTTCCCATATGGAGACCTTGTGGCCTCCAACTTCTGGTTTATGTACACTTGTGAGTTGATCGGTTTGGTGGAAAATACCATGCTAGGAATAATGAGTTTTGATTGACATGTGTATTTTTTAAGTCATTGGTGGTTTTAAATCACTATTCAACTTGTTAGACCCACTATGATGTTTTAGCAAGAATGTGTTGGTGTTTTACTTCCTCCCTGTCTCTCGCCTCCCTGACATTCCTGTTCCTTCCTGTACTCCACCCTATCCCAGCAAAACTATCTCCTTAGCACCTCAGGTGCTCTCCTCCCCTACCCCTACCCCTGCACTTCATCCTTCCTCCTCCCCTAATAAAACCCGCTGTGCTAGTCGCCATGTGGAGAAGTCAAAGAAGCAGGAAGAAATAGAACTGCAGTTTCAGGAAAAGATGAGAAAAAGAGGACACACCAAAAGTGGTGCTTTAGTACTCTAAATTGCTTGAGCAATTGAGAGACTTGTCTCATGGAAGGGATGTCTCATTTGATGATCACATTGCTAAATTTCACTGGAGAGTGAAAGGTGAGCATCCTTATGAAATGATGAACTGATACAAAGTTCATTAGCATTTACAAGTGGAAAGCTTACAGTTACCTCAGATAACTTCTATCCAAACAAAAACATGTGTATCTTTCCACTTATAATCAAAATATCAAATATACTCATTTTTAAAACATTTTCTTTCCAGAAAGTTCCCAATGATACTTTTAAAACAATGTCTAAACTATTTTATTTCTATTGGTGTATATGGGTTCATGTATGGGGGTTTGGGGGTATGGTACATGTGCAAGTGTGTGTGGAGGCCATAACTGGGCATGGCATCTCCTGAAGCTGGGCCCCCAGGCAGTTGTAAATCATCCAGCATGTACAAAACAAAGTATCCCCTACTTAAGCCCTTTGAACTACAGAGCCATGTCTTCAACACTTAAAATAATGTCTGACTTTTAAATTCTTATTTATTTATTTTTAATAATTTTATTTTTCTTGGTTATTTTAGGTATTTACGTTTCAAATGTTATCTCCTTTCTCCTCTCTCCCATATTCCTTTCCCTCCTCCCCCTGCTTCTATGAGGATGTTCCCCCTCCCACCCACTCCAACCTCAATTTATCATTACATTTTACTTTCAAATTGCTTTGTATAATTAGGTCCCTCCTATACAACAATTTATCTACATATGCTTCTCTTGTAAAATATTCAGTTTCTAAATTTTGCTCTTATGTAAGATGTATTAGATTTTTGTTTTGTTTTGTTTTTGTTTCTTTGGACTGGTAAATGGATGGTAGCTTCATTTGAATTTCTACCAAAATGATTTTTTTTATTAACTATCTTCTGTTCTAGAATTGTGACAATATAAAAGTATTATTCATTTTCCCCTTTCCACAAAAATCATGATCACAAAATTTTCACCAAAAATTGTATAGTTCTTTGCATCTTATGAGCGAGCTGAATTTATAGTGCTGATTTTAGTTAACTAAATTCCTCATCCTCTTTCTTGTCCCTATATAATATGGTTTTATTTAGCTGCTTAGCTCTTTAAAATGTTTCAATGTAATTTTCTTTTAAGAGATGAATGCTTTGAACTAGTCACAATGCATTATATTTTTGTGCATAAAATGCATGAAAAGATAGAAAAGGGGAGGCTTTTTCTATTTTTAAAGTGTGATTTTTTTTTTCCACTAAAACATATAGCTGAATCTGGAGAAATAAATGCTTTAAGATAAAAAGATGACATTCTTTATGGATTCCCGCGGTTGTTGGAAAATGATTTAATGATAGCTTCCAGTCGGGAAGAATCTCTTTTATTAAATTACATGTTTCTTTGATTAATACTTAGCGGTGGTTTTCTAACCAGCTTCTGATGGCAGTCGGCTTGCCTGGCTTTGCTAGGGTAGTGGAGAATGTTTATAAGTAGTTAGAGGACTCCGTCCTCACCATTTACCTATTATACCACATAGTCTCTCACAGAAGGCAAAAGGACTCCCTGCTGGCGTTACTGTATGAGTGGGGGGGGGTATGTCGCTGCTGTTTTCTGGTGGGTTTTGTTTTGTTGTTTTGTTTTGTTGCTTTGTTTTGTCTTTTTTCTGTAGTCAAGGTCTCAAGTACTCCATGTTGTCCAGGAAGTCCCTATGCAGGTAACACTGGCATTCATCTCTTGATCTTCTTGCCTCTACCTCTTCAGTGATGAGTTAATTGTTTGTACCGTCACACCTGACTCCACAATGCTGTGCTATCACAGCTGCATTGCCCTGCTCGAATGCTTCCAGAGTTTTGCCATTATAGTTACTATCAAGCCCACCTCTTCACCAGGACTCTGAGGTGTGCAGATGTTGTAATTTGCTCTTGTCCCATGTTCGTCTCCAACCAGATGTTCCCCAGCTGCCTGAGACTATGCAAGCCGATTCTACTGCATGGTTTTCCCCATGGCTTGGATGGAGCACTGGATTCCCAGTGGGGTTTTTTTTTCCATCTTTATTAAATTGGATCTTTCTTATTTACTTTTCAAATGTTTTTCCTTTTCCCGGTTTTCATGCCAACATCCCCTAGCCCTCCCCCCCTTCTATATGGACGTTTCCCCCCTCATCCTCCCCCCATTGCCACCCCCCAAGAATCCCATTCACTGGGGCTCCAGCCTTGGCAGGACCAAGGGCTTCCCCTTCCATTGGCCAGTGTTCTTTATGCTGAGCATCCTCCATCCCTGCTGAGATATCTGTCTAGTTTGAACTTGTCTGTTGCCACAGTGAGATCACATGTACAATGGCCCTGTTGTGTATAGAAAACATTCTTTAGCCGAAGTTTCTCATATCAACTTGACACAAGTTGAAGTCCTCTGAGAGGAAGGAATCTCCTTTAAGAAATTTCCACCATAAGACAGGCTGTGGGCAAGCCTGCGTGACATTTTGTTAATTAATGATTGGAGAGGGAAGGTTCAGCCTGTAGTGTTAGTGCTGTCCTTGGACTGGTGGGCTTGGTGGTTTAAGAAAGCAGGCACTGAACAAACCACAGAGAGCAAGCCAGTGAGCAGTAGCCCTCCATGGTCTCTGAATCAGCTCTTTCCTCAGGTTCCGGCCCTGTCTGAGTTCCTGCCCTGACTTCCTTCTGTGATGGACTAGGAGGTGCAGTGTATGTGCAAGTGTATGTCAAACAAACCCTTTCCTCCCCCCATTACTGATGGCCACAGTACTTCATCATGGCAACCGTAACCCTAACCAGGATGATTGTGAAGTGTATTTTTATGTATTTAGTATTTGCAACAGTGCTAGTCAGCAAATATTCATTAAATCAATAAGTATGTGATTGGAAAATGTAACTGAAATGCGGTTGCAAGGGCAAAAGTTAAAATAAGCATTACCTTCAAGAGCTTAGGAAAAATAATGGAATGCTCACAATGTGCATTTTTTTGTAAAAAAAGGAAAAAAGTCCATTAAAAGCTTTCTTAAAAATCTGCTAATTTGCCTCATTCATATAAGTAGATGATATGCATCTCATCACCTAGTCAGTCAGCTGTTACAACTGCAGTCCTAACCATCCCCCACACACTCAGACGCTCTGCTTCTCCTTGGCACTGTTCTGGGAAACTGTTGAAACCTTTGGAGATGAGGCATTGCTGGTAGCGAGATGTCTCTAGAGGAGGATGTTTGAAGGTTATGCTACAGCTCCAGTGCTAGACTCTCAATCTCTCTCTCTCTCTCTCTCTCTCTCTCTCTCTCTCTCTCTCTCTCTCCCCGTGTGTGTGTGTGTGTGTGTCTGTTTCCTGTCATTAAAAAGTGGCTGGTCACTGCTCAGGCCACATTTAGGCAGCCCTGTTGGTAAGGTAAGTCCTGAAGATATAGACATACAAGAAATACCCTATGGACTGGGCACATTGTATTTATATATTCAGAAATATACAGGCACCCATGCATGCATGACAACAACTAAAGAAAAACAACCATGAAGGAGAGGAGGAAGGATACATGCCAATGGCTGCAGGGAAGAAAGAGAGGAGAAAAATGATATAATAATATTATAATCCCAAAATTTTTAAATATCATAATTATTAAAGAGTAATTTATAAGGAAAACCTTCTGTAGCCATGGGCCAAACCATTTCAACTGCAATGTTTTTCCTGCTATGATGGATGCCAAATTTTTGCTTCTTGGGGTGTTGTTGTTGTTGTTGTTGTTGTTGTTGTTGTTGCTTGTTTTGGTTTTTGCCACATTCACCTTAACATTACACCTAAATGAGCTCTCTTTCCTAAGATTGTTTCCTCTGGTATTTTATCACAATGAACAGAAAAATAACCAATTCCTTATCAATAAGTTCATAAATAAATAAGTAAAATGATTGTGGTGGTGCTGACAAGAACAGCGGTTCTTCCTTGTTAGAAAAGTGAAATCTTTTCTTTATCCTCATTGCCTGGGCATTGGATACCTCCAACAAAGGAAATGTTTCTACCTTCAGATAGAATGCAGGCTGCACAGGGGTAGTGTGCTTGTGAATGAAACTTGTTTCTGAGGGAGAGATCTTCCTTTCCTACAGATGTAGCAAGGCTCAGGATCTAATATCTGCTTTAAGCCCGAGGTAAGGAATGTAAGGACAAGAATTATCTTTCATTATGGTCTCTGCATCTCTCCAGGCTTCACTCTGTATTGGAATATTTTTACTAGGATGGTCTACAGACATGCTAAAAATATCAGAAACAGGCTAAAAATAACTTCCATCTCCTGTCATCTCTGCTTTTGTCTATTTCAGAACATGGAGCTTCTGGGAGCTGCTTCTCCACTCTCCCTTGCCAGCATCTCAGCCTTGCTTATGGCCAGCCTTCCTTTGCTTGCTGCTCTCATGGTTCTGCTTTTGCCTTTTTGTCTGGACTCCAAGACAGAACGTTTGTGATTGGCTTTCTCATGCTTCTTCACCCCTCAAAGTCATACTCTCAAAACTGGCTCAGATGTTTAATGATAAGAGAAACATTACATCTTTCTATTTTCCTGCTTGAGATTCTGTGGTGGCTCCCCATAGCAATCAGGATGAAGTCCAAGACCTTAGACTGAATTTGTAAGGCTCTTCCTTTCTATGTGTTCAAACAGAATACTGTGTTGCCTTACGAGAAGTCACCAGCATATCCCATATCCTAAGTATCCATGAGGTCACATCTGTTGCCTGTCAGTTTTGAGAGTCTGCTTCCCTGCTTAACTCTTCATTCAGTTAGCAACCGAACAGAATCACATCTTCTGTGATATTTCTAGTACTTCCATATTTGAATAGATATCTGTTTTCAATCCCCCATGAAGTTGACTATCAAAACATCAGCATTTTTTTATTATGTGGAACTAAATAATGAATAATGAACCTTGTCTTAGTTAGGATTCTATTGTTGTGACGAGATACCGTGACCATGACAATGCTTATAAAGGAAAACATTTCTCTAGGACTGGCTTACAGTTTCAGAGATTCAGGTTATCATTGTCTTGGTGGGAAACAGGCACATATGGTGCTGGCGACAGGGCTGAGAGTTCTACATCTTGATCCACAGACAGCAGGAGGCTGTGCCACACCGGGTGTAGCTTGAGCATATCCTATAGTAAATTGCATACATAACTTTGGTTCAAGACCTGAAAGTCTGCCCCTGCAGTGACACACTTACCCCAATAAGGTCATATTTACTCCAACAAAGCCATACTATTTAATAGTGCCACTTCCCAGGGCCAACCATGCAAACACATGAATCTATGGAGACGAAACCTATTCAAACCACCCCCCCCCATACCTCTTGAGATCAGAAACTACTTTTTCTTTTAATTGAGTGAACAAATATCCTAGAAACTTAGCACAATAGCTATAATACAAAGGCTCTTTATACATAGTAATGTAAAGCATAAAACGAAAACATGTGAGAGGAATATTACTTTCTTTTTAGGTACAGTATGTAAAGTGTGATCAAATAGACTTTCCCCTAATTAACAGTTGTTACAGTCTTTTGAGACTTCCAAAGTAAACCAACGAAGAAGACATCCCTGATTTCTGGTCACCTCACTGGTTGCCTTGAGTAAAATTTCATCTGGCTTTGGGTATTCTACCCACTTTTCGCTCACTTTTCCTCTTGCAGCTTTCTTCAAATCCATGAAGCTCCTTACGTTTCACATCATCAAAGAATCTTGGGAAAGTTGGGGTTGAAGGGATAATGAGGTTAGCAAGTCCAATCTCCAAAGAAGCCCAAATCATCTATTTTGACAGGTGTAGCATTCGAGGGTAATTCATAGCCTATCTGCAAATGCACCGTGACAAATTTTATGGAAGTAATGAAATTTTAGTAATCCTAGACAGCCCCACCATGATCTCTGCCATTGAATATGTTTTCCCAGTGATAAGGGACCCAGAGAAAAGAGATTAAAGCTGCTCTTTAATGAGATTGAGGGAGGGTGGCACTGAGATTTATGATATGATAGTAAATTGACTGCGAGTGAAAAAAAAAGCGTTTATGGAATTAGCTGTTATAGAGCATAACCACAGTGAAAGATTTGCTAATGGTTTTATGATTGAGCTTCTAGCTACCTAGCTTCCTTTTCAGGAAGTGTCTTATTCAAACCAAAATAATAAGAAGGACCACCTAAAATGTCGCTAGCTATTCAAGTTAGAAAAGGTGATTGGAACGTAAAAAGGATGCTGTTGAATAATTGAAACTTAGCAGGAAAGGTTAAGGAGTAGAAAGTTTGCAATCTTCCCTTAATGAATTTCATTCTTTAGTTCAAGACCCAGAGAGATGGATGTGATAATTCCAGCCAATTACATGAACATACTACAAACTTTCCTCACCTTTGCTGTACCTTTTGATATCCTTAACTCAACAGATTTTCCTTTTCTCTAAATTCCCCATGAAACCTATTAATGAGATTGTAATGCGTTTTTGCAATTTCTTTTAAATAACCGAATATACTATTAGGGATGAAAATTATTCCTCAATATGCTGAAAGGGGCATTAGGAATTCTATAATTAAGAAGCTGAAGAAAAATGGCAAAAATATATTTATTTTGACACCAAACTAGCAGGCCCTTCTCTAGAGTTTGGTATAGTTATCCAGGGGTTTCATAACAGCCATGAGGTTTATTCTTAGGCCATCACGGTTGCCTCTAAAAGACACCACGCTCTCGCCAGTTGCCACTCCTCATTTCTCCTTACTGACACCATCCTCCCATGTGTAGCCCCATCCAGCTTACTTTCTGTCTCCAGGATGTACCAATCCTTTATATTGCAGGAAACTGGGGTATGTAACATACGACCTCTTGTTAGTGACTTCTTTCCTTAACTCATTTTCAATGCCACCATAATTACAGCAGATGATGTCACTAAAAAGCATCCCATTGAACAGATTGGTCATATTTTATTTATCCATTTAAATACATATTTGAGACTTACTGCTTGATGTCTTATGAATAACATACGAGTACTGTCTTAGTCAGGGTTCTCTAGAGTCACAGAACTTATGGGTAGTCTCTGTATAGTAAAAGAATTGGTTGATGACTTACAGTCTGTAGTCCAACTCCCCAACAATGGTCAGCAGCAGTTGTGAATGGAAGTCCCAGGATCTAGCAGTTCCACAAGGCAGGCAGGCAGGCAAACAAGACTCTTCCTTCTTCCAATGTCCTTATGTAAATCTCCAGCAGAAGGTGTGTCCCAGATTAAAGGTGTGTACCACCATGCCTGGGTCTGGGACTTGCTTTGTCCCAGGTGACCTTGAACTCAGAGATCTCCCTGCTTTAAGATCAGGATCACAGGTGAGCCTTCCAATTCTGGATTGATGGAATCCAATTCTGGATCTGTAGTTCATTCCGGATATAGTCAAGTTGACAACCAGGAATAACCACGACAAATACATGTGTGCACAAGTCTTTTAAGATTTGTTTTTATTCTAATGTTTCGTCTATACTATACAAGTGTACTACATGCTTACCTGATATCCACAGAGGCCAGAAAAGGGCACTGGGTCACCTAGAGATGGCTTTATGGATGGTTGTACACCAGCAAATGGGAATGAGAACCGGGCACAGGTCCTACATGAGACCAGGAACTGCTCCTAACTGCTAAGTCATCTCTCCAGCCCTGTGTGCACAAGGGTACTTTTGCGAGTTAATATTTCCATATTTTGAGTTTACAGCTCAGAATGGGCTTATTGGGTCATACAAAAATTCCTTGTTTAACATTTTGAGAAATTAGTAAACTGTTTTCCAAGGAAGGAGAAACATTTTAAGGTTACTTGGGCAATATTTAATCACATTGCTTTCATTTTTGCCAAAAATCTTTTTTAATATTAATCTTTAATCTGTTTTTATAGGCCAGTCATTATCCCCCTAATCGGACCTCTTGACAGTTCTTCATCCCATTCCTCCTCTGCCATCTCAAAGAGGATGTCCCCCATACCCATCTCCAGCCCCACCAGACCTCCCCACTCCCTGGGGTCTCAAGTCTCTCGAGGGTTAGGTGCATCTTCTCTCGCTGAGGCCAGACCATGCAGTCCTAAGCTGTATATGTGTCATACCAGCTAGTGCATGCTGCCTGGTTGGTGGCTCGGTGTCTGAGAGAACTCAGGGTCCAGGTTAGTTGAGACTGCTGGTCTTCCTATGGGGTCACTGTCCTCCTCAGTTCTATCCAGCCTTTCCCTGATTCAACCACAGAATTCTCTGACTTCAGTCCCTTTGGTTGAGCTCCATCTGTCTCATTCAGCTGCTTGTTGGGCCTCTCAGAAAACAGCCATTCTAGGCTCCTGTCTGTAAGCACACCAAAGCATCGGTAATAGTGTTAGGCCTTGGAGCCTCCCCTTCAGCTGAATCCCAGTTTGGGCCAGTCACTGGACCTCTTTACCCTCAATCTCTTCTCCATTTTTGCCTGCGTTTCTTTTAGACAGGAGCCATTTTGAGTCATAGTTTTTGACTGTGGAATGACAACACATCCCTCCACTTGAGTGAGATAACTCAGACTCAGAAGGGCATGCACAGTACATACTCATTAGTAGTGGATATTAGCCAGAAGAGTACAGCATACCCAGGATACAAGCCACAGTACTCACTAGTAGGTGGATATTAGCCCAAAGAGTACAGCATACCCAGGATACAAGCCACAGTACTCACTAGTAGTGGATATTAGCCAGAAGAGTACAGCATACCCAGGATACAAGCCACAGTACTCACTAGTAGTGGATATTAGCCAGAAGAGTACAGCATACCCAGGATTCAACCCACAGTACTCACTAGTAGGTGGATATTAGCCCAAAGAGTACAGCATACCCAGGATACAAGCCACAGTACTCACTAGTAGGTGGATATTAGCCCAAAGAGTACAGCATACCCAGGATACAAGCCACAGTACTCACTAGTAGGTGGATATTAACCCAAAGAGTACAGCATACCCAGGATACAAGCCACAGTACTCACTAGTAGTGGATATTAACCCAAAGAGTACAGCATACCCAGGATACAAGCTACAGTACTCAAGAAGGTTAACAAACTGAAGGGCACAAGTGAGAATGCTTCAACCCCACTTGGGAGGGAGAAGAAAGCAATCACAGAGACAGAAGGAGGGAGGGACCTGTGTAGGAGAGGGAAGGGGGAGGGGAAAGGGTGTACAGGATAAGGTATTTGGGAGGGCACAGGAGAGAAGACTTGTGGACCAGCAGAACGAATGGTATGTAACCTGGGCAGGGGTGGGGGTGGTCTAGAGTATGTCAGAAACCTGGAAGGTGAGAGACTGAGCACTCACAAGGAGGAACCTTGTAGAAAAAAAAGTCCACCAAAAGTCTTCTTAAAGGCTTTGCAAATAGCAATGTCTTGTTTTTGTTTTTGTGAGACAGGTTCTATACACACAGCCCTGGCCGTCTCTGTGCAGCCAGGGCTGGCATGGGACTCATCCAATAGACAAGATTAGCCTTGAACTCAGATCTATCTGCTTTTGTCTTCAGAGTGCTGGGATGGGTGGGACGGACAGCCATGCCTGGGACACCTGTCGCTTGTTGTGTCTATTTGCCATTTCCCCGATGACTAAGGCTATTAAGTATCTATTTTGTGTGCTTATTGGGCATTCCTACATTCTTGGAGAGATGATCCAGATAATTTTCCCATTCGAAATAGTCTATCTTTTTAACGTCCAGTTAGGAAGGCTTTAATGCTTCATGTGAAAGTTTCTAATGACAATTTGTAAAGGTTTGTAAAACCTTACTTTGGACTTTTCTTCCTTTCTATTTTCTCTTTCTTTCTTCCTTCCTTTCTTCCTTTCCTTTCTTTCTTTCTTTCTTTCCTTCTTCCTTTCCTTCTTTCTTTTTTTCCCCTTCTTTCTTAGACAGAGCCTCATTCTGTAGCTCTGCTTGGCATGGGACTCTGGAGAGCAGGTTGGCCTTGAACTTCTGATCCCTGCCTGCTTTTGCCTTCAGAGTGCTGGGATAAAGTCATAGAGGGGGTAACTTTTGTGTTCTTTATTTGCTTTATTTTGCTGTTATTTATTTATTTTACTTTTGAGATTATAATTTAATTAAAACCTTTCTCCCTCCCATTTCCTTCCCCTAAACCCTCTCCATATACTCCTCTCCACTCTCTTTTAAATTCATGACCAATTTATTTTTTACTGATTGCTACTGCATACAGATAAGTATAAAGTAAATTTATACATATATGTTCTTAAATATAACCTAACATACCTGATTGAAGGGAAAATAGGATAAATTCTGAAGCTAATGTAAAAAGACAATTTCAGTGAAGCAAATTATCAAGGATTTTATTTTTTTAAATAATCTTCCAAGATTGTTGTCATTGTTAGAGTTCATACTCTCACTGTCACTTCTCTATACAGATACATGGTAACATGACATATCCCTTACAAAGACAAATGTCTCATTTAAGCATCTTTTCATAGTAATATTTTTTCCTACTTATCTCATTAGCATAAGAGCTCCTACTGGATGACAGCTGGGAGCTCTACTTTTCTAGAGTGATCCAAAGAGCTTTTAAAAAGCTTGCCAATGCTTATAGCCCTCATTCTAGAGTGGTGTGCCCGTTATCCTGCCTGATCTGTTCAGCCTATTGTTAGCTGTAGGCAGCCTACCTACTACAGAGACAAGTTAGACGGTTGCCTGCTTTCAGTAGCGTGAAAGGAAGGGTAGCTCTAATAAAGTCCAGCTTCAGGCCATGATTTGGGTGTAAATTATAAATTTAGGACCAGCGGTGGCGGGATGGCTCATTGGATAAAGTTACCATCTATGAAGCCACATGGCAATAGCTTGGTCGCAGGCCACCACATGATCAAAGGAAAGAACTGACACTATCAAGGATGGTGTCCTCTCCCTCGACACTCTTGCTGTAATTTGTGTGAGTCACATCCACATACATAAACAGAGGATCAAATGTAAAGTGATATAAATCAACTGTTTTCACTTATGTGTACAAGTCCGGGGACGGGGTGGGGGTGGGGACAAAGCATAGTCATTTAACATTCCTGTTAAAATTAAGTACAAAATTGTGGAATATTTTCAACAGGGATGAGGAGGCTCCACATCAGGACTACAGGACTGAAATCCTCCCCATGCCATATCTCGCTTAAACAGATATTCTAAATATGTCTGCTTTTTTATGGAGGAGGGAATGACTTTGCCCCTACAACTGACCTATTCTTCCAAAAAGACCAAGAGACCAATCTTAAACAAGATAGAAGAAAGGACAATTCTAAGCCTCTCTCTCTCTCTGCTCTTCATTCGCTCCCCACACAAATGCAACACTTCTGTTACAACGTAGTTTTAAAGGCAACAGCCCTGACACATACTCATCGCTGGTAAGGAAGATTCTAAAAATCCCTTGTTACGCACAGACTGTTTGGCTGCTCTTGGTTTACTCGTAGAAATGTTCAAGATGAGCAAGTGACTCTGCACTCTTTATAAAATCCTATTGTTTGGAACAATTCTTTCTTTTTTAAAGATTTATTTATTTTATGTATATATGAATACACTGCAGCTCTTCTGACACATCAGATCCCATTACAGATGGTTGTGAGCCACCATGTGGTTGCAGGGAATCGAACCCAGGACCTTTGGAAGAGCAGTCAGTGCTCTTAGCCACTGAGCCACCTCCCCAGCCTGTAGTCAGCCCAGCGATAGAATCACGGTGGCCACACAGCTGGAACTTCTCTCTGTGAATCTAACGACTTTTTTTGTTGATACTTCACCCCCTTTGGTTCTGCCTTTCCAGACAGCACAGCACACTGAGTGTTGATTTATTTCACCATGCAGGCGGCCCCTGCCTTTTCTTTGTCCAGAATATCTGAAGGTCACAGTGGAAAAACAGCATTTCTCGTGTCCTTACACACTGTCACAGGAGCCAGCGCTTGTCCCAGCTTGAGGTTATTATTCGGTGATTTGAGATCTGCTTGGTTTGAATGGTTTGATTTATATCCTGCCTTCCCTTAAATTAAAAATACTGCTGTTGTATATTTCAATGTGCGTTCTCATGGAGGTTTTAAGTTTTATTTGTTCTTTGACATTGCTTCTCCTATGACTTTGGAGCAATGTAATTTCAGCAAGTTTCTTGTTCATATTAAATAGATACCATCTCCATATTAAACACAACACCGGTCCTCCTTCAGCTGGCTTTCTTTTGTCCTTTCTTAAGAAACCTGAATGTGCAGGATCGAAGAATAAACTATTGTTAACCTCAGACCTCTTTTAATGCTCGAACATCTGTAGTCCCGCTGAAGCATGCCCCATAACCTAGAGTTCATTTTCTTGCTGAGAAGCACATTCCATTTCAAGGTCTTTTTCTGCTAAAATGTCTGTTTTTATCAAAACTGAATCAAAACGAATCTGTGCCTTCGGTGCCTTCTCATCAATATTAAATCTAAATGCTCTCCTTCAGGGCCTGCTTTGAGGAGCTTTCTTATTTTCTTACTTCCTCCAGCCCCAATGCTTAGTCACGTCAACTGTGGGGATAAAGAGGGCGACTGCTCAGGGGTGAACATTTTCTCTCTCTGCTTTGTTGTACCTCAGCACTTGTTTGAGTAGCCTAAGAGAGAAAACCAGCATAGCACCCTCTTATGTGTCAAAGCAACAGCCATCGTCTCACTTCTAGCCTTTAAGTATTCTCTAGAAGTAATGTAATCTAACACTGGGAGCAAAACTATTGTGTCTGTAGAAAGTGCACTGTGTCGTGATTCTCGCAACTAAAGAAAAGAATTTCACAAGTCCAATTATATAACGAGAGTAGGGTTGTATATCAAAATTACAGAAGTCGTGTGGATCTGACTTGATTTTTAGCCTCATAGGCTTGACCTAATGTTTCACAGAGAACCCTGCTGAATATTGGTCTAGGCTAGTAATGGATGACTGAGAGAATTAAAAATAGTAGGCAGTGTGGAAAAACCCCTGCCTTCCCTGCACTTGTTGGCAGAAAAGATGATATAAAAATGAAGAGAATGAAAAGAGGAATAATATTATTCCCCAACTCAGACTAAATAAAAGTATATACGTATGCATGTGGCAAAGCATAAGGGAATCAAGTGTGAGACAATATTATAATTAAATGTGCATTAGTTATTGAGTAAATTTATTTATATACCTGGCCAAATAATAAACACTGGTGAATCAGAAGCATAGTTATTAAATATAACATCATAATACTGAGTCACAGAGTTTGATATTTCTGTGTATTGAGTATGAAGTACTGAAGGAAGCCAGGTTAGATGTTTCACATGTCATTGGGTAAGAGAATGCAGAGCAGATGTCAGTCTTTGCTGCACTTACTCAGTAGCAAAACCTAAGATAGCCAGCAGAAGTGTGCTGCAGTGCAGATTGTCTATTTGTGTTAGAAGTAGGACAGATTGTAAGCTGGTACAATCACTCTGGAAATCGGCCTGGCGATTCCTCAGAAAATTGGACATTGTGCTACCTGAGGACACAGCTATACTACTCCTGGGCATGTACCCAAAAGATGCTCCAACATATAACAAGAACATATGCTCCACTATGTTCATAGCAGCCTTATTTATAATAGCCAGAAGCTGGAAAGAACCCAGATGCCCTTCAACAGAGGAATGGATACCGAAAATGTGGAATACTCATCTATTAAAAACAATGACTTCTTGAAATTCTTAGGATGGAACTAGAAAATATCATCCTGGATGAGGTAACCCAATTACAAAAGAACACACATGGTATACACTCACTGATAAGTGGATATTAAGCCAAAAGCTGGAAAGCTCCAAGATACAGTTCACAGACCACATGGAGCTCAAGAAGAAAGACCAAAGTATGGATGCTTCATTCCTTCTTACGAGGGGGAACAAAATACTCATGGGAGGAAATACAGGGACAAAGAATAGAGCAGATACTGAAAGAAAAACCATCCAGAGACTGCCCCACCTGGGGATCCATCCCATATGAAGCCACCAAACTCAGTCACTATTGCTGATGCCAAAAAGTGCTTGCTGACAAGAGCCTGATATGGATGTCTCCTGAGAGGCTCTCCCAGAGCCTGACACATACAGAGAAAGATGCTTGCAGCCAAGCATTGGACTAGCACAGAGACCCCAAAGGAAAAGTTAGAGAAAGAACTAAAAGAGCTGAAGGAGTTTGCAACCCCATAGGAAGAACAACAATATCAACCAACCAGAGCTCCAAGGGACTAAACCACCAACCAAAGAGTACACATGGGGAGACCCCTGGCTCCAGCTGCATATGTAGTAGAGGACAGCATTGTCTGGCATCAATAGGAGGAGAAGTCCTTAGTCCTGTGAAGGCTCGTTTTCTCACTGTAGTGGAATGCCAGGGTGTGAGGTGGGGTGGCTGGGAGGGAGGGAGAACATTCTCATAGAAGCAGGGGGAGGGGGTTGGAAGAGGAGGGAACTGGGAAATAAAGCAAATAACATTTGAAGTGTAAATACATAAACTATCCAATAAAACATTTGCAAAAAGAAGTATTCCAACCACTGTTCCAGTCACTTGGCTAATGAAATAGTTACATCTGAGCTCACGGAGCAGAGAAACAAATGCAAAGATGAAAGGTCTAACTGATGCCAAATTGAGACGGTGGGAAATAGATGGTCACGGAAGTAAAGGGTTAGTGATTCTGGTGCTCAGCTTTTAAACATCATACGCTGGAGTTTGGTGAAATACTTCTGTGAAGGAGGGTAGAACTGGTTAAGAAAGTAGTTAAGAGTATAGCATTTAAAACAGAAGGCTCACATCATGAAAAGGCAGAAATATTCACTCCTAGTGGCCAGGGGAACTGCAATTTTATATCCCACATGGCGAGCAAGAAACAAAACACCATGGCCATGGGGTCAGCGGTGATGTTGGCCTCGGCTCCAGGGTCTTGAATCTTTGCAATAACTGTGCCCGTTACCCTGAAAGAGGCAAAGAGCCTCAGAAACTAACACTGCAAGAGGATTTCTGGGTATTCTACGGAGCACAGGCTACAGGGGAGAGCACAGGAGTTGGATCAGGCAGAAAAACGAGAATGCAGTCAGAATGATAGTGTTACAAAATAGAATAGTAGGCATAAACTTGCTGGCAGGTTCTCAAAATTCTGAAAACATTTGGAAGGTTGAGCACAATATTAATGTTATATGGGAGAGCTGTTACAATATATATCCTTATGCTTCAGACCCATCCATAGCGGAAATAAGTCAGTATCAGAAATAGCAAAGATACAAAGCAAAACAAGCAGAGCTAAAATTCAAATTTACTTTTAGTAATATGATGGAAATCAATCTTAGATGAAGCTAAGCCCAGCTGTCATTTCTCTAAGTTTGTTCTATGCGTTATAGGTTATATGCCACATATTGTACCGAGGGCATGGTTATACGATGATCAAACCACAGCATTCTAGACATCACAGGAAACAAAAAAGGATAAATTATGTCATTTTTCAGCATCTTATTTCAGAATTTGTCTTCTTAGAAAAGTACAAAGTTAGGACTATAATGTTTATCCCTTATTCTTCTTGGCTTTGAGGAAAAGCTCTCCATCTTTAGCCCTTACTGTTCTGCTCATTATGTACTGTGTAGCCCCCACTGGCCTGTAACTTCCAGTTCTCTTCCCCACCCCGCCTCAGAGGGTTTTGGTTTACATACAGGCATATGCACCACCAGCACCTAAGTACTCAACCTCCTCTCCTCTCCATCCATTTTCTCTTACCATCAGTAAAATAACATAGGGTCAAATTGCTTAAAGTGAGGGAACGGTCACACTCTCTTTTATCAGATTTGGTAAACTTCATTATAATTTAAGGTCAAAGAAAGAAGGGAGAGTCAAATCTCATACAATGAAGACTGTCTATGTCTTGTGGAATCTACAAACAGATTCTGCATCCAGCAGCCTGGGCAGCTCACAAGGATTCTTACCACCTTGGTATATTCTCGCATGGTTCTGCAGTTCCAACCTATGAGGAGACTCAGCCAAGCAACCTACTTGTCAGAAAGTTTCATATGTCCAAAGTTAAGGATGCCATTTCTCCAATTAGGTGACAGAAGATTGGCTTCCGTCTTCCTGGCCTTCTCTTAACATGGTTCCACCATTTCCTTTACTCAAGTTTATCGGAGGTATATTGCAATCCGTCGTATGAGACACACTACAGGACAAGGAGCCCAGCAAAGCTTCCTGCCAACAGCACATGAGGAATTGAGGCCTCCTTCCAGGAGTTCACAGGTCTTGAATAGCATTATGATGACTCCGAACCCTCAACGGAAGAGACTACAATTGGCACCACTCTTCCAGAGTTTCAGAAATAGGGCAAGTGATCCATGCCTGAGTCCACAAACTTGGGTAAATATATACATCTTCTTACACCTTCTTAGTAGCTAATTCGGTGAAAACTTCTACTGTGACTGATAATAATACCTGAGTTGCTATAGGACAACTGGGAACAACGCAACAGTGGATAAACACTTGAGTAGATTCCTTTGTTTCCCAACTAAAGACATAAGTGACCCGCTTCTTCAAACTCCTGTCGCCATAACTTCTGGGCTAGAATGAACTGTAGCCTTGAACTATGAGCCAAGATAAACTCTGGCTTACTGAGGTTTCTTTTGTCAGGTATTTGTTGCATCAGCAAGAAAGTGTACTAAACAATAGGCCTACTATTAGTATTGGTAACAATATTAGAGAGATGGATATCTCTTTAGAATTCTGTTCAATGACTCAAGGAAATATATTTGCTCTGTGTGGAACTGCCTTCCATTCGGCGTTCTTGTGTGGTCTCAGAATGGAATAAATTTCTCATTGTAATTAGCTTTTATCTACTCACAGGGAAAAAAAGGGAAGCAACTAGTTCCTGCACGTGGATACTTTTCAAAGTCATAAAAAGATATTTTCTCAGTTCAACTTCATTCTCCCACATTGGCCAATCTGGCTATTATTCTCAAATGTGAATATAAAAATCATGCTAAAACCCATAGTTAATTTAGAAATTGGATCATGCCTCCTATTGGCATGGTGTTCTTATGTGAGTTATTGTCTACTCTTTAACATTTCTCTAAAATGGTGTGGATGGGTTACAGAAGAAATGGTTTATTTTTAATGGTCCTACAAAACAATAAAAATGAGGAGAATTAACTTGAAACTTTGACTTGAGAACATAAAAGGATTATGGGTATGCTAAGTAATATGTCACTACAATGTGCTAAAAATAGGAGTATGAATATTAGCTATCTCATTTAAAAAAGATATTATTATGAAACTTTCTCTTACACAACAGTATACCAACTGTTATCTCCTAAGATTTAGTACAGAAATCAAATTACTTAAAGCAAAATAAAGTTGAAATAGGAAGGTTAGTGTCTTCTATAAGTAGATATTGAAGAGTGATTCAAATATATTGAAATACAAAATAGCGTATGTTACTGTCAGTTGGGTCATTAAGTTCACTTACTGAAGAAATTACTCAAGCCAGGAGAGGTGATATATGACTATGCTGTCAGTGCTTGGAGGTAGAGCAGAAGGGTAGGAATTCAAGATGGTCTACTACACGGCAAGTTTGAGGCCATCATGGGCTACATAAGACCTAGTCTCACAATATAAAAAATATGTAAAATTAGGGGGAAAGTTGTTTCATCAGAGATTAAAAAGAGCATTTAGCAATAGTCACCATTGTTTTCTTAGAGAATAGGTAAAAGAGACATGTGAGACCCTTTATTATCTTTCATAGATAACAGAAATAGTGGGTAAAGTTGGAATTTTTTTAAAATAATAGTCAGAAAAAATAAACTAATTCAAGAGGAGAAAAGCAGGGACCATTCATTCCCCAGCACTTGGGGCTCATATGGAATATTAAAGCCTCTCCCCAATCACTATACAACCATATACTTTCAGATGGCATGCTATATTTTTAAAATTGTAAGAATCAATAGCACTTTTCACAATATAAATAAGGGTTGGTAGGATAGTTCAGCGTATAGCATCACTTGGTCCCAAGTATTACAACCTGAGGTCTACCCTGGAACCTACATGGTATAAAGAACCAATTTCCAACAGAATAGCCTCTGACCTCTACCTGTGCCCTCGAGAATATATGCACAATAAATATATAGATGAATAATAAATAAGTGCATCCTTTAAAATAATTTTGGTCACAAAACAAAATGTGCTTTAATTAATATATTTGGTATTTTTCTTCAAAATTTGTTTTGGAAATATATGTTTTAGAAACCAATGCCAGAAAATAGGCATTCCTTTATTACTCTCTTCCACAAAACTCATTAAAACTTACAGTGGCTGAAGCCCAATGATATTTTTATCTCCCAGGAAAGCTTGAAAGACGAACTTAACTACAAACTTCAGCACAAAGCTGCCAAGAACTATCAGACTGGGAGCATTCTATGGCGTGGTGCCTACAGTGAGATATATTGTTCGCTCTCTTGTGTTCTCTCTGGTCTCTCTCTCTCTCTCTCTCTCTCTCTCTCTCTCTCTCTCTCTCTCTCTCTCTCTCTCCCTGTTTGTATATACTACAACTACTTATACATTCCATATGTTAACACTCATAAAACAAGACAGTACAGATCTAAAAATTCCTGACCTTACAAGTTCATGATTTGTTCACATTCCTGTGATGCTATGCTGCCTGGTATAGTATAGAAAACAAATGTGAGCCTTACGCCATGCTGGAGAGAGGCGGAATGGTTCCCCCAAACTGACATATACTCCTAAATATACAGCTGTAGTTGTAAGGGAAAGAAGGAAACTATCAGTGTCACATGAGTGATCAGGCAACATAGAAGAAACTTACAAGAGGGTAGCATTTCGGAAAACAAAGATTTATGAAAATGATACACACTGGTTCAAATTATCTCCACTTCATCTGGAGTGTTCAGATGACTGAGTGGATGATGGTGTGCACATTGGCTCTGGGCAGATGAGGCTAAAGTATATGTTAACTGGGGACGTAGAGGCTGATAGACCACCTAATGTAGCCAGATAGGACTTCCAGTGGAGGAGGGGGACACCAATCCACCCACAATACCAAGATTAGTCCTAACTACAATATGGGCAGGGATAAAGATGGAGCCGAGACTGAGGGGCTGACCAACCAATGAGGTCCAACTTAAGACCCATCCCGTGGAAGAAAGTCAACCCCTGACACTGTTAACGATTCACTGCTTTGCTTGCAGACAGGAGCCTAGCATCACTGTCCTCTGAGAGCCTTCATCCAGCGGTGAATGGAAACAGACACAGAGAACCACGGCCATACATTAGACAGAGATCTGAGAGTCTTGTGGAAGAGTGGAAGGAAGGATTGAGGGCACCAGAAGGGTTAAAGGCATCGCAAGAATATCTACAGAGTCAACTAACCTGGGCCCATGAGGCTCACAGAGAAACACCAACTCAGAGCAGGCATGGGCTGTATCTATGCCCTGTATGTATGCATGTATGCATGTATGTATGTATGTATGTATGTATGTACAAATATATATATATACATATATATATGTAATGCTTCCAGTGGTTTTATGCATAATATCTAACCATCTCCTCATAAATATAAGTGGCACGCTGACTACTTCTAGTGGAGAAGTGGTGGCAAAGGTAATGTGGTATCACACCTGGTATATGGCAAAGTTTGTGAAGTGGTACAGCCACAGTTACATTATAATGCTTTATTTATTATAGTTATGACTAGATCATAGTTATGAGCCACAGAGTGAAGTTTTATTCAGTAATGAAATTATTAATGCTTATGATGCTGGTCTCACAAGGCTATATTGCTTATGGATATGATAGTTTTTTAACTTTTGTAACTATATATGTGGATAGTTATACACTTACCATACATTACACTCATTTTTCAGAATTTGCTTCTTTGATAACTGACTTGTGCCTTGAAGATAATCTCTGCTTTACAATGTTTGTACTGGAAATATTTTGTCCTGATAAGGCTTGTTGGAGTAAAAAAGGCCCTACAGTGGGGAGAGGGAACATGTAGAGTCCACCTCCAGCAGAAAGACAGAGCATCAAGTGAGGGATGGGGTTGCTATCCCACAGTCAAAAACTCTGACCTATAATTCTTCCTGTCTGAAAGAAATGCAGAGATGGAAATGGAGAAGAACCTGAGGAAAAGACGGTCCAGTGACAGGTCCAAAGTGGGATCCAGCTCAAGGGGAGGCCCCAAGGCCTGACACTATTACTGGGGCTATAGAGCACTCACAAAAAAGACCCAGCAAACAGCTGAAAGAGTCAGAGGCAGATATGTGCACCAACCAATCAACAAAAGCTGCTGACCCCTGTGGTTGAATTAAGGAAAAGCTGGAGGAAGCCGAGAAGGGCGACCCTGTAGGAGGACCAGCAGTCTCAATCAACCTGGACCCCTGAGTTCTCTCAGGCACTGGATCATCAACCAGGCAGCATACGCCAGCTGATAGGAGGCCCCCAACACAGAAGACTGCCGGTTCTTGACTCAATGAGAGACGATGCTCATAACCCTCAAGAGACTGGAGGCCCAGGAAGTTTGGAGGTCTGGTGGGGTGTGTAGGATGGGAACATCCTTGTGGAGACATGGGGGTGGTGGTGTGGGTGTGGGGAGGAGTTATGAAATGTGGAACAGTTGGAGGGCAAACTGGGAAGGGAATAAAATCTGTAGTGTAAAAATAAATAAATAAATAAATAAATAAATAAATAAATAAATAAATGATGTATAAAATACAATAGCATTTTTATGTCTATGGATATTTTTGATTCATTGTATATGTGCAGTACAGGTGAAAAGGAGGCCAGAAGAGGCTGTCCTTGGATTATAGTTACAAATAGTCATGAGATACTGTGCGGGTACTGGGAATCGAACCTGGGTCTTTTGCAAAAATAGACAGTGCTCTTAACCTCCAATTCATCTCTGCACCCCAGTAAATGCATTTTTCCAATGATATGTTGACTTGATTTTTTTGAACTGTGATGGGTTACTGTGACTTAACCTTTCTTATGTCAAGGAGCATCTACATTTTACCATAGTATAGTGTTATACCAATTATCATTCATTATATATCATTATATACATTAACCATATCACATGTGTTCTGCTTCTTGTTTCATGATACCGAGTCTCTCCATAGATCCCATGCCCACAAGAAAATGAATCCTACGTTGTTTTGAGGGAACTTGGTGGTAGAGACCCCCAGTGGAAGCTTCTAGGTGATAAAGATGACAGGGTGACACCCTAACTGCACTCTGTAAAATGCTGCTCACATGACACAGTTGATACGTTCTTTGACTCTGAACTTGTTGAGTCTATGAGATGATAAACATGGAGGTTAAAGGCAAGTAAATGTGCAATGTTTTCATTCACGAGGAGACTTAGAATGTGGGTAATATCATGGCTCTGTGGAGTGGTGAAGAGGATTGTATCTGGGAAGACCTAATGCAGTTTAGATGTATGCTCTGTGGAATTCTCAAGCACATACAAGTCTGTATATGGTACAGATCACCAAGGAGCATGACAACTATAAATCTAAATGTAACACTGTTCTAGTGAAGGTAGGAGATTGGAACAAATTTCATTTAATCACTTGTCCGGATTATTTATAGATGTTAATTATGAAGATTGTGATATGATCATGTTTTATAGCTATAAAACATAGAAAGAAGCAGATGGGTTCAAAAGACTTGGGATCCCCATGAAACTGGAGGCTCTGAAAGAGAAATTGAAGGAGCTCACAAAATGTATAAGAGTGGGTCTTAGCTATGATTTTACTCTGTGAACAGACACGATGACCGAGGCAAGTCATATAAAGAACAACATTTAATTGGGGCTGGCTTACAGGTTCAGAGGTTTAGTCCATTATCATCAAGGTAGGAGCATGGCAGCATCCAGGTAGGCATGGTGCAGGCGGAGCTGAGAGCTCCCCATCTTCATCTGAAGGCTGCTAGTGGAAGACTGACTTCCAGGCAGCTAGAGTGAGGGTCTTAAGCCCATGCCCACAGTGATACACTGACTCCAACAAGGCCACATACTCTTAATAGTGCCACTCCCTGGGCCAAGCATATACAAACCATCCCATTTGGGAAGCTCTGAAATTTGCTAGACTCATGAAGATGCCCTCCGAGTGTATATAATCAGTAAATAATTGTGAGGGAAGATAGACTTTCTTTGATGAAGCTCCTGCAAGTTGGGTAGGTAGCTCCCGGACACAATGATGCATCGCCAATGATGGCCTCAACTTTTGGATGATGCAGCTCCCTTTGAATTACCCATGTTTGCTCAATGAATCTCTCATTTATAGACCTAGATGTAAACTCAATACACTCACGGTTTTCTAGACACATGTTAGTGCAATCATTTCTTCAGGCTCTTATCGGAGCTATCTATATTTCTGCTAAGTAGATATTTGCTCAATTCTCCACAGAAACACTCACAGAGTAGTGGTTCTCCATTTGTGATCCTAGCTGAGCCTATTCTACATACATTAGAGATTCCCCCAACTATCCAAATTAGTAAACATAAATAAGAATTCTGGCAATGACAGACTTAGCTTCTTGCAGTCTAATTATAACGTCTTTATATTCCCAATTTAAAAAAAAAATGATCTGCCAGAGCATGACAAATACAGAGGTGGACGCTCGCAACCAAATGTTGAACTGACAACAAGATCCCCATTGGAGGAGTTAAGAGAAAGGATCGAAGGAGCTGAAGGGGTTTGTAGCCCCATAAGAGCAACAATACCGACCAACCAGAGCTCCTAGGGACTAAACCACCATCCAAAGGGTACACATGGACAGACTCATGGCTCCAGCTGCATATGTAGAAGAGATGGCCTTGCTGGGCACCAATGGGAGGAGAAGCCCTTGGTCCTGCCAAGGCTGGACACCCCCTAGTGTAGGGGAATGTCAGGACGGGGAGTCAGGAAGGGGCAGGTGATTGAGTGGGGGAACACCCTCACAGAAGCAGTGGGAGGGGGGATGGAATATGGGGTTTATGGATAGGAAACAGGGAAAGGGGATAACATTTGAAATGCAAATTTAAAAATATCCAATTAAAAAATAATAATAAATTTTAAAAAATAGTCCTCATGACCTCGTGACTGAACTTTGATGGTGAGAAATGGGAATAAACAAAAGAAAAAATCATACTGGCTTAATATCAAAAGCCTGTCTACATGCTGAGCGTCATATTGCACATACGATCCCTATAACCCCCATCTCCACAGTATTAGGCCACAGTCATTTCATTGGGTTCAGTGACCCAAGTGAAGTCTTCGAATGTACATTGCATCCATGTAAACATATATTCTGATGAAGATCAAGTAGAAATGACTGAGGATCCCCAACATTAAAAATGAGACAAAGGCTTTCTCCCGGCTCCCCCAACCCCATACCAAGGGCAATGCATGCTTTCCTCTTCCTTCTTTCCCTATTCAGGGTGGGATGTGAGGAGGCAGTTTTTCCACCATGTTCTCATTCAAGAGTCCTTAACAGGCCAATCAAGCAATCAAGCATTGTGGTGGGTTTTTTCATTGTTCAAGCTCCTTTGGTTTTATCCTCTAAAACACTCTGTACAGAATAGAGGTCAGAAAATATGTGACCTTCACCGTCTTCCTCCTCATGTATTCTGAGAGCTGAAGAGCTGGGCTTTCTATTATCACATGATGTAATGTGTTTTTCAGGCCTACATTGAAGTTCTATGACCTTGTCTAATAGGATTAATTTTTAATACGCTGTATAGATTGTGGGAAAACATTTTTCAATGACTCTGAAGTCAATTATGAGACAAAAATTCAAAAACATCATTATTATAAGGATTCACAATTTCTGAGACTGTGGACCTCATGACTAAACATGGAAGGTTGGAATCTCAGAATCAAAGAATCTATAATGGAGAAATACACACTTTTATTTCATGCCTCCCAAATGAGAGCAGAATTAAACTAACATCACTTAGATATTTCCTGCTACTTTAATATAAATCTTTCTAAAATCTCAGCTGGGGGCCGAAAGCGGTGTTCGTAGATGTGATCATTCTTAAACCTCAGATGGCGTTCCACTCAAGTGGCATCGTTTTAAAAGCGTTGAATGATAAATAACTTGAGGAAATTCTGTTAGACTGCCACAGAAGCAGTCACTCTGAGTGTGTATGTGCAAGGATCACACTAATAGGACAGGTGTAGTCATTAAAGTGATAAAAATCAAAGCTTCATCAAATGATCCAAAGAGCAATTGCAGTTAAGACCTAGCAGAGCCAGGAGATTTAACTGAAGGCCGGAGGTGAAGACAAAAGGAGGGTTTAAAGCTTTGTGGGTGTGTCTCTTCTCTGTCTCTGTATCTAACAGAAAGAGGGGAAAGGAAGAAGCTGTGGTGCAAATTTGGGGCAGGGGGTAAGAATTAGTATTTAAAAATCATAAATTTATAATGTGTTTATATCCATTGTCAGAGAGCTAAAGACATGTCCAATGGCTAGATGAACCAGAACCATTAGAAATTCAATTCTGGAATGACCTGTGTTCCCTGACCAACCCTCCTCCTGATGGCTTTAGGAAAAGAGAATTGGACACATGGCTAATGCCTGAAAACTAGACTCACATTATACACCACTGTTTTGTAATATGTATTTTCAATGAGGTCTCTAGTTGCTGTGGCCAAGTGACTGAGGGTGGAGGGAGGCCTGATTGACAGACAGTGAACATCCTTTTTGTCCCGCAGATGATGTAGGACACTGGTGAGCTACTGCAGTGGTCCAGGAGAGCATAGAACTATGCCAGGTCCTTATCGGGAAAGGTAGAGTAGGCGTAACGTAATGCCACACATGCCAATGAGATATACATAAATATCTGCATGAAATTATTCTAGAGAGAGGCAATTATTAGAAAATGATAAGCACTTCTAAGGAAGGAAACTGCAACAAAGCTTGGGACTGAAAACTTGTCAAATGTTTACCTTCTGAGAAAGTATGTCTTTCGACACTTCTTACCTATTACCACATAGAATACCTATTTTTTATAAAACATAAAATTTAACCATAAACCAATATAAAAATACATGCCAGTGTGTTAGAAAATGTTTTCTAAGAGAAAATTATTTGTACTGGTTCAATAAATGAGGGAGTCGCCGACTCTTATTTCGTGTGCAGTAATGATGAAATTCAAGGGAAACAAAGGATCGCTTCAGTAGATAAACCAGTCAGGTGGTACAAGCCAAGGACTCTTACAAGCTGCTATTTCTGTCGTTAGAGTTCTGGGATCACCATTTTAAAAGACTTAATTATGAAATGATCCTTTTAATGTTCTATTTCTATTTCATCCCGCCTGTCTGGAAATTCAGATGCATAAGGTGACCTTTTATACTTCATGACACAGTGGCTTTACCATGTATTCTATGCAAATTCTTATACTGGATGTGTGCTTATGCAACTATTTTTAAATAATCTTTGGTGGTAGATATCGTCTAAATTTAATCAGAATGAAGAGGTCAAATAATGAAGAGGACAACCAATTCTAAGACAATGGTTTCTCTTTTTTCTTTTTCTGTTTTCCAACCTTTCTTTTATTTATTTATTTATTTTAATTTTTTATTAGATATATTTCTTTACTTACGTTCAAAATGTTATTCCCTTTCCTGGTTTCCTGTCCATAAGCTCCCATCCCGTCCCCTACTCTTCCCCCATACGGGTATTCCCCTATACATCCCCCTTACTGCCCCCCATATTCCCCTGCATTGGGGATCCAACCTTGGCAGGACCAAGGGCTTTCCCTTCCATTGGTGCCCCAACAAGGCCATTCTCGGCTACATATGCAGTTGGAGCCCTGGTTCAGTCCATGTATAGTCTTTGCATAGTGGCTTAGTCCCTGGAAGCTCTGGTTGGTTGGCATTGTTGTTCTTATGGGGTTGCAAGCTCCTTCAACTCTTTCAATACTTCCTCTAATTCCCCCCAAGGGGTTGGACATGCTTTGGATGTAAGACAATGGTTTCTAACACTCTTAGCTGCTTAACTCATCCAAGTTAAACTTTCGAGAATGTAGAGAATGATATACCTACATGTTTCTTTTAAAAGAAAATATGAGAAAATTAATCTGTCCTCCACAGAAGCCCATCCATCTGAAGTCACCGAAGAAGCAATGGGGTGTTGGTCAGTCCAAAGCAAATTAAACACTTTGGGCAGGATAAATAGTAGACACGTTTTGAAGATATATTAAGAGCTGACCTATTTTATAAACGTGTTTGTCTAGGAAGCTGGACAAGGTCAGATTAGCCTTCATGAATTCTTGAGACACAGAGAGCCAGACCCGAAATTCTAATAACATTGACAAATGAAAGAAGTCTGTGTCAGGGCTTTGGAAATCTCCCCCGCCTGACCCTAAGTGATCACATGTGATTTTTCAACTGAGGGTAATTTTGTCCCCATAAAGGATATTTAATAATGTATGGACATAGTTGTTCATTTGCTTTCTTGCTTGAGGTTTTTTGTTTGTTTGTTTGTTTGGGTTTTTTTTGTTTTTTTTGTTTTGTTTTGTTTTGTTTTGGTTTGGTTTGGTTTGTTTTTTTTTTTTTTTTTTTTTTTTTTTTTTTTGTGAGAGAATCCTTTTATAAAGCTTCATACAGCCTCCTTCCTCAAGCTCCACAGAGCTGGGACTGCAAGTATCCTGCACCACACTTAGCTTTAGTTGTTTTGATTTTTACAACCAAGAAATGGAGTTATGCTTACTTTATCAATATTAGGTAGACTTTAAGACTATCGCCTAAAGGCCAATAGCATTCCTCTATTAAGCCATATTCCTATGACACATTCACAACAAAACATTTGTCCACACCTAAGTGCCCAAGCATCCTTCCTAGATCTGTCCTTACCTTGGGCTTCTCTGCCTTGCTCTAGGCTACATGATACGATAGACTTTTCTAAAAATCTTTTTCATCTTAGTAGAAAAGTAACTGGAGGCCAAGGTTGGGAGCAGTCCTGTTGTTAGCCCTGAGTTTTTGTTTACAGTGCCAGGGTTGAAGCTTGGGTGTATTTTTCACACTCTGAGACTGTGTGAGGAATGAAAGATAGGGGTTTTATGTACTGTAGTTCACAATATTCTTCCTCTAAAATAAAATGCTTACGGCAGTCCACGCTTTCGTGGCTAAGGAGACTGAAATACAAAGAGATATAGAACTACATTCATTGGGATACCAAATTATTACTTCATCCATTCCTCCTGCATGATAGAATTGCATCATGGATTCATTGAGAGGAATGAATGCCCTCTCAATTTACCTGAGTCACTAATTGGTTGTGAAAATTCTGAATAGGAGAAGAGATGTAAGACAAAGGTGTTACTTTGGTAAAGGTGATCATGGAGACAGTAGAGCTAGAACCAGCATGATTAAAACCATGAACCTTGCTTGCCGTGTGCTCGCTGCTCTGCACAAAGTGCCAGTCAGAGGATGGCTTTGTAGTAGTCAATTTTCTTACCCTGCCATGTGGGCCCTGGAACAAACTGAGGCCCTCAGTGTTGGCAGCAAGCACTTTACTTACTGAACTATCTATCCCACTGGCCTGTAAATCTTTTTTCAAAGTTAGTATTGTATTTTACACATTATCTTGTTTTTAATTTTTTTATGTATACATATTTCCCTTAAATTACTCATTTAAGGAAAAACAAACATGTGCTTTCCTAGAGGGGCTAACAAGTCTGAAACCATCTACGAAGTCACAAGAAAAAAAAATAGGTCTATGAAATTGGCTAACTGTCACATTTGGTAGAATGTTCTATAAATAATTGCACATTAGAAATACTCATCATCTGTTTCCAAAGAACAAGTAAAAATAGACACACAACAGAATGTAAGCAGATGTTGAAATTCTCAGATATTAGCAGAACACTTTGACTAGTCTACATGAGGGTCGTTTTTTAAAAACAGTATTTAATTTAAAATGGTTGGCAGGTATTTAATATTTACAACAGATTAGCTTTTCATATAATGCAATATGGCTGTGCAAAAAGATATATGATGAATCTTTTAGTGCTATCTATTAGAAGATAGAAGACATTAATATGAAAAATTATGTACTAAGAACAGGAGCGGCCAGGAAAAGCAGTGTTTGAGTCTACCATTTTCTTCGTCTGATGAGGAATGACTGTGGTAAGAAAATATATTCCAAATATGAGTGTAGACAGAGGTTGGTATGCGAAAAACAATGAAGAAATATTGAGGGAAAATTGTCCTCTTTCCAAGTTGAGAAATCCTCTTTAGAGGATTTCTAAATTCTATTTACCTTTGGGTTTTTCTGCCTTAGGTAGTTAAAACAAGAACTATGAGAAATATATATATATATATATATATATATATATATATATATATACTTTCTTTAATCCATATATACCAATATGTTTAGGAAATGCATTAAGGTATTGGATCTGAAGCCACTGGATTCCCAGAAACCTTGACCAATTAGAAAAATACATTTCAATTCTTCCTAAACAGTCACTTAAAAAATAAACAGACACACACACACACACACACACACACACACACACACACACACGTCCATGCACACACAAATGCACATACACACATGCACTCCAAGTCAAAAAAATAAGAAAAGAAGACAGGTCCAATTTTTCTTTTAAGAGAGTTGTCCATACATGCATAGTTTTTTGGGTTTTTGTTTTTGTTTTTGTTGTTTTTTTTAGTAAAGTCTATCCTTTGTGCAATGTTTCCAAATACTCTGTACATTGCCTTGAGTCTGAAGATAAGAACTAGAAAGGCATAAGAGAAATAATGTTGTTTAGTAATGATTTCTCGTTAGCCTATGAAAAGGGTTTTAAGGATATTTGAAATAGGACAAGGCAGAAAACTGCTAGATGATGTAGGTCCAATCTTCTCTAACTCTGTTTTCTTTCTGAAGGTTTTTCACTGTATTCTGGTGTCATCTGTTCTCCTTCATTTCTAAATAGATCTTTTGAAATGGTTTTAAGAAGTTCCTTTTCCTCCTAGCTCTTAAATATTAGACTGTTTAGAACGACATCCTAGATTTTCATTCCTTTTTAGAAATGTACTTTCCCCAGAAAAAAAAAAAAGAATCACTGAAAAATGCTTAAACTTCCAAATACATACAATTTCCAAATCAGATTTCAGGCTCAGACCTCAAAGTTCCCTTGAGGTCTTACATTTCTGGAGAACGGGTTCTGACCCTTGTGCTTTCAGTTCTTTAAGCAAGCAGCCGAAGATGGTGGCTCTGCGCATTGATTTCCGCAGTCAAAAGGAAGCACATTGACCCTACGGTGATTTAATGGCATTCAAGAAGTTCATTTGCATGCCTAAAAGTAATATTTTATTACGAGATTAGAGATATTATACCTCAAAATATGAAATCTCATGATATATTTTCAAAGATGAAACAGGAAAGTTTTCCTGACAGAAAACTCTTCCATTTACTTTCCTCTGAAGGAGTTCATAAAATGTAAAATTTGTCCCTTCATTTTAAACACAACATGACGTTCTCACAGGAGCCAGATGACGTCTGTACCCAGAGGACAGGACTCCACTCAGCCCCTTCAGACGTCTGTCCAGTGACTTTGAGAAAGAGAAACTGTCTGCACTGACTATACAGAAAGCTGTGGGAAGCCCAACGTCACCCTTGTCTCCTTAAAGTCCTCTGTCCTGCCAGCATAACTCAGGAAAACTGATGCTGTCAGCCAAACACTGCTAGTCTGAGATTTTCTAGTTTACAGGAATCTGGGTTTGTTCCTGTTGTCATCTGCTGTATCAAAGCAAACAAAAAAACTATCTTAATGCCTTTAAGTTATGTTCTATGGAGAAATTGTTCCTTGAAAACGTTATTAAACGAAGGATCCTAACATTAGAAGATTGCTCTGGGCTATTGATTTTTAAAGGCCATCATACTTTTCTGTAAAGTATGGGGGGAAAGGTAGATGTCGTAGGCGCAGAGGATTACGTGAAATCCAGAGAAGAAGAGTTGTTGCAGGGTCCTTGATTACACTGTGAATCCCCGGGATTTTGTTATTTACTGGAAAAACCTGAATCTAGTTGTGGTGTGGTTCAGCTCTATCGCACGCCTTTAATCCAAGAGCTTTCTGCTTCTTTTAAACGGGATTAAATAAAGTCAACCATAGGTCAAGAGGCAGAGCAAGCAACCAGTTAACAGAGAGTGAATATAGGGGAAAAAACATAGATAGTAAGAGGGATTCTGGAGGATGGATGGAGATGCACAGGAAATAGAGGGGAGGGACATTCAGTTTGCGACACTTTATTTTTTTTATTTTTTTCTTTCGTTGGATTTTTTTTAATTTACATTTCAAATGTTATTCTCTTTCTCAGTTTACCGGACATAATCCCCCTATCCCATCCCCCTCCCCTTCTTCTATATGGGTGTTCCCCTCCCCATTCACCCCCCTTCCTACCCCCTTGACATTCCTCTACACTGTGGGTTCAGCCTTGGCAGGACCAAGGGCTTCTCCTTCCATTGGTGCCCAACAAGGCCATCCTCTGCTACATATGCAGCTGGAGCCATGGGTCAGTCCATGTATAGTGTTTGGATGGTGGTTTAGTCCCTGGGGGCTCTGGTTGGTTGGTACTGTTGTTCTTATGGGGTTGCAAGCCCCTTCAGCTCTTTCAATCCTTTCTCTAATTCTTAGGATGCTTTTAAGACAGTATGGAGAAAGAGAGCTAGCTTCTGGGATTTCAGCTGAGGAAGAATGACAGCTGGGTGCTTTCTCTGCATCTCTGAGCTAGTAAGATTTCATGCCAGCATCTGGCCCCCTAAATCCAATGTAGGGATTTGTTTTTTTGTTTGTTTGTTTGTTTGTTTCATTAAAAACAGAGACTAGTTCCAGTGCACGCATGCGGGGCCCACATGCTTATGAAAATAGGTGGCCCTTTTAAGTTGGAAGAGGGAAGGAACAGACTTTGTCCTGGTGCCTGAGGGATTGAAAAGAAGGGCAGCTATACCATAATTGGTTTCTCTGCAAAATTCTAATGTAGAACTCAACTTGTGGCCTCCAAACACGTGACAGGATAAGCAGGAATGATTTTGAGCACCCCAAAAACTGACAGTAGTATGATGCAGAAAATTTACAACTCAGATTGGTTTAGGATTTATACCATTTGGGTTTTATGCACAAAGAAAACAATATTCCTATATGTGCAAACAATGTTAACCCTTCAAAATTTTAATTAATGTTTTGGCATTTATACACATACTTATTTGAGGGGTTTGTTTTAATGCAACAATGTTTAACTTTGTCAAAATGAGTTCACTTAAAGTCTTATAGTAGGATTTTCAGAATAGTGAAATTGTATTCTATTTGTGTTTAGTTGGGTGTTTCTCAAATTTGGAGAGTTTGAAACCAATTCTTTATAACTGCTGTGGTGTATGGAGGTAAACTATATTTAGTTAACTTTCCTTCTCTGTGGCACCATTGGTGTTGACCAATGCTGCGGGGTTGCTGACTTTCTGCTTTTAGAAATTAATGATTCTCTACTGCTCACTTGTTTTGCTTTTGTAGCAGTCACTAATTTACTTTTCTTCAAAATAAAATAAAAAAGAATCCTCCATGTGCAAGCATTGCTACCTTACAATTAAAACGGAACCTTTGCAAACAGGAAGATTTATTGCTATTGGACCTGAAGCGCTGTGCACCGTAGGCATCAATGGACTCCTGAGCAGAGTGCATCCTTCCAGAGATGCACACAAAGGAGAGTATTACATTAAAACCACAAAGTCAGGAGAAGGCAAAACAAAAGCTAACTGTAATTTCTTAGCCATTGCAAACTGATTATCTTATTACTTGCTTATATACGTTAACATTAGTTATAAACTTTCAAACTATTTACTAATTTCTAACAGCATGTGACGACATTCATCTCCTACACAAATTATTTCTCTTATATGTCTACTTGTGTGTCATTTATTCCATCATGAAAGTATTTTATTTTTATAAAACAAAGCTTTCCACATAAAAGCCTCAAAGTGCCTGTATATTCTAATGTACCTCCTCCGTTAATAATAAATTTATTATTAAATTTACAAGAAGTCTCATAAAGCAATGAAAAAAATATATTAAGGGATCAGCTTAATGCTAGGGGCAGAGGACAAGAAAATATGGAATTCTTGGCTCTAAGTGGACATATGTATTATCTTCCCTTCCTCCAAGAGGTGGGGATCATCATGAAAGAGTGGGCAGAAAGACTGTAAGAGCCAAAGGTAGTAGATTCCTGCAACAAAACAATATTTGCTGGATATGACAGGGCTATCACACACCTGAACCCACAGAGGCTGTGACTGCATGCAAAGACCTCTAAAAGTTCAAGCAAGACAAAAATCCCAGGATGGACCAGGAAGGTGCTCACGAAGTCCCACACCTCGCTGTGAAACTGCCTGCAATTAATGGGTGCTAGGCTATGGAAAGTCAGTTTCTTTCAGGGATGGAGCCCCTGAGCTAAAATAGTTTATTTCGTACATAGAGGTAGCACCAAACAGACTCGGTGAGTTTTAAAAGAATATTATTCAGCTGCAAGATGAAATTGTGAGATTTGCAGGTAAATACAGAACTAGGAAAGATTGTATTGAGTGAGATAACACAAACCCAGAAAGTCAAACATCACATGTTCTCTCTCACCTGTGGTTTGCCAGATGCCAGCCCCAGAAGGTCCAGGTCCTGAGGCTGGACACAGTATTGGACCTATTGGATCTCAGACCTTGTAATTCCCTCTTTCTGTTCTGAAGACCAGAAGCTTCTGGCCTCTGGGAATTTAACTCTCTTGCTCTTCTGGAAAAATAACTCCTGCTGTTAGCAGCAGTGAAATAAGAAGAGAAAGCTTAATTGACAGAGTTCTTTTCTCTCTAACTTGAGGGCCCCTGCTGTCCAGGCAGGAGGATTAGAGTTCATTAACTCTGTGAGTCAGAGAGAAATGAGGAGGAAGAAGGAGAATTCAAAGACACTCACAGACACACACACTTCAGCTGGCTCTGAACACCTGTCTCACAAACTTCACAGGTGTCCATGCATGCTTACATACTACACATATCCTTCACATGCATGTATGTACATCCACATAACAAATACACATACATACATATATACATTTGGTGAAGGGGCTGAGCCCCAATACCACTCATATCTATTTGGTGGATGCCAAACTTCATTTCTTCTCTCTGGCCTTCTTATAACTTCTTAGACAAAAGTTCTTTATAAAATTACCTCTACATAAAATGTTACACAAAAGGGAGTTACAGAAGGATGTCTGCAGTAAGTCGAAAGCAGTGTTTCATTCTACAAGTTCAAAACAATGGTTTCACGTGGCCTTGTTTTATCATAGTAGACACCTATGGCTTCTTGCTTATGTGTATGTGAGAGAGAGAAAATGTGCAACAAGAAAAAGAGGCCATCAATTTGAAAGGGAGTAGGGGACATGGTAGGGTTAGGGGGAGAACATTGCATGGAAGGGCCATTATATAGTTATATTTCCAGTTTTACAATTTTTAATAAAGAAACTATCAAAAGGAGTAAGTGAAAAGCAGGAGGCTAGGTGAATGAAAAGGGAGAATGAAAATGGAAGAGGCATGGATGTGCCTAAGAGGTTGAGGTTTTTATTGTAGATGTAAGGGAGGAAACAGAGAGGCAGAAGCATCTGGAAAGGTCCAGAGTATTCACTGGACCATGTGAGGAAAGAAGCCATGTGAGGAAAGAAGGGATAGAAAAGCAAGAGATGAGCCGATGACCACGAGGCATGGAGAGAGACTGGTGGAGCCAAGATGGCTGAGTTATATAGGGGCCAGAGAAGCTGGAGGAAGGGAAAGCCCAACCCAGTCCCTGAGTTGGAGAAGGTTACGGTAGAGGACAGGGTGTGACAGCAGAAGGATTCTGAGAAGGTAGAGACTGAGGGATGCTGGGAGAAGCTGGTGGTGGATGCTCTGATATGTTCATGGGCACTTCAGCTAACCCTATGTCCTGGGTAAGGAGGAAGTGTAAGAGAAGGGGCGAATTTTATCAAAATGCATTATAAGCATGAAATTCTCAAGTGATTAAAAAATGATCATAGAAAACTTTAAGGACTTTTTTTTGTTGTTAGGCTCTAATTGGTATACTGCTATGCTTGTGGTGGTTTTTCTAATGGTCCAAGAACCTTTGGTGCAGAGGGATGTCAGAGTTCACCCTCCTATTTCAAGCTGCTCCCAAAACCAGTACCTCCAATCAGAAGCAATGTTCTTGTTTGTATTTGGATTATGGCTATCTTGTGCCTTCTGAACATCAGTCAGTGTTTATTTCTCTTCCCTTCCCCTCCACAGTCTCCACAGACAGCATAAGCCCCAGCTGATGTTTGTTTATTCCTGTGGAGATACATTTAACATTGGACTTCCTGGAAGCATTGAGCTTCACCCATTCCCCCTCTAATTGTAGCTCTATTTGTCTTTGTGTGGCCCCTCAGGGAGTCTCAGAGAGTTATAAAATATCCTCTGAAACAAACCGGGGCTTCCTTCTTTAATAGTAGTAATTATCTAGTATGGAAAGAAAGAGAGAGAAAGAAATAAAAAAGAAAGAAAGAAAGGAAGAAAGGAAGGAAGGAAGGAAGGAAGGAAGGAAGAAGGAAGGAAGGAGAGAGAAAGAAGAAAGCAAATTCAGGCTGTTCCTCTCAAAGGGCTATGAGGGCTGTTGCCTCTGTCTGACTACACTGCCACTTCTTTGTTTCCTCCAGAACCTGGATGCTGCCAGGTCCTCAAGCCTGTTTCTTGAATATTAAATGAATGAATAAATGAAACTGAACACAGGACTATCAACACGGAAACCCACAACACTAAAAGCTACATACAAAGGCATTCATCTTTTTCAGTTGCTTTAAAAGCAGGCTGTTGGTTAAATAGGGAGGCATTTAGCAAGGAGACATGATTGCAGGTAGAAATAGCACGTGAGCCTCAGAGGACAACTGACTTTCCACAAAAAGAATTTATCTTATTTCCCCACGTCTGGATTTCCCACGAGGCCAAGAGTCCTTATTTGGAGATGTACTTAAAGTCTTCTGGAGTCTTTAACATGCTATAAATTAGAGAATATACACCATAGGAAAAAACGCAGTAAGAGCAAAATATGAGACATGGGGTGGAACGATAAAATGCAAGCAAACAAGGCAGAGAAACTCCCATGCTGGAGACATGGACAGCAAGGACTGACAGCTGCTGCTTACAAAGGTCTCTTTCTGTATTTTTGTTGTTCCAGAAAACCAACACAGAGTGTATGTCTCTAAGGCAAGAACTAAGAAACAGGTTCCAAACATCAAGACTATTTCAAAAATATTGAGAAAATGAAGAGTCTACTAAATCAATGAGTCTCAAATAAAGCGACAAACAGAAGCAGAAACAAGGAAACAAACAGTACCTCTGTGCCCATCACTGGAGGGGTAAAGGCTGCATTGGTCAAACTGAACAGCTGACAGGAAAAAGAAGACATCATTTATTCCATCATTTCAAACATTTCTCAGTGCACACGCAGTAAAATTGGAACAATGTGGACAATCCAATATTGGCCATGTCACAATGTTAAACTGTCACAATCACAGATACCAAACATCAGAAAAATAAAATAAAAGTTATCAAATCTGCAAGGAATAGAGCAATAAAAACAAAAGGCAGCAAGGTAGAACCTGGAGGTAGTGGTTAGCATGTGGAATTCATGAAAACACTGGATCTAGCTTCCAGAGTTTTCCCCTTACAGGCCTGCGGCACACTGACGAATTAGGCTCTGATGAGAACAATGAAGGCTGCTGCAGAGGTCAATTCTTTTAATGGTTTAGGATAGAAAGTCTACACAGCTAGCCAAAGTAGCATATTCCCCAGAAGACCCAGAGAGCAGATAGCAAGGAAGATACTCAGCAAGAGCTGACATTTTTCTGGGTCACTAGAGCATCCGAAACAGACAAACTGAGGAGTCTAGGTGTATTTCATCCAGTACCTTGTATTTCAAGGAGAAATTTGCATGGTAAAGATTTACCACTTATCGAGATACTGGAATGGATGTCAACCTGGACCTCGTCCCTCAGTGGGGCATCTGCCTCCCACCACCAAGTGAAAAATGGAAGCCACTACCAATGGAGGAGCAAGAGTTTGAATTTGTTAAGAATCGTTCATTGTGAAGACATAAAGACAATGGGCTGGAGGCAGAGTCCCATTCTGGAATTCTCTAACTCTGAGAAGGCTGTGGTATTTAGATTGTGTTTTCTGCAAAGGAAACAACAATATTACTTGTTTCCCCAGGAGGGTCTATGGGAGCATATAGTGGACGCATGAATAGAAAGAACTGGGAAGCACATCAACTCTTCCTACCTTTTTCCATCGTCACTTAGCAGTGTTTAAAGACCACCTGACAACAGTAATAAGTTATGTCTCATAGCACTTGACCATGGGGTGACAACCCTGATAGCTCCTTAGTCGTGATGAAGCTGCCTCCCATTTTCCCAGGATCTTCCCAATCATGTTATTTTAGGAATGTCCTTTCCAGAAAGGTTGTAATTGATGCTACTCTGCTGTATACATGTCCCTGTATCTCTTCAAGAGTTAATGGTCAAAATGTCTTGGGAACGTATCGAAACTCCAGATAGGAAAGGTGAGTTGACTGATAACACCTGTGGGCTGACAGGATTTCAGCAGCTCCGGACAGGTTCAACATACCAACTTCTATTCGTATTTACCATTTTGAGACTGCAGGGGAACTGACCTGCAGATGGGAACATCGATCTCAAACACGCATTTTCCCAACCTATAAGAGGGCCAAGCCCCCTACATCAAATACACAGGTTCTATACTTGAGACACTGGTATCCTTCGATTGTTCTAATTCAAGAACAATTCAGCTCCTATGGGAGGCCAGACTCTTTCTTCTGCCTCTATGAGTGGCCCGTCTCCTTCTTTTATTTCCATATCACCTCTATCAGTCTTAATCTAACAATCCCTATGTCTGTTCTTTCTCAAGGAATTTCCACTGGAGCCTACAAAGCTGTCTTCACGCCTTTCGAGGGTTCTTCCATCATAACTCTTTACTCTGGGGTAGAATATGTGGCAAACTGCAAAGCCATTTTCTATAATCTCTAATGATTCCATCACACCTCATGCTTAAGACCTAGCAAGGTTGGCAGTTTTCCAAAGAAAAGAGACTGATGCTTCAGCTGGTAAAGACACTTGTTCCAAGCCCAACCTGAGTCTGATTCCTAAAACTCACATCTTGTGGAAGGAGAAAACCTAGTTGCACAAATTTGTTCTCTGACTTCCACATGTGTGTGCATATCATGGCATTGGTACGTCTCCTGTCCAATACACGAAGTTTACACACACACACACACACACACACACACACACAAAATGTTTTCTTACCTTTTCACTACTTCCTGCTCTCACTCTTACTTCCCTTAGAATTCACCAACTTTGTACCACTTGAACATAAATTAGAGATACTTACATAAAAGTGATTTTTCTCCCATACATTATAAGCTTCTTGAATGAAAATCTAGGAAAGATGAAGAGGTAAAGGAAGAAATCATTTCCTCCATTCTATGTTCAATCTCATTGTACAAGTGTTTTCACCCTCAGTACTAAGTGTATTCGCCTCACATGGGACTTGTCTTTTCAGTGATTAACAAATGCTTCATGAATGGAAGGCCTCACTCTCTTTATATGCAAGCAGCTATTGGCACAGTCTACAAGGACCTGCTACAAGTTCATCTCATTCACTCTCCTACATTCTGAATCCCTGCTTCCTCCTCTTCTCCTCTGAGAATTCTATACTCAGGAGCTTTAAAAAAAAAAAAAACCCTAAACACCAAGAGCTCCTCCAAAACCCATTCCTCTTCTTAAAACAGTGTTTTTGATTCATTTTTTCTCTTAACTCTTGTTTTTCCCTCACATTTCCATTATTATAATCTCAGTGAAGTATCCCCCTAGTCCCTAACCTCAGTTTCTTCTTAAATGTTCGGAGACATTTATAAAATTGAGTTTCATTCATTACAATAGTCAGTACCTTAATAATTCATTGAAAGACCCACATACCATTTTACTCACTATAGAGGCCCCAGACAGAAAGGGCTTATGTTAAATAATTCTAACCATTGCACCTTGAAAATAGCTTGAACACTTTGTACCATACAATGAACTATACCTCCATGGAAAAACATTCCATTAGCATGGGTTGGGGTTCTATCCCTTACTTATTCTTACTGTTCACAGCTGAGGAATAAGAATAAGACCATATAAGACCTAGCTTATATGGTCGATAGATACACAAATGTTTCCAATGTTTTTATTAAACTTGTTAAGTTCACAAGAAAAACTGATTCCTATTCTGTACTAGTGAAGTCATGGATCTTGAAGGAGAACTGACTACTGCCACTTTACTAAACCGGCATAATCCCCAACAGCAATTGAGACATTTATTCTTATACCCACAGATAAGTCCTCACTGCGCTTCAACAAAACTTCATGTAACAGGTGGACATCATTACAGATAAGCACAACCTATCAAAATGCAGAGCTGTGGAGCCCAACCCCAAGGGATACATCTGCAAAATTCTTCCACATCTCAAGTTTATAGAACATTGTGGAAGAGGGACAGAAAGATTGTAGAAGTCAGAAGATCAGGAGTTTTCTAGGAGGTTGTGCCTCCTAGAAATCTCAGAAGCTTTACCTGAAAAGTCTCATCAACATGACATCCTAAACAAGATCGAGCAAGGATGACACCAGTAGACAAACCAAACAGGATGGAGAAAAGCCCATGATGCCTCAGTCCTAAACATAGAACTAGAAGCAACTAAGGAATGCTGAGAGTAGGAGAAATAGTCTTCTCCAAGGAAAAGCACACCAACTGTTCATCCCATACCAAATGGTCACCCCTAAAATCATACATTCCAGTGACATTATACAGAATCAGCATGTTATATTTAGAAATATAACACATGTATATACATGTAAATCTATGTAACAGAAATTAATTTAAATAGAGGCCAAGAATTGAAAAGAAGCAAGAAGGTGTATATGAAAGTCTAAGGAGGGAGGAAATAGGAAAGGAAAATTTTCATCTCAACGACATCATCATCAACAACAACAACAACAAAAACCACTGGATTTTTTCCATACCAAGTTTTATGGCTTGACTATAAATACAATCAGTCACCATGGTTGGAAAAGAAGACTTTAAAAACATCCTAGTCAAAGGACTTTATCTTTGGGTAAACATCTGTCATCTCATTCTCATCACTGAAAAGACTAAGGCAAGGGAATCCTGAGCCCAAGGCCAGTCTGCGATACACAAGGAGACCTTGGCCTCAAAACAAATAGAAAAAACAGCGAACTTTGTGTGTGTTCTCATTCAGTCAACAGAGAATAAGTGTGGTGAACATACCAGACTCTGTGGGTGTGCAAAAGGAATTTAGACTTTACTCTGAGACTAAAGGGGAGATATTGAAGAAACGCCAATGAAATCATAGATGAAAGGAGGAAACTCTCCACCACTAGCTTTCAGTCTAGAAACTGGACAAAGCAATGATAGACATAGAAATTTTGTGACATTGGCTTAGGACAAGATAAAACACATTCTTGTATGGATAATACAAGGAAACCCATCTTTGTTTAAATCTTAAAGGGACACACACACACACACACACACACACACACACACACACACAGAGCTACTATGGCAATGATTGAAAAGCCAACCATAAAATTTCCCAAAAAATTCTTTCAACTGTTTGGGACCAGACTGAGACATCCACCCCACGCTAATGAATAATTCTACATTCCCTAAGTTGAATGGGACCACAAATTTCCATGAGCATCCCAGGAAAACCCTCTCCATTCTGTCTTCTCTCTTTCCTCTCTACTTGCAAATAATGGTTAACAGGCATGCAAAGTAGCAGACTGGGACTTTCACACTCTTCAATGCAAGAATAGTAACTGTGCATCAAAGGCCTGTGTGCCTGGATTTGAAGGGTGTAATGAAAGCTAATTTCCTGAATAGTCTCTTCTTTGGGCCACATTGGCTAAAACATATTCTAAAAGTAATCCCATCCTTTAGGTACTAACTTTCCTTTCATCCCAAGAGAAAATAATCAAGCAGTGCTAGAAGATACATTCTTTTGAACAAGTGTCCTGAAATGATGTATACAATAGCTATTTTAATTTGCATTTAAATTAATACTGTAGTCAATGTGATAGAAATACCTGTTGTACCATATATTAAAATTAAGGACGTATGAAAATATATGTCAAAAGACATATATCAGAAGTAATTTCATATATTCATGGTAAGATAGTATGTGGCACCATGCTCATCCTGACTGATCCTCTCAAAAAGAGAAAAGGATTGAAATAAAGACGAGATAATACAGATGACAGAGTCAGAAATTAATTTTCTCATGTAATAGAAAGTTAAAGGGTAATATATTTGCTTACATTACTCTAAAGAAACCTGATGTTCTAGGCCATATATGTACATAAATATCATATACCCATATATCTACATATATGTTTACCTAGGGCTAGTATTGATGCACTCTATTCAGGAGTCCGTTTAAATGGGATGTTTAAGAGATTTACAATATTAGAAAATGAAAGAAAATATGAAATTATCAAGAAAATATTTTAAATATTAAAAACTAAAAGACTAATTTCCCTACGATCATAATTTAGAAAGTATTATTTCACTCAAAGAGCTAGGATTTGTAGCTAGGTACTAGTAAATACACTATCTCTTGCAATCTTCCAACAAGAGACTTGCTGGTAGTTTTGACATCACTCCAACGGTATAATAAAGATGGAGAGGTAGCAATGCTATTTCTAACAGTTATGTTAGAACGGACATAGATATTTTTATGGTATGGCATAAAATAAGAGAGAGCACTCCACATAATGTTGTTTAATAACACATTCTTTTTCAGTGACTTCCTACCACTGACAGCCTGCTCCTGTTTTATTTTGCGTAATAAATTTCTCTTCTTTTCATAGAAAAGAAAGTGTGAAAATAAAACTTCAAAGTCTTCCTCAGTTATGGAAAGTATACATTTGGATTTTCCAAGAGCTAGAGACTTTGTAAACCCAAATATTTTTTCACTTGACAGAACTGGGCAAGAATGGACAATGTTTCCTGACACTTTCCTGAAAACACAAAATTTGTTTGTTTGCTGGAAGTAATAGGAAATTCTAAACTTTGAGTGTTCTCTAAACCCTTTCTTAATAGAGAGGAGACGTACTTTCTGTTTACGGTTTTACAGTGCATCATGAAGGGCATGATGGTGGTCAGAGCAGTAGCTCGAGTAAGGCTGGAACCTGGAGGCAGAAAGTAAAGAAGAAGAATGGAGGAATGCTGTTTATCTGCTTCCTCCCTAGCTTTCTCAGCCTCTGCCTGTTTTAGTATACAACCTAGAACTACTGGCCCTCTGGGCTGGGTTATCTTGCTTCGGCATTATCCTAGAAAATGCCCCAGAGGCTTGCCTATAGGCTGATCCGTGAAGGGATCTTAACTAGGTTCTTCCTGTATGATCCTAGCTTGGGCCAAATTGACAAAGAACTAACAAATCTCCCTCAATGACACCACTCACTGCCATCTTGGCTGAGATTTGAAAATATTGATTGAAAGAGAAAAAAAAATAGCCAATGTGACAAAGCGATACATATTACATGTTTTGGATTCTTTAAGCACATTTGAAGTCAGTTTAATTTTCTTTCGTTATGTAAAACCTAACCCACTTCATTTGGATTATATTTACATAACAGTTTCGTAAGTTCTTAAAGCGTAAGTTAACAGTCAAGCTATTCTCACACTGAAATAAAAATGAAGACAATGATTTGTAAGGCAAGTTGTTTTTTTTTTTTAAAGTCACTAAATATTCAAAGCAGAGCTGTGTGCCAAAAAAAAAGGTTCAAGATAAAGATTTTCTCCAAGTATTTAAGTGCGAGCATCACAGTAGCAGAACGAAAAGAAAGAGAAGAATTTAACACAGAACATTATTTATCGTTAAAGAGACCAACATGGTGCCAGGACCTGAAGTGTGAATATGAATATGAAGAATTAGATTTCTTCTAAAAATTTGGTTACAAAGTTTCCTCTAGTTCAAAGATATGACAGAGAGTTTGTTTTGTAGGGGGAGCCAAAATGTCCTGAGAGACTTTGTGAGTATTCATTGATAGTCACTCAGTATTCGGCAAGCTGCTGTTGTTCTGTGAGCTCCCAGGCTTCCTCCCTCTCCCTCACTAGCTATTATTATCAGCAGCTCACAGGCCCTCCCAGTAGCCTTGAGAGCACATCCTGTTAAATATAACAGTCTTGTTACATTACTAGGATAACAGCTCGCCCTCGCTCACAGAAGAGGCTTAACTACCTCAGAAGTGCTTGACCCTCCTATAACACCATAGTTCTGCAAAACTTAGTGAGTGGTGGGACTTCAAACTCCAAGTGTGAATTTTGTCAGTTCCGGATTGGTGCTAAGGCTCTGCAGGGTCAAAAATGCTGAGTCACGTTTTCCTTTTCTCAGTCATGTTAATCACAGTTTCATTTGAATTATAATGAAATTCTTTGTAGAGATGATATTTTAGTGAAAACATTTGACATTATAATTTAACCTCTTATTTTCTCAATAAAACAATAATAGGGAATATGTGGAATAATGCAGCCTACTATATATCTTAATGATATGTTCATGAAGTCACTACGGCCGTCTAATACAGACTGAACTCTAGTAATGTGTGCAAGCTCTGTGTTTTGGCTGAGGCCATTTTGGACATTCTGTTTACTTTTCTCACGGACTAAATGTTAACTGAAAAAGCCTTATTTGTCAATACCATGCAAAATCATGCTGCGTAGGAGAATAATGCCCATTTGGTTTAAAGCTTTTGAGATTTCTCCTCCAAACCACAACAGTGTCTGGCTCTTCCTAAATTAAATGAGTAAACAAGAAAATGTTGCCTGAAATAATTTATGAACAATTCTGACTAGACACCTACATGTCTGTAAAACAAACAGGACAAAATCAGATACTACAAACATCCTAAGTGGGACAGAAGAGGAAACCAAAGTTGCAACCACTGCTTAGGTTAAGAAAATGCCCCTGTCACTCATACAAGTATTCTGTTCCCACCAGGAGCTCTGGGTTTCAGTTCACCCAAAGACAGATTGAAACAGATAGCCCTAGACACGTTTTTGAACAAGACCTCTTAAAAAGGGAGCCAACGTATTTTCCTTTATAACATAACATTATGTACAACAGCATTAATTTTCCACTAAAGTTTATATATGTTGATGTAGACATCAAAAAGGCCTATTCCAACACTTTTATTTTTCTTGAATAATAGAATAATATTTTTTCAATGATATATAATATTTGGAATTGACAACTGCTTTTTAAGTATGTGTGCAGATCTAAAAATCCAGGTTTTGAGGTTTCCAATAGTAGGTCTGGGCTGTTTTCAATAGAGTTGTTGGCCAAAGGGGTCTCGTGGAAATCCCCAAACAACCAGGGCTGTTGCTAAGACTACGTGGTTCTTTTCTCAAACTGACAGCTGGGCCCATTGCCTAGGAAAACACCCATACAAATATGGAGTAGTCAAGGTGCTGTCTACATGAAACCTTCACCTCTATAATCCAGTGTCTTTGGTGTGAAAAGGCCTTCTTTAGAGGAAATAACAAAAGAAATAGGTAAATACCATCCCATACACAAAGCCTTTGACCTACAGTCTGTCTGTCTTCAACATATCCTGTGGCAATGATGGTACAGAACTTGTGGGAGTAGCCAACCAAAGTCTGATTTCATTTAAGGCACACTCTGTGAGATGGAACCCATAATCAACACTGGGTAACAAAAACTCAGAGACTAGATAGTCCAGAGACCTATGATAAAACCAAACATTACTGACCTTAAAAAGACAAAAGTATCTTTGAAATGATTCATAATGATATTCTGCTATATTCACAGATAAGCGCCTTATTTGGTCATCCTCAGAGAAGCTTCCATTCCACCAGGAACAGATGGGAATAGATACAGTATCATTTTGAAGTACGAGGGGCTTTCCGATCCCATCTCCATCAGTGATCATTCCTGCTCTGGAAGGGCTTACAAATGAATGGATTTAATTTAAAGATTCCAAAGTTCTGTGGAAAGCCTATCGCCCCCAACCCCATTCAAAGTTCAAGTAATATTTCTTTGGAGTTTATGGGAGTTCTGAGACAGTGGAGTATACAGTTTAATTTTTCATGGAGGATATAATCTTTTTCAGACTCATATGACGTAGCCACACAAGCAACAGACTGTGGCAGCCAGAAAATCATTTCTCACTGTCCTACCTAATTTGTCTTTTCAATGATTAGATTTAGGAAGAGGACCCAAATCATTGAGCTACAGCTGTAAATAGATAAACTTAATTTGATGTTTAAAAAGCCTTTTCTCAGGATAATAGCATATAGCTCTTTTATTTACTTTGCTTTAAAACAACAAACCTTCTTGTCAACGACCATTTATTTTTCAAGGCTTCATTCTGCAAACATTGGATTTATATGTCACATATGTTAAAGAACTTTTCAGCCCACACTGGATGTGTATACATGCCATCTTACTACCTTGGGACTGAGGCAGAAGGAGGGCAGACGTATTATAATTCACCCTAAAGAAAGAATTTTAGGCACATAATAGGCAATGTCATTTTGGGTAAAATACTGTATTAAGATTGCAATGAAGAGGAAGAGGAGCAACATGCTACGAGTTCAAGAGAAAAGAAGTTTAGCAAACTCAGAGGTAATGCAGCGAAAGATATAAATGACAAACTCTTCAAAGGCAACCTGTGGTGAGGATTGTCATATTCCATGTGTACATGAAGCTCATATAGCTACTATAATCCAGAATTTGAGCTTGAAAAAGTAGCAAAAAGAGTGGTTAGCCTACTGTCAAAAATGGAACAGTCCTCAAGCCATGTGCCACACGATTTGGTGGATATGATCATGTCTGAGTGCATTGGTTATTATTTGTAGAATTCGATAAGTTATAGAATCAAAGGGAACAACTTCTCTTAGTAGTAGTCGTCTGGAAACAAGGAATAAAATCAGGATGATCCCCTCAGAGTGAGGAGGTTTAGCTCAAAGCATTAAACTTGTGATTTTCATAGGGGGTATTAAAGAGAGAGAAATAGTTTTAACAATCACTATATTAACAGAAGACAATCATAAGTTTCATGTAGGGGGAATCAATTTGAAACAACTCTTAGGATTTTTGACTTAAGCTACCATGGCAATGCCATCACCATTTGTTGACACAGAAATAAAGTAAAATGAGGATCTTCATTGTGAACATTCTAAATTTGAAATGCCAAATAGATTTTTTTTATTAAAAATGTCAATTAGGACAAGCAGAGCTCTGTGGAGAGGTAAGGGCGACACACATATTTATCAACGATCAACAAGCAGATGTAAAGTGGTGAGAAGGAATTCATAGAAGAGTTTATGTAACAGGCACACTTCATTTGAGCAAGATGACTAGGAAGGGGGCAACCTAATCGATAACACAAGAGCAAATCGCAGAGAGTGAACAAATGTATCAAACGCTGTGGAAAATTTTGATGGAGGCAATGTGTGAAGGACATCGTTGACCTAGATGCTTCATTGGAGTTCTCAGGATGAAAGCTAGGTGTGAAGGATGTGGAAATAAATCATACATGAGGTGGGTCAATAAGAGGAAAATTGCCACGTAAAGAATTATGTCACGTTGGATTGCAAATTAGCAGCAGTCCCAGTCAGGTATGGATTAAAGAAGTCATCTGAGTACAGGGGAGATCAAAACACAATTAGAATGAGCATGAGAAATCTCTCCTAATATCCCTTTACCGTATGAAATAAGGAACCATGGAAACTCAGCTGGGAAGGTTGATGGGAAAAGCATGGACATTTCCAACTGCAGCTCTGAAGACTGGAAGGGGTCGTGTGCTACTGAGGTGTGAATGTGTGCAGTCCGACTGCACCCCCTAAGTTCCTATTAGAAGCTCAACACTACTCATTGTGTGTGTGTGTGTGTGTGTGTGTGTGTGTGTGTTGTGTGTGTATGCTCACTCATGTACATGTATGTGTGTATATGTGTGTATGGCATGTATGTATGTGTGTATATATGTGCATGCTCTTCTCTCTCTCTCTCTCTCTCTCTCTCTCTCTCTCTCTCTCTGTGTGTGTGTGTGTGTGTGTGTGTGTGTGTCGGCCAAAAGAGATGAAGATGGTTAAAAGCAAGATGGAGGTGCTAGAAATGGAATTGAATTCCTCTGAAAGAGCAGCAAACACTCTTAATCACTGACCCATCTTGCCAGTCTGCAACCCAGTTATTAATGGTTCATTTTTTTTTTTACTTTCCAACTTTCTGTTGTATGTTTCATTGGAAAGCTTGAATTACAGGAAGTTGAATTTCTAGAAAGTACCATAATCCATGATACCTCTGTAATTAAGAGGGAAATTTGTGCTCTTCTAATAAAGTTCACCATTGATGGAATTTCCGAGGCTATTACAGAAAAATGGGAAATCCTGTAAAATCAGTTTGCTCCACCCTCTAGCCTTTGCTTCTGGTTTTAATTGCTTGAAGGCTTATATTTTGTTTTTTGATCTGCTTTATTCTCTTCGGGAGTCTTTACTGTCTAACTAATTTACCAAAGTTCCATCTAGCACAGACACCGTTTCCTCCAAATCAAAGACAACTTGTGGGGTTTTGGCGAGCTTTTCTGCAATGGCTCTGACACGTGCCTTTTGAGGTGAGAATTTCATCGTCTCCAGTAAGCTTCTTATTCACATTTGGAGAAGTGTTCCCAAAATATCCAAGTCCTTTTTAAATGCACATAATAATATGTTTAAGTTTTTCAATATGTATTAACAGAAAGGACAATATGAACTGTATTAAACTTCTACATTGGTGTTACCCATTTCAATTCTCCGAAAGCAGAGAGACCGTGCATTGTGCCTTACAGGAATCCCAAGTGCTCTGCTCCAAGTCTTCTAGCAGCTTCAAATTCTCATAAATACAACACATGCCAAACACTGATTTTTTTTTAATTACAAGATGGAGTTCTGGCTTTCTACTCATGGGTAACATGCTTCCTTTTTAATAATGATTGAATTTAGCACAGGAACCAAGCTCCTTTTCAAAATCAGTACACTGAAATCCCACCTGCTCTCCCAGGTCTCTTACTAAACTGTTAATGCTCACAGTGAAGGAAAACAATTAAGACCTCCCGCAAGTGCGTGCTTTCTGTACTTATATTTGTAACAAGCACATGTTGCAATGACTGCTGTTTTGCATTTCAAACCAGAAACCCTGGCTTGCAGACACTTCCATGCATTTACAACCTCAATCAAAGCAGAAACCATTTGCTATTTTCAAAGTAATTTAAGCATGGAAACCATTCCTGGATTTATTTTTTTTTTCTAAATAACACTTTGCATTGTGCTATAATTTACCACTTGAGTTTTGGGGGGCTGATTTTTTTGGTTTGTTTGTTTTTGTTTGTTGTTTGTTTGTTTGAAGTAATTATTATTTCAACTGCAAGCTCTTAATCTTATTGTGGAAAAGGAAAAGAGGATCAACTTTGCAGCAGAGCAAAAATCAAATCCCTAAGCACATGGAGGGAAGGAAATGGAAAACAACTGTTTACTTCTGGGAGTAGCCAAACTCAGAGCAACCACGGAAGCTTTCTGAGACACTGGGCTACCTAGAAGTCTTCTCACGGGGTGTCACAGAAGAGGAATTATATTATATATAATACAACATTTGTATAGTTTGTAGTATATTATATATTAACATTCTTATAGCATTACATGTACATTTTAGATCTGCAATAAGAACCATGTAAAAGATTATGGAAAGGAAGAAGTACCTTAAAAATGAATAAAGAGGTAAGAAGAAGAAATAGATGGAAGAGAATCCTAAGATCTCTTAGTCAAGCCTCATCATGGGGCCATAGGAAAAACAAAGCATTGCTGGCAACCATTTCAATGGCTACTTTGGATTCTTCATGGGTAATGTAACGGCAGTGTGTGCAGACGTGGTTAACAGTGTAGATGAGACAGACTCAGGTTGAAGATAATAGATGCCCATCACCCATTTAGCCTTTATTTTCTGTTAAACTTGAGTCACCTATTTAGGAACAATAAATATTTCACTTGCTTCATGTAGCTGTATTTAAATATATTAATAGATATAATTTTATAATGAGACTCACCTGTATATGCACAGCGCTTTTGAGGGCACACATAGAAGTCTCTGAAAGATTAGCATCAAACGCATACCCATATTCTTTCCCTGAGAAAAGCCATAGCTGTATAAAATCATATTTTCAAACCTTCTGACACCGAGGCTTTTATGAATTCAGTTCTTGTTCAAAATCTTCAAAGTTAATATTTGCTCTTTATTTATCTAAAAACAATTGTGCTTTAAAATGGTGTTGCCAATCCTCAACATTCAATTCAGTAAGAAAAATTATTGCTTTAATTTATATGAAACAATTTTTAAGAGATATTAAAAGTTTCTAAATGAAAACCATTTGTCAATTTGAAAACTATGTTTTGTGGAGGAACTAAAGGATTTGAGTAAAAAACAAGAATGACTTTGATGTTTGAATCCAAACAGTATGTTTGGGGCATGAAGCTCATAAGAAAATGCATTCGACACCTTCTTATGATTTCACGGCATCTAATTAAACTCCCCTTTGATAGCTTTGCTGGTTTCCATTAGAGGCATAAATCAAATGTTTAGGCATTAATTGGTTACGGTGAATATCTATGATTTATATGTTGAGGTTTGGGCTAGTTAAGTAATGTATATCAGAAAATATGATTAATCCAAAATATGAAAATGAAATATTTTTACTATGCATGTTTATACTATTTGTATAATGTACTCTTTATATGCACTCACAATATAATCACATTCCTGGCACATTCTTTTCTCCAAATAAAAAGATGCATGCAGCGTTTAACTATATCTTAATCTAATTCACCATCAATGTAACTAGGATAGATAGCTGCAAACACAGTGAAAATAGTTTGAGCAAAAGGGGGAAATTAATTTCATGCACTTGGGAGATTAGAATTAAAGTTGATGTTGAAAATATTTGGGGCTATATTGGAATTTGGTAAACAAAAGGAGTTAGCTTATCTGTCTGTCTGTCTGTCTGTCTGTCTATCTATCTATCTATTGACCTATCTATATCTATATCTATATCTATATCTATATCTATATCTATATCTATCTATTGACCTATCTATATCAATGTATTTACCTACCTGCCTATGTAACCATCCATATGCTTCTAAGCCTCTGCCTCATACATTCATTCATTTTCAAATGTTAGACATCTTTTGTGTATACCTCCACTCTCTTTTGCCACTGCTGTGAATTCCCAATGTCATCTGAGAGTGGCTGTCACTGGCTGGAAATCTGAACATTATTAGAAGGGTTCTCCCTATCCCTACTAAGCATGTTGATTGGAATATATAGTTCACTGTGGCCATGAGTACAAGGTCTACTGAAGCACACTTTAGATTAATCATCTTTCTTCAGGCACTTGGTCCTGTATTCAGAGTTTGGCCTTACCTGTGGATGAATGAGAAGTAAATAATGTACTGAGATATGTATTCATTAGCGCTATTATCACTCTTTTAAAAATAACATGACTCCTAATAGTTACAATCGCCCTAAGATTAATTTCACTTTCTTCTGTGCTGTATCACTGTTGTAATTTGTCGAGCATGACAGTTAACTGCCTTGGCCCTGTTCCTTTATTGGGGGAGAAAACTGTCACCTGTTCAGTTAAACATGATTGCTTTTTTTGTGTGTGATTTACGAGAGTAGCACAGTGCATCATATTTTATAATTTAGGCAAATTATGGGCTGAATTTAGAACTTGAGCAAATTTGTACAGGAGTGCCACTCTGTCCAAATGTTAAACCTCAGAACCCAACAGCCATGTTATGAGACAAAAAGCCTAATAAGAGGGTCCAGATTCAGATGTTTGAACCTTCCAGCTAAATGCAAACATAAAGAATCGGATAAGAGTGGATTCTGTTCTCTCTCTCTCTCCCCCCACTCCCCCTGCCCCTTGCCTGGCATCAAACCCAGAATTTCATCTATGCTATGCAAACAGTTCATCACTGAGTGAGAGCTTTCTTATCACCAATTCCAGTCTTGGGCATGCTCTTATCTTAGTTGATATTTACTGGAAAAAAAGCAAAGCAGTTTTCTCATTGAGCCAAAGCATGCATTAGTAAGGGAAGTATAATTGTCTTTGTTCTAAAGTGCTAAGTTTGGAGCTAGTCAATGATGCAACATCCAAGGACTGGTTTATACTCATGGCTCAGAAATAGACACTAAGTATAAAAAGAGAAGTATAAAATGTTGCTGGAAATATAATGCTGTGCTGGAGGTCTGGGTGGCATATATGACACTCTAGTTCAACATCTAGGGCTCTACAAAGGCATTATGTGGAGTGAACCTTGTTGACTCATTTTAATGGTAAAAGGACACAGGAAAAGTTTACCACAACCATACGATCATTTAGGATATCATACCTGAGATACTTAATCTTGACCTTTATATTTATTTCCTGAAAAACTACCCAGGAGATCAGTAAGACAGCACTCTCTATGTGTGTGAAGGATGTACAGAGACTATTAAGGGTTGAGAGACTTCAATGTAGAATCATCATTCAATAGGCCTGGAGCAAAGGAAAACTCAAAGGACAATATTCTGTAGTTCATGCATTTTCAATATGCTTCCTGTCCATTGAGGAGGTGAGTGTCTCCATGCCAGCTGCCATGCTCCAAAAGCAATGGAGGCCGCAGATCGAGGACAGAACCATCTGAAACTGGGAACCAACATGAATCCTTCCTCCCTTAAGTTGGTATGTCAGCTGGTTTTTCTCAGTATTCAATACTGGCTACTGTTTTTCCCCCACCATTTTTCATATGAAGTATTGTGTTATTTTTTCAAATCAGGTTTGCTATTATATACTAGATAAGAACTGTATCTCTGTGACCCAGGACTTGTATGATAGGATCCCGTTCATCCACTGGGATGGTTAAATTCTCTCTTCCACACAGAAGGTTTTAACAGTTATGACAAACAGAATTGATCAAGTGTATTTTCTCCATGTGCTTCCACAGAAAAAAGTATTCTAAGCCCTGAGATACTAAGGTTAATAGTATCTGAGATACTATTTATATTCAAGGAATTATAAATTTTCCATATAATTTAAATAAAAAAGAAGTTCCAGTCTAATTATTGGTTTGACATAGAAAGGGCTGTCCATATTAAGCACTTTGGCCTATGTTTGTGTTAAAAAGAGTTAAGTATGAGTGTTTAGGCAGAAGTTGACATGGTCAGATTCCCTCAAAATTAACTGATACATTTTGAAGATGTTCTGGAAAAGTAATATAAAATAGAGGAGCTCAATCAAGAAGCAACATTTTGAGGATCTGATGTAGGGATCAAAAACAAAACAGAACAGAACAAAGCAAAACGAAACCAAACAAAACAAAAACAGAAGTCTCAAGGAACTCCCTGGGTGAAAACAAACAAGATTGGCAGAATGATATCTATCTTCACGTTAAAATGAATGTACAGATTTTAACACACAACTCTTTCAAAAGTGAACTGTAATCACCATTTATCTGAATGTGGCCTTCTTTCCAATTAAGATTACCCCAGAAGATTCCATGTAGCTTTAAATGATATAACCTAATCATGGTTTCTGCTTCTTCCTTATCTCCTTGATTCTGTTATTTTTCCCCCATAAAGGGCAATTAACATGGCCTCATAAGAATCAGAGTGCACCCATTAGTCAGTCATATGTATGGAGAAATTGAGGTTTTCCCAATTATCTGTGGGGCAGTAGACCATGCCAGGAAACTAGGTAAACTTGAGTGGGTTCAGAAATCCTGGCACCTTATACATGAGGATAGTAGGCATTTCATTTACCCCCAACCAGATTCTTGACCTGGACCATATGACCATAGCTCCCCACATAAAGAACATGACTAGTGGTCACATAGCATAGAGCACATTGTTCTCCATGCTAATGAGGTATCTATATGGACCCTGAGGGTTTAGCCAATAAGCTCCTCTTCCTGGACACTCCTTCCTGCGAAAGGTATTTAATCTCTGGTCCACCCTGAGGAAGTGGTATGTACCCATTTTCCACGATGAACAATCAATGAACAGTATGGACAAGCAAGGACTGACTCTTTCGTCAAGAACTACTGCTAAGCTCAGCTCGTCATCCTCAGCCCATAGACACCCTCTGTTCTGGACCCTACATGGTTTCCGGCACCAACTGGACACCTGGGAGTTAGGAAACCCCTGTGGCTTTGGCCCCAGCCTGTGCCATTTCTCACTTGAGCTGGGCCCCCCTCCTAGGCTGTGTATATTTTTTACCCCTTACGTAGTCTACTGGCACTTCCTGCAAGCCCTGCACCCGATGGCTGCGTATGGTGAGATGCTGCCTGATGTCCAGCTCTTCTTCTGCTGGAGCGGAGTTCCCATACGCTGGTGGCAGGACAGGAAGCAGAGCCACGATTACATTGCACTGATTTTAGCAAATAAAATGAGCCCCATGGATCCTAGATCTAAGGACACCATGTGAGCCGTCATCTGACCTGTTGATTGGCCAGAGTAACATCCTGACCACAACCTCAGGAAAGCCTCTGCCCAGCTAAGCTTCTTCCAGTGTTGGCCTCAAAAATCTATGATGAGAATAGGTGTTTGTTGTTTTCAACTACTGATTACAGGGAGCATGAGTCATGAAGCAGTAGACAGCATAGCAACACTCTCAAAAACGGGAAATAGAGAGGAGAAAGGAGTCGGGGGCGGGGGAAAGCACGTGTGATGAGCACTGAAGGACACAGAATTTCGAAGGTGACTAAAGAGAACCAAATGAACATGTGACATAGAATGTAAGTATTCCACATACATCTGTCACTCCAGCAGTGGTTAAAGACCCATTCAACCCTCAAGTATCTGTCCACACAACTTTAAACTTTTCCGAGTCTCTCTTTATTTTAGGGAGAACACTTTCATTTATAGCAATTTGTTCTTATTCCTTCCTGGGCTGTGTGCTGATTTGGTGTACTATATCTCCCAAGTTAGCAAATACTTGTTACAAAAATGAAATGTTCCTGAAAGAGGAGAACCATCAAGATAAGAACCCTACCCCTCTGGCTTATTTTTGTAAAGAAACCAGGCTCTTTGTCAACATCCAGTGCACCTGGAACCTAGAAAAACCATCAAAACCCAACTTCAGATACTATCGGTGAGTCACAAGTATTCAAACCTCAGGGCCTGGCCATATTTTCTTTAGATGCTTTAAACACATTCAAATATAGTGTCTTTAACCTGGAATTTGCTTGGATATGTACAACAGATAAGGCCCAAGTTGTTGAGGAAGTGTCCAAATGTATGCATACCGAAGGAAGGAAATGATTCTGTGTTCTTGCCTTCCTAAGCTCAGTTTCTAGCTCCTAGCACAAATACGCTCCAGTATCATGGTTTGGATGCCAGCAGAATTGCTTTCCTGGCATGCTCGACTGCATTGGAATCAAAATTATATAGTTCTGTATCAAGAAAGACCATCTATGCAAAGTTTACTCACTCTACTTTATAAAAGGTTGAATTTGGAAATCATAAGCGAAGAAGAATCACAGATTCAGGGAAATATAAATATCAATACAAATTGAAATACCCAGAGTTACTACTTAAATTTTCCATAAATTAGATATTTGCCACATGGTTCATTTATGGTATATATTCTACATACAGTAGATGACTAGTTTTTATGAAGTAGCATAGCAGGCAATGAGGACACCGGTAGAAAACCTAGGTCAGTTCCATTGAGTGGGTTATGGCATCGACAAATGTGACACCTTGTCCATTACTATTACATGTTTTTACATGCATTACATTACTATTGTATTACGTGTTTTATGTGCATGAAGTCCTTCACACATACACCTTCATACACACACACACACACACACACACACACACACACACACACACACACACACATTCTAAGAGATGATGAATTACGCCTTCCTGTATCAGACATAATGAGTTCTCTTGCTGCTCTTAACACCCACCGGCTGTCCCGCCAAGTTCAGAACAATAACCATATGCAGCCCCACATGTCGTCAAGCATTTTTATTTGTCCTTCTCTCCCTGAAATGGTGTAATTCCCCCTCTGCTTCAGGACGCTTTTTCTTTCATACGAAAAACAAAATCTAAGAAAAGCCTTAACAAATTACTGAGAAACCCTTTCATCCTGGATAGAAGTTTTAGCTTACTCTGTGGTTTTGGGTATGTGGGTGGTGAGCGAAATTCAACTTAGCAAACCAGAACGGTGTGTACTTCTGACTAATACAGAGTACAAAATAGAAATCCATTTCTCACCATAGTAGGGGACCCATGTGGTCAATGACGGGAATGTCAGCCTGACTTCAATTATTTGTGGTCACAAAAGAACACAGAAATCCTAAATATTCAAAATTAAATGAACATACTCTATCCCAAGATCTGTCATTGTATTAGAATAGGATTGTTCTGTAGGAATTTAATTTTTCAATGAAAACAATAGCAACGTGTTCCTAGATCTGTGTGCCCAAGTCTGTACCCCAAAAGCTAAGTTGAGGTGGGGTGCCTGTAGGACAACTGGGGGTAGCTCCCCTTAGTTTGCTTAGAAAGAACTCCCATTAGGGGAAAAAAATCACAGGAAGGATACAATAATACTTGTACCACATGACCATCTGTCTTTGCTTCCTTATAAACTGCTCTCCTTCCCCCCAACAACAGTGCAAAAAGAAAAAAAAATAAAAATAAATAAAAAAATAAAAAAATCACCAAACAGAGAATCTTGGTTCAACTGCAAGACAGTTTAAGGTCTGAGTCCGCAGACAGAGAGGCAATCATCCCTAAATCACCCTCACACATGCCAAATGGAAGGTTTTTTCAAAAGACCTCCACCGGAATGATTCTCGTCTGCGAATGTGTTCTGACAGAATTGTTTCTGTGATTGTGCGCCCAATTTCCTTTGAAAGACTCTCCTGAAGTTCTCTCTGAACACAAGAGGAAAATGAGCAAAGGGTTCTTGTGCTTTATTGGGTGGGGGTCGGGGGGAGGCTTTTTAAAAAGATCTCCTGGAAAGGACAGTCAAGAGGATGGAAATACCCTCAGAAACATATGGCTTGTCCAAAAGGGTTTGTGTTGTTCCCAGAAAAAAGGAATAACCAAGGCTACATAATCAAGATTTTCTTAGGCATAATAAATAACGAGGCTTACTATAATTTATACTTGCTTTTGCCTTCTGTGTCTGTATAATAAATATGCACCTTAGAAAGTCATCTATTCTGAGAAAACAGAAGCTACATTTGGTTATTTATATAGGCACGTTATGTTCTGAAAAGGTGCTGCGACTTGTTCTCCGTCTGTGTGAAGAAAAAAAAAAACCAAAAAACAAAAAAACAAACCTGTTTGCTCTCCATCCTGAAATAAGTTGCTAGGAACTCACTGAGTGTTTGAAACTTCTGACAGGGACAGAGGACAAAGGGAAGCTTGAAAGACTATAATTCACGTAGGTGCCATTGCACTACCTGGTGAGGCCAGGTGACCACAGCACGGTTCCATGAGCAACCATGATTGCTCTGATTCCGTTGTTCATAAATCAATGAACAATAGCTCTTAGTGTTTGTTGAGTCTGGCTTTTTGTTATTTTATTTTTATGTATTCATTTTCGTGTCTGGTTTTTGCACAGACGTTCAGTTGTTGAAGGATTTTTGAGACACAGAACAAACACCACACCCTCATTAGGTCAGAACTGCTCTCTCTCTCTCTCTGCATCCCTGGAGCCTGATTTCTGTGAGTAGATTTTCTTTTATAAGCCCCCTTAGCAATGAAGTAATCATATTTATTATGTAAAGTTAAATATGTGTACATTTGACTTTTTGTCCGTGTTAGATGAGATAAAAAAATAATCCTGGCATACCGCTGAAATATTCTGTATGACATAAGACACTTTATTTTTCTATTTCACTAGGTTATTCCAACACACATAATAAATAGACTCTTCTAACAAAGAACGTATAGAAACTGAAAGCGGCATGGAATGTGACATTATTCAATATGATAGCAGAAAATGGGTTCAGGGAATTGATGCCCTGATTCAATATTCTAACTTTGCTCTGGTAAATCATTGGAATAGTAATTCATCTGCACATTTCATAAATCCATTAAAGAGGAAGTTTACCAGGCAATGACCCGGCATACTAATCCATTATTGTTGTTGTTGCTGTCGCTGATAATACCAAAGACCGTGTGTGTTATAAAGAAAAAAGGTTTAGCTTGGTTCACAGTTATGGCCTGAGGTCAAGGGATTCCATCTGAAAATGGTCTTCTTGCTGATAGAATCCAAAATAAAAATAAGAAATAAAACCGTAGGTTATTACATCAAGGGACAGGGAATGCTGAGAGATGGCTAAAGAGTAGACATTCTTAAAATGAAACCCCTTATCCCAGAAATCCATTAATGACATGAACAAACGTGTCCATTTAGAGGACAAGCTCCAAACTCCTCTTTAAAGTGACAAATGCTGCTTTCTCCTCATATCCACAGAAGGGATTCAGTTTCAACATGGATCTTAGAGGGTACAAACTTTAGTAAAAACATAATACATCATAGTACCAACCAAGTAATGAACTAAATGTGACTGGGAAAGTCAGTTGTCAATTTAACAGGATTTGGAGTCACCTAGGAGACAAGTCTCCAGGCATACTTCGTATTTTCCATAGATTCAGAGAAATTAGGTCAGCTACTTTCTCAGTTTAATCTCTATACAATCAATACATTTTGCACATGTGACTTAACTAATTTATCACCCTAAAATCACGGCTCTATCAAGTAGAATGAGGCAGATTCACAAGTAGTTTAAAACATTAATCTATATATGAATGATTACATAATGGTATCATGGCTGTGTTTTCTGACACAAACAAAATGGGTGCATTCAAAGATAAATGCTTTGTGAAATGTGACTACATTCTTTCTTTAATATAAGTGTTAATTTTATCATGATACAAGTTTCATGGTGAGAGTAAGAGTACAAACTTACCACAATCATTTTTTTCTCTATAAGGACTTAGTACTTAATTTGATACTCCATTTTGTTTAATACATTGTTTAATACATGGCCAGGAAAATTTACAAACTTCTAAAAATACCCAAAGCATATCAGCAATAAATATTAATCTTCCTTTTTAAAGTCTTTATCTTTATTCATTCGTTTGTGTATGTGGGGTTGCATGCAGGGTTACATGTATGCCTGAAAAGCTACAGCCGAGTGTGAGGAGTTGGCATTCTCCTTCTGTGTGGGTTCCAGAGATCTAACTCAGGCCCCATGGTACCCTTATTTACTGGGCCATCTTGCCAGGCATGAGAACTAATCTTGTAATCTTTTCTGGGCTGATCTTAAACTATATGTTTTCACTAGGAATACTAAAGATTATTCACCAATACTGGGCCATAGGTAATGGAGGGACAGCTGACTACCATTATCTGAATTATCTGTCTTTAATGTGCCTCATAGTGACCTCTGTCCTGTATTTAGCTCATACTATTGAGAATTTGGTAATGTAGTTATTCTAGGTGGCAGGTAACTGGTTGTGAGCCGTGTCTGGATTAGAGCCACACTTGGACAGTATCATCTAAGGGTGCCCTTCTGTACTATGGGACGTTCAGTAGGATTGTCATTTACCCCTTGTTCTTAGTATTTATGAAGCCCATTCCATTCAGTGGTGATACAATGGGAAAACATACAGGCTTTCCAAAGACAGTCACCTCCTAAGTCTCCATTTTAAAACTGAAACTTAAACAATAGTGGCCTTTAACCCCAGCATTCATGAGGCAAAGGCAGGTAGATCTCTGAGAGTTTGAGACCAGCCTGGTCAGACAGGATTATATAGAGTGGCTATGTCTCAATACAAAAACAAAAATATAAACAAAACAAAAAGTCAAAAGCCAAAAGAAAATGAGCTATGGATTTTTAAAACCTTTGATTTCCAAATTTTATCGCCCCCTCAGACTTACCCTACAAATGAATATGGTTGATAGGAAAAAGGACGCATGACCACAGCTATGTACTATCCTTCCCTCCTTCCCTGAAGTGAAAGTGTTTTATATCATCCGAAAGAAAGCAGGGCATGTTGATCTTTGTGGACTTGGGTCATTGGCACTAAGATGGTAACAATGTGACCATCATGGGACCTGTGTCCTCTTATCTTTCTTGACAACTCCACACTCCATCTCAGGACAGTGAAGGCTGTGAGATGCAGGGAGGCAGCATACACAAGATAAAGCAATTGGATAACAGAATGAGGTGCTTGAAATAAGATTATGTTTCTATCACTTCTTGTCCTTAGAAACCCAGTGCTTATGACTCAGTAAGGAAGATGGTAATGGGGCTTGAATCCAACTCATTTTAAACTCACACGCTCTAAGTATCTGGGTAGAAAGATAAAAATTTAATCCATCATGGGGATATTTTCAGACATGTAGTGTCATGTATACAGTCTGAATGGGTGTGAACCTTCATTCTGGAGAATGTTTAGAGACTATACGTACCAATTATATGAAATACAGCCTTTGAAATTGTGAAGCCACCATAATGTGAGCAATGTCTGTAAGAAAAATAAGATATATATATATGTATATATATATATATCATGTATGTGTGTGTTTGTGAGTCTGCACATGTAAGTGGTGTGCACATATACTTGTGTGAGCATGTATGTGAAGACAAGAGGGAAACCTGATGTATCATTTATCAGATCCTATCCTCCACCTGGTCCTAGCAGAAACCCTAGTGAAAAAGACCCAGAGATAACCCATCTGTACTTAACAAGACCGGATGCTAACCACGTTTCCTTCTGAATTTGAGTTCTTAAAGCGCTCCACCAACCTAGCTACCTCCTCAAGAGCTACCAACTCAATAATTTTTTTCTTGAAATGAAAATTAATTGTTATTTTTGTCTTTTGTCGGTCACTTACTTGATGATTGGTTACATATTGAAATGTGGCTCTCCAAGACTGAACCCCCAGTGAACGTGATTGTTGGGGGGAGGGTGGTAATAGGGGAAGATGGGGAGGGGAATCCCATATAGAAGGGGAGGGGGAGGGGTTAAGGGGATATTGGCCCAGAAACTGGGAAGGGGAATAACAATTGAAATGTAAATAAGAAATACTCAAGTTAATAAAGATGAAAAAAAAAAGAAAAGAAAAGTGGCTCTCGGCTTCACTGCGTTCATCTTAAATTGTCAAAGCTATGATGTTGTGTCATTGGCTATGACAAGGTAGTTTTCATACCTATGTTTTGATCATTTATTGTAAGTAGAAAAATAAGAAGCTAAATTCCAAGAAGTATACACTGTGTAGGTACTTATTTTATCTGTATTAAATTGAATTATTCTATGCAACAGATACTCCCCCAGAGCAGGGCAATAGGGTCAGAAGGTCGATGAAACCTGGATGATTTAGTTGTTTCCATCTAACACATTCCTTGAGAACTGTGAGTTGTAAACATCTTGAAAGCGATGCATTGTTATTATTTGGGGGGGGGGCTTTATAAGATCTGCAATTATTTTAGAGGACTTAGAGTAGCTTCCGAAGGGAAAGAGTGATTTATACCATAATCAATTACTCACCTACAGCTTTAAGATGGTTATTTATAAACTGCTTAATCTATTACTTTATTTAATGGTTACTTTTATTATGTATTCAATTAATGTTGTAAACAAAATATTGATTCTAAGTATGGTGGTTTTTTTATAAAATATGTCTGACCATAAAAGTGAGCATCAAAATTAGAAATATAAAAATGAATCTGAGACTTGTTTCACGAACACTTGTGAAACACTCTCTGCTTCTGAGTTATGGACACAGGAGACAAATCAAATATCAGAAGCACATATCTCAGAACACTGTCACTTTTAGTGGCAATTACCATATCAAACATCCTTCCTTTCTGTACTCTTCAGGAAAATATTTTCTTTGAGAAGATTCTGGCAACCAAAGGAGTTGTGTAGGAAATTCAAACTTCAAACATCATTTTGTAAGGGTTTAAGTTTGGGAAAATTGAGACTCAGAGATGTAGCAAAGGGTCTACAGGATCATTTGAAATGAATTTAGTCATGTTCCACACATATCCCATCAGGCTTGCATATACACACACAGCCTAAGGGAAGCTTTGGAGTGGGAGATCTAATGGTGGCTTATCATCCTGCTCACTTACCTCAGAACGCAGTTTCATTCCTCACACACTGAGTTCCACCACATTCAAGTCTGCGCATTTATAATTGTTTGGCTTACAAGGAACCTTGAGGGTTTGCATTGTCCCCACAACGTCTCCTGCATAGAATCATTTCGATTTCCTATTTCCACTGCTCAGTATTGACCCTTAACTCTGCCCCTATGTATTCTGATGGCCATCTTATTGATCTCTCTTACCAATCAATAATTGGTAGACTCATTGCCAATCCTCTGCTGTAAAACTCTCCCTTCCTATTGTTTGGCACAAATATCAAATGCTTGGCATCAAATTGAGAGCTCATTAACTAAGTTCTCAGCCTTCTCACTATACCTTTTACCTCATCTGCCCTGAATTCTGGCCACATTTATTTACCTATTTGCCATTCTTCATGTCTGCCTGATGTTTTTCCTAATATTGGGTTTTCTTTGTCTAAAAATTTCATAAAACAAGTATTAATTTTTAAAAAGTTTTTTCACTATTTGGAGTAAGACTTTGTCTAAAACATTTTTCATATAAAGGAGTTTATGTACCTAACTCCATTTCTCTTAATAGCAACATCTGAAAACAAGAGCAAGATGCTCATTTGCTTCTGTTTGAGCTGCAGTGTCTTCATTAACATGTGTGTCATTAGAAATTCTTTGGTGAAGTTTTAAATAATTTATATTATTGATATGTTTACCCTGCTGGAATGCTGTATATTATATTTTCAATTAATGATTCAAGACACTATTTGTTGATATTATAATGCTGACTTAAAAGTTCTTAAAGTCATTAAAGATTACCAAGTTATTTGTCCCCAAGGCAAGGAGATATAAAGTGTAAAGATCTGAACAAAAGAGTTCTGTATCCTAGGGATGGTTCATGCCCAAAGCTTCATTTTAATCGCTTGCCTGGGGGAGGCCTGAAGATGTTGCTGTCCTTCTACAGAATGAGCAGGTTTCAAGGTCCAGGAATTTCAGCTCTAACACTTCCTTGCTGGATGTCCCATGTACTAAGGCATTGCCTGGAAAGAATTAGATTGTTTCTCTCAAAGAAATAGAAAACAACTTTAAGTTCAGACAAGAAAATTTTGGAATTATGTCTATGATAACCTCCTATGTCATGGAGATGCATGCTGTATTTCCAGAGAGGGAAAAATACGAAACTAAAGGCTAGTGTTCTCAAGAGTAAGCGACAATCAAGCCATTGTGAGGCCCATGCCCTTGTGTCGCCTTCCTGGACAGAGCTGAGTGGACCTTCCTTCAAACACCCTGCACCACACTCCTCCTATTATTGCTTTCTCCTTAATGCCAAAGGAAATGGTTTCACTTCTGTTTGTTAGATGGAAGGTCAGAGGGCATTAGGCCAAGAGCGCCCTCAAGGAATGTAAAATATATCAAGGGTAAAAGTCTCGTGCCAGCTAGGAGAACAGGGATTTGATTTCCTGTGGGGACTTCTGGTTACATTCCCTGCCCTCTCCGAAGTTATGATTTTTCCTGGTTTCAACATTAGCTCCTGTTCATTTTCTTTTCACTTTTCTTTCCTGTCCTCTTTCCAAGTAGCCTTGATTTTTTGTTTTCTGAGTGGGTGTCTCTTTCACCCTTCAGACTTAATTGATGTATTGATTTCATCTATGCTATCAAAGCAAAATAAGTATATATATATGAAGGAAGGAAATAAATAAAGGAAGAAAGAAAGAGCAAGAATAAATAAAACCAATAATGCCATTGCCTTAAATTTTTCAGAAATTTTGCATTTAAGATCTCCTTTTAGATATTTTTTTCCTGAACAAAAATATCATTCCAGGCAATATTTGAGGTTTACTTGGGACTTATTCACAGAGCACAGAATGTGAGTCCACCTGCCTCTTCCTCTACTTCCTGTCCACCTCATGCTTGGCTGACACGGGAAAAGCTACCTCAGAACAATACGTTGTGAGGTTGAGCTCAAGCATGGCTTCTCTGCTTCCTCAAAAATAATAACAAAATAATAAAAATAGTAAAATGTGTTCTGTTTGAAGGATGACAAGTTCAGAAGTCTAGAACTTCTTTTTTCTTTTACTTGTTCTACCAATGCTCAGTGACTTGAGTTAATACACTGATGTCTAAACCTCAGTTACTTTGTTTGTCAAAGGCAGATAATTTCTGAACTTTTGTCCCTTAGGATTAATGGAACGATCAATTGAGAATGTCAAAGAAATACATGGAAAATCCATGAAACATTAAGTATATGATAAAGGGTTTTTTTCTGAGACATAACTAGTGAATTATAAGATTACATACTACTCTTTGAGTCCTGGAGACATTTCTTATGAGTTGGGATAAAGGTAGCGATACTGAATGTGTAACTGCCCCTCCCTATCTCCACAATACCTCATTTAGCTTCAGAAAGCCCTTCTAGAAGGTTGTCAAGGCCATTTTGTTTGGGTTTGTTGTCGTTGCTTCGTAGTTGTTGTTTTTAATCAAGTTGAACATAGGTGAGGGTTATCAGGAAAGAGACAACTTGAATTTATAAAATGCCTCCATCAAATTGGCCTTTAGGTAAGACTGGGAGCCTTTTCATGATGGACGATGAATAGGGGAGGTCAAATCTACCCACGATCCTAGGAGGGATAAGAATGCAGGCTGAGAAAGCCATTAGACCTAGCCAGTAAGCACCATTCTTTCATGGCCTCATCTTCTCTCCCTGCCTAGCTTTGGCTCTACCTTCCATTCATAATAGACTATCAGCTGTGAAATAAAATTAACCCTTCTGTACCCACATTGTTCTTCTTATGGTATTTTCCACAGTCATAGAAACTTAACTAGGACAACAAGTTTTACAAATTCCTGACTGCTGCCATAAAACTGGACTTATTTTGAATTGTTAACATTTTCATTTAATTTTAGACTCAGCAATATTCTGGAAAATTCATCCATCATCACATTGCTGCCTGTGTCTTCTAGGACCCAGCAGCACTCATGATATTTTAGGTCTATGTCCTAGGGACACCTTGATTCTTTGAAGCTCATAGAGCATACAGATCAGCAGCATGATTAATAGTTCCTTGAGTTAGCCCATTTTCATTTAGGAAAATATAAGGAAACACTTGAAGATTCAAAGTTTGCCTTACAGTTGTGACATAAAGAAGCTGCATATCTGTAGGAAGACTGATGTTCAGTAGGCTAATTTTGCTGTCAAGAATTCCCTGCCATGTGCTCAGTAAATGTTAGCAAAGGAAACCTTTGAAGTGATGTCAGATTTCTGAGTTGAACTAAAGGATAGGTCATTCCACAGCCACCAACACCAGTGTCATCATCACCCTGAAGCGGAGAACTTAAAAAGATGGCGCGCTCACTCCCAGACCTTCGTAGCATTCAACAGTAACATGAACGCTTCGAGCTTTTGTTTGTTTGGGCTTTGTGTTGCTTTGTGTGTCTGGCAGTAATTTTGATGAACCAGGGTTTTAAGTGTTAGAGCTGGAATTTAGAGCTCATACTTTCCATACTATGAGTTTCACTCTTGAGTGATCAATGAATGAGGCTGGCAAAGTCTATGCTGTGTGCTCCAACTGTTTGCTCTCGGTCTACAGTGGAATTTCTGCCTTGCTGGTTGGTTCAGTGATATTCTGGAACCCTACAGCCTTTCCACTTAACATCATATTTCATGTTGAATGTAGCTATTTTGAAATGTTTCCTAATGTGTAGCTTTCAATTATTTCTCAACTTCATGGCTATCTCCAGGTAATTCTGGGCTTTAAATAAATAAAATTTTGGTTTATTTTCTTGTTATTGCTTGTTTGTCTCTATTACAGCCAGAACAGTAAATCTCCTCAATTCTAATTCAGCAATATTGTCTTTTCTCTATGTCACAATGACTGACTACTCTATTTCAGAAGAATTCCTCTCTGGGGTCTTTGCCCACAAGCTGAATCCCCTCTAATCTGACCTTCACAATGATTTGAGGGAGTTTCTTGGAAACACAAATTGGATCATATCTTTTCCTTCTTCAGCACCTACCCCACCCATACCATCCCCCACATCCTCTTGCTCTCTTTTGAAAGAGATCTCTGAATGGCTTTTAAATACTGTGCTCAGAATACCTGCCTCAACCCCGGCCTCACTTTCCCTACTTTATCTTACCGCATACACGACCCGGAAAACCTCTCTCACACAGACTGCCTAATCACTTTGGTACTTGAGTCAGGAAAACAACAGTAGCTCTCCTTGTCCTGTGAAACTTGAGGTCCAAACCTCACAGTCTCTGAAGCATCTTCCGTTTTATTTTATTTTTATTTTTTTTGTCAGTGATAAGCTTTCTTTGTCTCCTACAAACCCCTGTCATTTCTTTGACTACAACCTCTGCTAAAATTTGGGGTGCACACATTACTCTCTGCTCATGTGTAAGAAGCTGACTGACAAGACTGAATATCAGCCATAGACTCTATCATCTAATGCTGGTTCCAAGCTAATCGCTCTGACTTGGAACCTAACTGTCTGACTCACCCTTTGTTTTCCTATAGGTAAATTGATTTGCCCTTCCAGCTCTATAAATATGAAATATTGTTTTCCCTTTGGGGGATAAAGGATTATCTGCATAATTTTATCTGCATGTTAGGCTTCTTGCAATAGAATTAAAGGACACCTGCACCCTGGTTCCTAATCCAAACATGGACTTGCAAGTAAGTATTAGCTGTTACAAGAAAGAGGAACACTTTCAGCAAAATAACCAAAAGGGTCCCAGGACCTCTAAGGAGACTTTTGTGACAGAACAGGGTGTGCCTCTGAATCATAAAGAATAAACAGATTTAGTTTGCATGAGGTCATACTGTGGACTTAGGAAGAATAGAGATTTAGGATGTGAACTGGAGTGCTCAGATGTAAATAAGCAGAATGGAGCAGGAGGGGCAGAGTCTGATGTCAGAAAATGACAGCATCTCAATGTATGTGTCACCTGCCCTATTCACTTTGGATTCCAGTGTTACTGGCTTGGCTTCAAGGGGTGTCTATCTGTTATGCTTGCTAACCTACACTAGCTAGACCCATTTGTATTTGAACATTATTTTTTTAAAGAGTATGAATGTTTTTATTCTTTTAAAGCCCCGTTTTTTGTCTAACTTGTGATGTTAATTAGAAAAGGGAGCTAATTAAATTTTGTTGTTTTATCTGTTTACATTTCAAATGTTGTCCCCTTCCTTTTTTCCCTATAGAGTTGAATATGTAGAGCTGAGTCTTTCTTCTGACAGCCGAGACTATTCTAGTTTAGGAAATGTAGTGGTTTAAACAAGAAATGTCTACTCAGGGCTAACCTATTCCAACCCTGTTTACCAAGTTGGCAGTTCTATTTGGTGGGTTATAGAACTTTGATGAGGAGATTTGCTGGACTAAATGTGCCATTGGAAGTGGGCTTTGAGGGTTTTTAAACTCATCCTACTTCCTGATCTCTCTATCTCTGTCTCTCTGTCTCTCCATCTCTCTCTCTCTGGTACCTATCTGTTTTTCTTAATCTCCGTCTCTCTCACTTTGTCTTTGTTTCTCTGTCTCTCTTTATGTTTCTCTTTCTGTTCTCTCTGAATTCTCTCTCTCTCTCTCTCTCTCTCTCTCTCTCTCTCTCTCTCTCTCTCTTTCTCTGGTACCTATCTGTTTCTCTTTGTCTCTGTCTCTCTCACTTTGTCTCTGTTTCTTTGTCTCTCTTTCTGTCTCTCTTTCTATCCCTCTCTGGATTGTCTCTCTGTCTCTAGATATGTCTCTCTTTATCTGTCTCTGTCTCTCTGTCCTTCTGTCCTTTTGTCTCTCTGCCCCCTTCTTTCCCCAACCATGAATAAATTTTAATAATCAGTCCTCCTTTTACCCCAATTCCTGTCTGCTGATACGTCTTCCTCGTGTAGACAAATTGTGTTCCTCTGTAGTCTTAAGCTAAATTATAACCCAGATTTTATAACCCTTTTTTCCATAAGTACTGTTCCATCATAGGTTTTTATCAGAGCCATTAAAAAGAAACTAATACTGGTGATCAGAATCATGTATGTGCTAATGTCTCTATTTTTCTTTCAGTTGTGTCTATGTTTACATACTTTACATATAATATAAAAGATAAACACAAACACACACACACACACACGGAGGGGAGCATATCAGGTCTCCTTTATTTCTGGAGTATATTGAGCTTACTTATGTTGAGTAAAGTATTGAACATTCCAATGCTCATCACTAAAATTAAGAACGACATATGGAAAACACAAGAAGCTACAATATGATCAAATAATGAAAGTAACCTAAACTCTATTGTGCACTGTCCATCACATACTCAGTGTCTGAAAGTGCTTTGTTAATAATATTTCAGGTTTTGACACCAATTTAGTTGAAGATGCCTAGCATTAAGCACTTAAGCAGGAAACCCTGTCATCTAAGTTACTATGGATGGGCCTGAAATGCATTAGTTTAAGTGAAATAAGCCAGTCTCAGCAGGTCAAGTAATACAGGATTCTATATATATTCACAGACACAGAGTAGTGTGAGAGATTTGGGGAGCTTCAAGATGGTTTGCGAAGAGTTAAAAGTTGGTTTCAAAGGATTTAAGTTCCAATTATTAAAGCTAATGAAATTCTAAGAGATCGTTGCAAAATATTATGGCTACCACCATGCACTCTTCAAAATAATTAGGATAGTAGCCTTCATGTTACATTGTTTTCTACTAAACAATAATACAGAAGAATAAAGAGAAATTTGAATGCAAAGAACCTTGAGAGTATATGCTCAGCACCTTGAGAGTATATGCTCAGCACCCTGAGAGTATATGCTCAGCACCCTGAGAGTATATGCTCAGCACCCTGAGAGTATATGCTCAGCACCCTGAGAGTATATGCTCAGCACCCTGAGAGTACATGCTCAGCACCCTGAGAGTATATATATGCTCAGCACCCTGAGAGTAGCATGCTCAGCTCAACACCCTGAGAGTATATGCTCAGCACCCTGAGAGTATATGCTCAGCTCCCTGAGAGTACATGCTCAGCACCCTGAGAGTATATGCTCAGCACCCTGAGAGTATATGCTCAGCACCCTGAGAGTATATGCTCAGCACCCTGAGAGTATATGCTCAGCACCCTGAGAGTACATGTTCAGCTCCCTGAGAGTACATGCTCAGCACCCTGAGAGTATATGCTCAGCACCTTGAGAGTATATGCTCAGCTCCCTGAGAGTATATGCTCAGCACCCTGAGAGTATGAGAGTATATCAGCTCCAGCACCCTGAGAGTCAGCACCCTGAGAGTATATGCTCAGCACCCTGAGTTTATGCTCAACACCCTGAGAGTATATGCTCAGACCCTGAGGTATATGCTCAGCACCCTGAGTACATGCTCAGCTCCTGAGAGTACATGCTCAGCACCCTGAGAGTATATGCTCAGCACCTTGAGAGTATATGCTCAGCTCCCTGAGAGTATATGCTCAGCACCCTGAGAGTATATGCTAAGTATGTTGATTGCGCTGATGGTGTCATAGTCATATGCACATTTTGACACTCATTAGAGTGAATGCATTAAATGTAAACAGTATGTCAATTACACAGGATACAGAGATTCTAGCCATTACGGTCAAGGTGAGAAACTCCAATAGATATTATAACCCAGCTTTATGAAATTTATATGTGAGACACCTCTTCAAATTCCATGAAGCACTCTAGATTTTGAATTATGATCGGGTCCATTTTTGTATACAATTTATTATTTGTATTATTGACAGTGTCCAAGATATAACACAGGTAAAAGAAATAGAAGGAAAAACAACTGAAACCCATTTTTTTATGCTGTAAGCTGCAAATCACAGGTAATTATAATGCACTAAAAGAATATTAATCAACAGAGCAAACAATGGATAAACTTCACATGAATCAAACAGTACAGAGATAATAAAACCACTTGACTTTGCTAGCTATTAAAAAAATAGGGAGTGGAAACGCAGAAGTCTCCTCTCAGGAATGGTTAAGATTTAAAGATTTTCCCTGTGTGCAATGTAACGTTAGTCTGGTAGTTCTTCTAGCTGCTGTCCAATGGCCTCGTCTCTCAGGGCACAAATGCATGATGGATTTTCGTTCATGACAAAAGAAGAAATCAGTATGAATACTTATGTCAGTTCTGTGAGCCCAAGTTCAAGCAACAAGTTCACTGAAGTTCAGACTACAGCTGCAAGTGCTCTTCACAGGAACTCTTGGAGCTTAGAGAAACAGGATGCCAGCATGAGCAAGAGGTGGAGCTTAGAGAGACAGGAAGTCAGCGGGAGCAAGAGGTGGAGCTTAGAGAAACAGGAAGTCAGCGGGAGCAAGAGGTGGGGCTTAGAGAAACAGGAAGTCAGCATGAGCAAGAGGTGGAGCTTAGAGAAACAGGAAGTCAGCGGGAGCAAGAGGTGGAGCTTAGAGAAACAGGAAGTCAGCATGAGCAAGAGGTGGAGCTTAGAGAAACAGGAAGTCAGCGGGAGCAAGAGGTGGAGCTTAGAGAAACAGGAAGTCAGCAGGAGCAAGAGGTGGAGCTTAGAGAAACAGGAAGCCAGCATAAGCAAGAGGTTGAGCGTTTCCATTTCTCTTCAGGAAGATCTTCTTTCTTCCAAAGGTCCAAGCAAACCTTTCCTTTTTCCCAGAGGAAGCACGACCTTCCTTTTCAAAGTTGTTAATTGATGAGAGCCACGCTGATCCAAGGTTTTCACAGAGGCCCAGATGGAAGGCAAAGGGAACCCAGTTCTGTGACCTTGACCAGGGGCAGACTTGGCAGAGTTCTGTGTGGGACTGGTGCCAAGGCCTTGAAGGAGTTAAGGTTTCAGTTCCTGGGAACTTGGCTTTTCCCCCTGAAAAGAATAGAGTTATCAGTCTTAAGGCCTTTATGTGTTCCTTCACTGATACTCTTGAGATATTCAGTGTTTTAAGGAAACATTGCTACATTGTTTAATTAGCTTCCTGCTGACTTCCTTCAATTTCTCCTCGAAAAACCTGTACATAAAATACTATATTTCCTTTTCCCCTTATTCTTGTCCCTGTCATTGAAAATAAGTTTTCTTTTTAAAAACACACAATACATGCCAATGACCTTCCGTCCTCCCTCTAATCCTCCAAGTTCCTCCCTAGCCTCCTGCATCCAGATCCACAAGCTTTCTGCTTCTCATTAGAAAATAAGCAAGCTACTAAGGCATAAGAATCAAATAAAATATAAGAAGATAAAGCAAAAACTAGTGCATTACAATAGGACAAAACAAACAAATAGAAGAAAAAGAGTCCAAGAAAAGGCAGCAGAAACTCTAAGCTGGACGCCATAATACATATACATAGGACCTGTAGGGCAATATGAGAGAAAATAATATAAATAAAAATAGTATAAGATAAAAAATTTAACAATAAGATTTTTTTTGCATGGCAGTGTTGAGATATATATATAGAGAGAGAGAGAGAGAGCAGTATCCTTTTTGCATTTCCCTTTTATTTCTAAATAGTTCAACTTTTGTAGTTGATTATTTTTTAATCGGATACTTTAAAAATGGCCCTTGCATGATGTTATGAGACAAGGAACCACTGAGATGGCTCTGGGTTAGTGTTCTGGCTTTTGTTGGTCAGCTGGAGCTGCAGTGTACCCGTAAGAGTAGTTGTTTCCCCAGTGAGGCTCCATCGAGAACACTACATTTTCTTTCACAGGTGGCTTTTCATTGGAAATAGTTTCTGGCTTAGGGATGAGAGTCTATGCCTACTCCTTTCAGTTTGAAGACCCCATCTAGTGCACACCCCGTGCATGCTACCTCAGTCTCTGTGTGTTCAGATGTGCATCGGTCATGGAGATTTACAGATTTATAGGATAGATAGATAGATAGATAGATAGATAGATAGATAGATAGATAGATAGATAGATAGATAGATAGATGGATAGATAGATAGATAGATGGATAGATAGATAGATAGAGATGTCCTCTATTCCCTCTAGATTTTAAAATCCACCTCTTCTGCAGAATTCCCTGAGCCCTACGGGGATTTTGATGGAGACATTACATTTGGGAATGAGGGTCCCAGAGTCTCTCTCTGTCTGCATATTGTCCAGCTGTGGGTCTCTATTTGTTCCCATCTGCTACAGGAGAAGGTACCTCCAATGATAGCTAAGCAAGGGTGACCTGTGGACATAGCAGAATGTCATTAGCAGTACTTATTGAGAGATTTTCAGATGAGTAGTATTGTTTACCCCAGCTCTCTGGGCTATCTAGTCTCTAGTTCTTGGTCCCCCAAGCAGTAAGGGGTATGTATGTGTTGTATCTCATGGAGAAAAGAAAACCTTGGACTATGAAATACTCTTCCTAGGAATAAGACAATCATTAAAATATAACAATAATATTCACTTCTTTGTAACATTAGTTGGAACTAAGTGTCTAATGATGATGATAAATAGAACTGATTTAAAATGGTTATGTTTCTTCTGAAAGACACACTATCACATACAAGCCAATATAAACCATATTTGTCTTTCTGGGTCTGGGTTACCTCACTCTGAATGATTTTTTTCTAGTATCATTAATTTACCTGAAAATTTCATAATTTCATTTAGAAAACAGCTGAGTAATACTTCATGTTTAAATGTGCCACATTTTCTTTATCTTGTATCCCATTATTTTTGTCGTTAGCTTTTACTCCATTTATTCTATTTGCCCATATTTCCTCCCTCCTTCTGTTAAGGGGCAACTAGATTGATTCTAATCTCTGGCTATTATGAATAGAGCATCAGTGAGCATGGCATCTTCCATGGCAGGAAGGAAGTATCCTGTGAGTATGGCTACAAGACTGGGATAGTCGGATCTTGAGGTAGATAGATTCACATCATCCTGGCTGACTGTGAGTTTGCACTTCCTCCAGCCATGGATGAGTGGTCCCTTACTGTCAGCTACGCCTGCATAGCTAACCTGTTACCCTGAGTCGGCGAGGGCCTGCGGATTGAAAAGAAAGACACGGGGTCATCTGGTAGGTGAACCACATGCCCCTTTATGGGAAAAGACGTGTTCCTTATATACACGCTGAACTGAAACTCAAGAGATCACCAGACCAGGGTGGACCAATGAGGTAAGTTTCCATTTCCCAGCTGGGGACTGTTTACAGGAAGGCAGCAGGGCAGGGAATTGCAGAGACCAACAACGCAGGCACCGAGGGCCATATCCTGTTTACTCAAGGCCAAAAGCCTGGGTGGTCACACCTTACTCCACCTTCTCAGTTGTCTGAGCTTTGTTTTATTTATTTTAGCCATTCTGACAGGTGTAAGTGAAATTTCAAAGTAGTTTTGATTTGCATTTTCCAGGATGACTAAGGACGTTGAACATTTCCATGAGAATTTCTCAGCCATTTGAGTTTACTATTCTGAGAATTTCCACTAAGGGTTATAAAACTTAAGAACTTTGAGATGGGTGGGTGGCCCGATCCCTCAACCTATCTACTGGTGATGGTCTCAACATGTTCTATCTCATCCTTCTATGCACATTTCAGTTAAAGTCACCCCATTGGTTCCTGGGAGCCTCCTGTTTCCCTAGTTCTGGGATCCTCCTTTGGCTGTCACCAGTTCTTCATCCCATCTGCTACATATTTTTGTTTGATTTTTTGACCCCCTATATCTTTCTCACATCTCCAGTTCCTGATATTACCACATTTATTTCCTCCCTATCCTTTCTCTTTCCCTGGTGGTCCCCCTGTCCCTCTACCTCCCACAATTGTCCTGTTCCCCGCTCAATGCAGGACTGAAGGGGGACCTTGGTCTTCCTTCTTTCTATGCTCCATATGGTCTGTGGGTATATTATGGGCATTGTGAGCTTTTCGGCTAGTATCCACTTATCAGTGTGTGCATACCATCTGTGTTCCTTTGTGTCTGGGTTACCTCACTCAGAATGATATTTTCTAGTTCCATCCATTTGCCTGTGAATTTCATGAAGTCACTGTTTTTAATTGCTCTAGTACTCCATTGTGTATATGTACCACATTTTCTGTATCCATTCTTCTGTTGAGAGACATCTGGGTTGTTTCCAGCTTCAGGTTATTATAAATAAGGCTACTATGAACACAGTGGAGCATGTGTCTTTGTTGTATGTTGGAGCATCTTTTGGGTATATGCCTAGGAGTGGTATAGCTGGGTCCTAGGTAGTACTATTTCCAGTTTCTCAGGAACCACCAGACTGATTTCCAGAATGGTTGTACCAGCTTGCAGTCCCACCAGCAATGGAGGAGTGTTTCTCTTTCTCCACATCCTTGCCAGCATCTGCTATCACCTGAGTTTTTGCTCTTAGCCATTCTGACTTATGTGAGGTAGTATCTCAGGGTTGTTTTGATTTCCACTTCCCTGATGACTAAGGATGTTGAACATTTCTTTAAGTGCTTCTCAGTGATTTGAGATTCCTCAGTTGAGAATTCTCTATTTAGTTCTGTACTCCACTTTTTAACAGAGTGATTTGGTTCTCTGGAGTCTACCTTCTTGAGTTCTTGTATATTTTGGACATTACCCTTCTATCAGATGTAGGGTTGGTAAATATCTTTTTCCAATCTGTTGGTTGCCATCTTGTCCTATTGACAGTGTCCTTCACCTTACAGAAGCTTTTCAATTTTATGAGTTCCCATTTGTCAATTCTTGATCTTAGAGCATAAGCCATTAGTGTCCTATTCAGGAAATTTTCCCTGTGCCAATGTGTCCCAGGTTCTTTTCCACTTTCTTTTCTAATAGAGTCATTCTATCTGGTTTTATGTGGAGGTCATTGATCTGCTTGGACTTGAGCTTTCTACAAGGAGTTAAGCATGGATCAATTTGCATTCTTCTACATTCAGACTGCCAGCTGAACCAGCACCATTTGTTGAAAATGCTGTCTTTTCCCACTGGATGGTTTTAGCATCTTTGTCAAAGATCAAGTGACCATAGATGTATGGGTTCATTTATGGGTCTTCTCTTCTAGTCCATTGAGTCTTAGGAGACTTGATAACCCAGAGAGGGGGGATACTGGAGCAGTTGGGTCAGGAGAGTGTGGGTAGTTGGGGGAGCACTCTCATGCAGGCAAAGGAAAGGGGGAAGGCAGATGTGGGATAGGGAGTTGGTGGAAGGATAACTGGGAAGTGGGATATCATGGGATGGGAGGGTTGGAGGAGGGGGTAGCCTAGCTGCAAAGTGGGATATCATTTGAGATGTAAATGAATAAAATGATTAATAATAAAAAGGGTGGAAAAGACTATTTAAAACAATTGTTTGATCTTGATTTAACTGTGGTAAGTGGTATATATCAAGAAAAGTTTCTAATTCTTTTTGTTTGTTACAGTTTGGTGGAGTACAGGTTTTTAAAGTATATCCTTATGATTTCCTCATTGTCTGTTGTTATTTCTTTCTTCTCATTTCTAATTTTGGTAATTTGGATATTCTCTCTTTGCCCTTAAGTTAATTTGGCTAAGGATTTGTCAATCTTATAGATTTGTTTTTAAAGAATCAGCTCCTTAATTTACTGCTTCTTTGTTCTGCTTTGTCATTTGTTCATTTCTATCTTAGTGATTGTAGCCCTGAGTTTGATTATTGCTAGCTGGTCTAGTCCTTTTGGGTGTGGTTTTGTCTTTTTGTCTCAGGTGTGATATTAAATATGGGTTTCAGCATTTCTAAGTTTCTGTATTCATATATGCTTTTCTCACTAAGAAACCTACTTAATTTTTATACAAAATACTTACACTAAATTTTATCATATGGCTTAAACCTCAGTTTCTAAAGTCAGACCTGCCAACCTTGACCAGCAAGTACACACTCTCACTTAAGATGGGTATGAGGAACATATAAATTACGCAGATAAATTCCTAACTAGCTTACTGTATCCATTGACACTCCTTCCTCCTTCTTTTCTGCATGAGGTTGAAGTGGTGTTTTTTTCCAAGACACAAGTCTACCCAGCTACTTATACTGCTTCAGTGAGCTCACTGTTCTTTACAGCTTCGAAGCCCTTCCTTTCTGTTAACATTATGGCTGCTACAGTCACTTTGTCCATTCTGTGGTTCAACAACCATCACTACATAGCAGCTTAGGGATGCATTCTGCCTTCTGGAAACTCCTCTCACAACTCTGTCTATGTAATGCTTTTTTTAGACTTTGAATTTAATCTCAAGTGTCTGTTTTGTCCCTTTCTCCTGAGCTCTAGTCAGACATGGCTCTCAGCTCAGCATCCCACGGCACCATTAACAGTCGCTGTTGATAGGCTTGAGAGCATGGTCCTCCAAAGAATACACACCACAGCACGCTGAATACTTAAGCTGAAGGAATTTGAGAAATGGAAGGAGAGATTATTAATATGTCGCCCTCCCCCTGTAGCAGGCGGAAGATTCTCAATTGAGAAGTGGGTTTTTTCCCCCCTTTCCCTTATAACCTGTACCAAACAGCTTCCTCTTCTCTAAAGAAATAGAAGACACTGGCAGGAAGCTGCATACCAAGCCTGCTTTACTCACCTGTCTATCACTCTCTGCAGATCTCACACTGTCCTTCATGGTTTCCTGTGATGCCTCTCTTTCCATTGAACACAGAATGAAAATGTTTCCTTAAGCTGTGTGCTTACTGAGGCTGCCCTGCAATGTAAAGCACCCAGCATTTGTCTTTTGTTGTAGTGGTCTAGTCTGAGAAATTAGAAGGGTAGAAAAATGATCTTTTCCTTTCTTCTATACATTCATTCATTAATCACATTGTTTTATACTCATTCATGCTCGTATTTCAATATCCATCCATTTTAGAATCACATGACTCTCTTTTCCTTTTTCAGACATTTTAGGTCAAATGGCTAACAATCAAGACTATCAGCTAAGCACAAATATGGTTAAAATTAGAAATTCTATTCAGAAGCAAAATGCAGCTTATTTATTCATCAGTACTATTTCAGGTTCTTCCGGCTACTCTGATGAAAATAATCTTTCACTTCCTTAATTAACATAATACTGAATTCATAATAAGTTATTTAAATATTTACTAGTACTAACATTTATATAATATATGTGCAAAGTCCATACAATTTCTATATGACTTCTGTATATTACATGTATGTGTCCTTACTTATATGTGTACATATACATATGTATTATATATATGTATTATATATAAGCAGATTTTAAAATGTTTGTCTATTCCTAAATAATACTTAACATTTCCATATTTTTTAAAAATATGATTACCATAATATATAAGACAACTTGCAATTTTATTATCCTCAGATGACTACAAATTTTTGTGAATTGAGGCAGAGAATTATTTTCTCAATTCCTAGTTCTAGACGTCCAAAATCGAGGTGTCTGCATGTTTGGCTTCTCCTGAGCCTATGTTCTCTATTACCTGACCATGGAGTGAAAATTTCCAACTTCCATTTTCAGGGTAGCTAATTGATAATCTCTGTCTCTCTGTATCTGTCTCTCTGTCTCTGTCTCTCTCTGTGTGTCTCTTGCTGTCTCTCTCTGTGTCTGTCTCTCTGTGTCTCTCTTTGTCTCTCTCTGTTTCTCTCTGTCTCTGTCTCTCTCTGTCTTTCTCTTTCCCTCCCTTCTTCCCTGGCTTGTGGATCACTTCCTTCTTCCTGTGTCCCCACCTACCCTCTTGTTTGTTCACTTCTCTTCACATAAAGCCAATGGTCATGACAGATGAGTTATGGCCCCTAATAAACGCACTATACAGCAAGATATGCTTTAAAGTATTGGTTTTTTAACATGGGAAACTACAGGGGACTAAAGTTCAAATATTAATAAAATACAAAAAGTTCTCATAGAATGCCACTACAAACTTGGGAAGAAAACCTACTGTCACGAGTCTGCTGTCAGTCACAGTGAGTTTATGTGATTGCGCCCTTCAGTGTTTAGAAGGCACACCAGGATTATGTGTGTGTTTGTGTGTGTGGGTGTGTGGCGGTGTGTGTGTGTGTGCACGCGCGTGCGCACGCACGTCCAATCATAATGACAAACTTCCTTCATTATTATTATACCCGACTTTCTGTTTATTTATTTAGCAAACCCCAAAGATCGATGTTGTAAATAATTATTACTGCTCCTGTGTGCCTATGAACCCCTAGGGCCACACAAACAGCATGTGTGTCATTTTTCCTCCCGCTTCTGTCACCCTCATCTGACCCTCGGAGCTCTGCCATCCTCCTGGGTATGTGGTCTAGAGGCTGACAAGGTAACAGATGCCAGGGTTGAGTTTCATGTTGTGCTAGCCATTCGTCTTCTGGGGGAAAATGTTTTTTATTTGAAATTAAAGGCCCATTTTTATGTGAAGATATCATAGTGTTTTTGTATTTTAAAAAATTAAGCGTATTTCCTTATTAACTGCCATTTTTAAATCTCTTGATAGCAAGACTATACATCACATCAAAATTTAATGGTGATTTATTTACTTAATGGAATATTACTGTTTAGAATAACAGATTTCTATCCCTGCACTCATATTTTATATTCTCTTAGTGTTTTCCCAGTTGAATTTCCAATCCTTACACCTAGACACTGTAACCTTAATCATGTTCATTTTGTTCTGTGCTCTGAATACAAATGGCTTATTTTGCAACGCATGCTTATAAATAATCTTATCTCTCTCCTCTTTCCAAGCAACTCTCTCATTTTTGTAAATCCACCATCCACTTGTAACTCTAATTCAGATTCTATTTGTCTATTAACATCTATGCACATATTCCTTCTGTTTTGCCTCTGTAACATTCACTTCTACACCTTTGAGCAAGGAAGGGTCCCAAAAGCTGGAGACTATAATTTCCATATAGTAAATTGACAGTCATGTATCTCTATTCCAATCCCTTAAAATGGCACTCCCCTTTGCGCAGGAAAAAATACTAGTCCATTTCTCTAAATAGCATAACTCAAATGTACACTGAAAATCCAGCAGGGATGGCCTTACCTCTTACTCCTGGTCCCTGTGGTCTACAGCATCAGCTTTCAGAAATGGAAATGATTTCCATTCCTGTTTCCGCTCTTATTCTTGGGGCATAGCTTCCCTGGAAGTTGTAGACACTGCATCATTTCCTAACTGCCTCCTATCACATTGTTTATGCTGAGAAATGTTGAGTGAAATCCAAAGGCAACATCAATTTTGAGATGCACTCCTAGTGAGAGAATTTTGGGGGGATGTTGTGGATATCAATCAGTATTTGAGAACTTCTTGTTTAGCGCCAAGTTTAGTGTTGGGGTTCCCAAGCGTTCAATACACCAAGAAATTTAGGATAAATAAAAAGCCAGTGTGCTTCAACATGAGAACTGTAAATTTTAAGATGTGTTTAAGATGTGAAAAAAGACATGAGTATAATGATTGGTCACACCCCGTCATCTACAACACATGGTTTTCCATCAAACCATAGCACGCTGTCCACAGCCTTGAGAATCAATTTCCATGTGAGAAGAGTACACCTCCATGGTGCCTTCAGCCTACAGCTTAACCTTTCTCTTCAGAATCTTGTGGTTTCTGCATAAAGTGATTTAAGCTTCTCCCCTAATGCATGCCCTCAGATTTAAAGGTGAAAACTAAGACCTGATGGCTGTGTGATTTGAAGTAAATTATTCAACCTTTGGGTCCTTGAGTTTTGTGAGGCTTGTATGATCATACAAAAGGACAAGAGATTTGGTATAGATGAGAAATACATGTGACATTGTCAAGAAAATTGTCCAGCTCTGACAGCTCTTTGGTATACATTATTCAGGAAGGATTTTATGGATGGCAAAACAGAATTCCTAGATTGCCCTTCTGGTTTAAATTCACTGACGTGTCTACAATTCTCTTCCTATTGTAATTGTGGTGGGTGCAGCTATAGCCGGGTGAACTGTGATCTTCAATTCATCTATGCAAATGTTGATCGAGTAATAAATTCAGCTGCAGGGACTTACTCCATGTCTTCCAGCCTGTGTCTACAGGATCCATTATTTTTAGGGCATCACAGTAGCCATTGTTACTTAACATTCACAGTGCTTTGCTGCATGGTATAGGCACTGGACACGTTTAAAGGTAGTCAACAAAGGAACACAGTAAATCAGCTATGATGGTTGGTTATTCTGAATGGTTAACTTGACTGGATATTGATCCCGAGGCAGAATTATAAAGATTATCTTAATGATTTAATTCATTAAATTTGGGAAGAACCACCCATTTATGAACCCATTATCAGGGTTGGGATCCTGGACTGTGTAAGGAGGGGAAAGTAAGCTGAAGGTATCCACTAGTCTCTCTGCTTCCTGATGGTAGATGTCATGTGACCACCTGGGTCACTCTCCAGTCACCTTGACTGCCCAAAAGGGACTGTAATCTTGAACTATGAGCTAAAATCAAGTCTTATTCCCTTATATTTCTTCCAACTGGAAATGAAATAAGACATTGGCTGCTGGGAGTAGACAACTCAGTGGTAACACTGTTATATGAATGGATATAAGAAATTTCATTTGGATTTCCCACAGAAACTCAGTCAAAAGAGTCTCTAGATCCTAAGATATGGGATTAATAGTGGAGGGGAAGTTACAAGTGGCTGTGGTCTGTCTCTCATGGGTACAGTAAGCGCTTTTACTACTGAGCCATCTCTCTAGCCCAACATTCTCTAATTCCTATTGGAAAAAAATAAATTGGAACATCAAGGGGCACATATACACTAATATCTCTTCAAGACCAGTGGGAATTTAATAGATGGTAATACACTGCATACTATTAGCCCAATGTCATGAATGTAAGGCATCTCAAAACTGTGGAAAGAGATTGGCTGTTTAGAGAAAGAGTGAAAATTTGTGCCAAGTTTTTAAATGCATGGCTGTAGTTGGTGTCACTCATGTTGACATTCCTAAGCCTTATGTAAGAATTCTTGAAGACACTCTATACCTCATCTCAAAGCTATCATATTTGCAGTAAAGGAGACAGTAAACAATTAATCTGGGCTTGACTGTCACTCATTAAAATTGATTTAAAGCACTAACTGAGACTTGTGTAAGTTACACTATAAGGCTTTACTAGTATTAATCTTATCTCAGACAACAAAGATATTTTGTAAAAATTTAAACTCACTTGTGGTAATTCTCTACTTCCTGGCCCCAAAGTTTATACTCTCATTATCAGTTATGGTAACCCTATTTTTGGAATGAGGTTAATGCAAAAAAATTTACCCACTTTAACTAGTAGGACAAGATATTGTGGCAAAGACCCAACGAAATGTGTATACAAAAAGATAATGGCTATATATTTTAAAAGCATAGAATGTACTGTATGCTTTGTCATATTGTTTTAAGAAGGAATGAAGGGATTTTTTTCAGCCATGAAAAAATGAAACAATGGCCCTTCTCAAGTTATCATGGGCCTGCTCTACAGTATTGTCATTTAATAATGTGCCACTTTAACAGTAGGAATAATTCTTACTCTGTTTCCCAATAAAATTCCCTTTACCTACAATGCAGCACAATGCATATAATATCAGTATCATATACATTTTCCATGGTATAGCAAGGAGAGAAAATTTTAAATGTTTAGAATTATTGTATCTCTGTTTCTTTCTCCAGCTATTTGGAATAAGAATGAAATACAAAAACAAAAACAAAAACAAAAAAGCAAAAAAACAAAAACAAAACCATAGTTTTCCAACAAGACCCTGACACACATTGTCATACTTTTATAAATTAAAATAAACACTTCCATATCAAAAAAGTAGATGCCTGAAGCATATCAAAGTATCTCTTGAGTATAGAAAGTCTGACTTCAGTAGTATCGCCTCATGGATCTGTACTCACTAGAGTATAAAATATCTGAATGAAGAAATTCTGATTATGTGATAATACATTTGTGTATAGATGATGGTATATGTTTTTTTCTTCAGTAAATTTTGAGCAAATTTAATGTCAATTTATTTAGTTACTTAGTATCAATGTGATCAAGGGTGTGTTATGCTTACCGTGACATGATTTGTCACTGAGGTCCTTGACTACTGGCAGAGTGTAAGCCAGTGTGATGGCTCATTTATGGAAAACATTATGAAACCACTCACTGGTAATGATTTTCAATCATGGCTGATCCAGGCCAGATTTGAACCCCTGACCTACAGGTGCAAGATCCTATATCCGGTCTCTGATTGTGTGTGGTTAACATTGTTCCATTCTAAGAGGTCTTGATAAAGAAACTATTTAGGAATGGGGGAAATTGTTCAATGAGTTCAAAAAGACTTCTGTAAGAAACTCTTTCAAAACGAGAGTGTTTCTGAATTTGCTTCAGTGATTTACTACCACCATTAATATTCAGAATTCTAAACTTGGGTATGCTATAGTATATGTTAAGAGGGGACTGACCATTGAATCAACCAATCCTGCTGTGAAATATGATCCCAGTTTCTCTATGATTAAAATACTACTAATAATGATGGAAGAGAGTAATTTCAGAAAATAGACATTCCAAGTAGTAAGTCTTAATTTATAATCTATTAAAATCTATCTTTTTTCTAAACTTAGGCACTAGAAATGAAACAAACAATGGGAAAGGGGCACTGATTTCATGATAATGGCAAGCATAACTATTAAATATCTCATGTGAAATATTCATAAACAAAAGGTCTGGATAAATACATATTAACGACATTATGTATAGCTTTCCCTATTTTGGCTGTGCCTCTGCCACTGCGCTCCTTACAACTTGGAAAAGGCATTCATTACCCAGGAGCCATGATTAATTACTGTAAGTGCCATAGCGGGCTGGGTAGCTGAACACCCCTGAGGAAGGGATTATACACATACAGAGTTACTACCATCAATCTAACACAGAAGATGTTTCCCAATATGGAAAAATTACTTTTCTCACATTATTTTGGACTGCTCTTTACAGCTGTTTTTACTTTTTTATGGTTTGACTTTTTGGTAAGCTTTGCAGATCCTAATCCTTAAGTTCCTTCAGTACAAACAGGGCTCCTTTAAGTCTTCAGTTAGAGATGGTAGATTCCTGTAAAACTGTGCCCCACGTTGTCTAGTGTAAACGGACTATCACATTTAAGTGGGTCAGTTTAAAAGAACTTCTTTGTGAATGTGTCTATGGAATTTTCAGGAAGTCTATGCACATAGTAAATAGAAAAACCATCAAAACATTACTTTTCTGATTGCACAGCACCTAAACTCCAGAAGTTTTTCACTGTGTTCTAAAACCTTTGTGTGTTTGTGTGCTCCTATGTGTGTGTGTGTGTGTGTGTGTGTGTGTGTGTGTGTGTCTGTTGTCTGTCTGTCTGTCTATGACAGAGTATAGTGGCCAGAGAACAACTTCTGATGTGCTTCATCAAGAGCCAAGAGTCATCTGCCTTTAAACAAAAATAACAAAGTAACAACAACAAAAACAAAACGCATAAGCAAACACACCCCTCCAAAAATAAGCAAGCCAACAAACAAACAAACAGACAGACAGACAGCCTCCCTCACAGATCTGGAGGTTAGCAAGCCGGCTATGCTACATTAGCTTGCAGTGAGCCCCAGGAATCTACATATCTCTGCCTCCCATCATCAAGATTACAGTCCTAAGCTAGGATGCCCAGCCTTTTGCAAACAAATAAACAAATAGTGGCTTCTGGGAAATGAACTCAGGTCCTTCAGCCTGAAAAGTAAGGTATTACTCACTGAGCTATCTCCCCAACTTTAAAAAACCCTTCTTTAAAAAAGAGTAATTTTGACACATCTCAAAATGTACCTTAAGATATGACGTTTTTGTCTATTCTTTGTCCTTGCAAAAGTGAGAATGGCACAATTCATATGTTGTTCACTTCTAGGCCCTTTCACCGAAACCTGTCATCTGCTTCCATTTAAGATAGAAAGGGGGAGAGAAAGAGGAAAAGGGAGAAGGCAAGGAGAGGGAGAAGGGAGAAGGGGAGAGGTAGTTTTCTTTGCCTCTTTTGAGAAGGTAAGAATGTGTAAGTTGAAGAATGAGAGTATTTGCAAGGGCTGAACTGTGGCAACGCTACAGACACAGAATGTGCTCATATGCCCTACGTATGTTATTACAAAGGGGTCTAAAGAAGCAAGATCTGTGTGCCCAACAGCAAGTCTAAGAAATATGTATATTGCTCGTAGGTCTGCAAGCAAAACGGTATTTCATATGTCTGAATGTCTATTCTTTACAGTTGTTTTGTCCTTACAGTAAAAGCTTCAGTGACATTCAAACGATACTGAATAAATCAAAATCCCTTAAACTAAACAATTATCAAATATACCAACACACTAATCTCTTTAACAGGTGAGGCTCACTTTATCTACAATGCATTCCTATCAAGTGAATAACACAGTATTTCAAACCGTAGATTCCAAAACTACAACTTAGTACCTTGTTCATATTATCTGGGATGCCAAACACTGGATTCAGGAGATTTTTGTAGAGCATACAAAAACTACCTTCTTGATTTCTCCAGAAAGGATGCAATTCTGTCTTCTGATGTGAAACATGCCTTCTGGATATTTGTGACATCGACTCAGTTTAAGGTGTCAGCATGAACCCCTCTGCTCCTCTCCATCCTCAACCTCATCCTTAATTTATGTAAATAGACCCGCTGTTCTGCATCCTACTGACCAACGTTTTCAAAAGAATAGTATTTTCTCACTGTGAAATGCTGAGAACTGGGTCCCACAATGAGTGCAGTCTGAACATGTTCCAGAAAAAACTGAGAAGCAGCAGAACAGAAGGACGAAGTCAGAGTCGCTCTAAGCTGATAGAAAGGAGAAGTGATGGCTCAGCTGGCATCATCAATAAGGAAGAGGTGGGGACTGGGTAGGAGTGTCAAAGTGCAATACTTAGTAGGCAGGAAAAATCTTAGGGATATCAACAGAACTCTTAGCATCAAGCTACGGCGTCTGGCAAAGTCCATCTAACTTGGACGTAAGCAATAGCAAAGGACGTAGTAATGCTACTGCCATAAGGCAAAATGTCTGCATGTTCCATGAATTTATTTAAAACGTCAGGTCAGGATGAGTTCTGAAATGGTGGGAAAGCTGAGCAAATCTTGAACTGCTTTGCTGAAATGACAGTGACTGCTGAGAAGAGGAAAACAGGATGATAGAAGGCAGGACGACCCTTTCCGAAAGGGTCATAGTCTGCACCAATAATTGTATTTGAAGAAAGCAGTTTACTGACGAAACAAGAACAGAAAAGAAAGGCCGTCAGTCTCCTGAGCCACGCACAGTAGCTGGAAATGAATCAGTGAAACTCGGCCCACTTCCACGAGAACTATAAGGAATCCTAAAACTGAGTCCATCCCCAGTATGCATTAGGTATGTGCTCTAAACACTTAACTTTCTAGTCTCCTACATCTCCTTCCCAATGTGTGAGGCCTTATTTATGTATGCTAGACTGACTAGCTGATGTGTTTTAGAAATCCACAGGTCTCTGCTTGCTTCCCAAGTGCTTAAATTCTAGGATTATGACTGCACACCACCACACCAGCTTGGTGGCAGCAGTGACAGAGGTGGTAGGAGTAGCGGATAAGGACTTCATTAAGCTTTCTTTCTATCCCATCTTACCTAATATCTTTTAACGCATAATCTAATGCTAGGAATAATTATAACTTTCCTTTCCAGTTTCTATCCCCCTCCAGGAAGAAGGATTCTCAATTCTTTCTATAAATGTGTAAATGAGGATCAAAGGAGAACACCCAAGTCTGAGCCTCCTTAGCGTTGGATGCTCTGACCAGGGCCATGAATGCTAGTTCACTCCCATTCTCCTTTCCTTTGATATTCAGCAAGGCAGCACTGTCCTCAGGCAATGGAAAGTTGGAAACCACTTTAAGGATAAAACAGAGCAAAGAGACAGGCTGCTCTTGTCAGTGTCCGTAGGTAAATAGCACAGATCTGTCTTCATTACTGCCCTCTGCTCTAATGTCAGCGGGGGAGGATGTGGAATATCTCTTACCATTATCCAGAGGCTGAACACCATGCTCAAACATACAGCAGAATTATCTTTGTTCAACAAAACTGGGGCCACACTTCAATCTGAAAGTTGCTTTCAGAGCGTTTTGACATCTCTCTCGTGAATATGCCAAGACCTACAGTTGGCAAGAAAGCCAAGGAAGTCCAGCACAATTAGCAAACTCCAGGTTTAGTAAGAGACCTTGTCTCCAAAAATGTGGTGTAGAGGGATTAGAGATGACACAGGACATCAATCTCTGTCCACTACATAAGTGTGAACATATGTCCACCGGTACTCCTGCACACACACACACACACACACACACACACACACACACACACACACACACACACACACAGAGAGAGAGAGAGAGAGAGAGAGAGATCAAAATCCATTCCTCTTACTTTACTCTATTGCTATTATAGTCTAATAAAGATTTAATAAAGATTGGTAGGTGTAAATATTCAGTGAAAATAATAAACTGTATTGCTCAGTACTTTTCTCCCTTTCTAATTTCTTTAAGGGGATAAGCATAAAATTAATTTTGAAACACAGTCCCTAGACATGATACAATTATTATATTTATTAACTCATATAAACTCTCTGGGCACACATAAGAGCAGCACTTGGAAAAGTCATGGAAGAGGAAGGGGTTTGTGGTGCCCTACCCTTCATGGGGCCTATTGAAAGATTCTGGGAGAATAGGAGCCACCATCCTTTGTTGTTACATACACACATCAGAAGGCTCTGACAGAAAGCTCCAAACCCAGCCCTTCATGGTCCTTGTTAATCTTCTTACTATACAAACCCAACTCCTGCTTGCCACACTTGCTGTTCTTCCTGTGTTCCTACAAAGTCTAGTGGACTCGCCAGTCATTATTAATAAAGAACCAATCAATCCTTATGCCATATTGATTCTACCTTCTAAGTGTTTCTGAAATTTGACTCTTACACCATTTCTATGCACACTTTCCTAACTAAGATCTTTTTTTAATGATTTCATGTGATGGAAGGGAGGATCATTACTCTAAAACATTACATTTTGTCATGTTGGATAATTCAACTGAAGGAATTAAAATGAAACATGACAAACAAAACAAAATACACCTTCAGAAGCAGGAAGGACACTCTTCAAATTCTCTCCTAAAGCAGATTAGTAAAACATATTCAGAATTTTCAGACACTTGTGTGTAGTTATAAATCTAAGGAAAGGCTTTTCCTAAGATTGATCTGTGGGAGGTAATCTCCCCAATCCTACTTATCACAGAAGAAATGAACAACTTTCTCTCTTTAGATGAAGGATCACAGCAAAAAGTACAGACAAGCAGGCCTGGCTGAGTGTCTCCCTGTTCATTACTACTCACACCATGTTTGCTCATGTTTCTCCACAACCAGCAACTCTCCAGTGCTTGCTTAAACAATCCACAGGTTTAACTATCTCTTCGGATCTTCATTTTCTTATGATAACACCTTGGCTACATACAGCCTAAAGGCATTTACTCTCCGCTTTTCCATCTGTGTTTTGATGGTTGTTTTTTGTTTCCAGTTTTGGTTGTTGGTGTTCCTGACAGGGGTCTTAACTGTGAACCCTGGGTGAACATATGGGGTCTTTTCTCTTCATACACTTGTACCCTCAAGTTATTCTCAACCAGACAATAACGCTGATCCGGTTAAAGGAATCCAAGGTATCCCATCCTCTTGGTATTTCCTTCAGCATTACACGATAACAATCGTGTCTTCTTATGTTGCCTACAAGGCTTCTGTGACCTAGACCTTAAGTCTTCAGGTCCTACCCTTTCAGCTCTGTGTTCCTCCTCAGACGTTTGCAAATCTTATAAGTTATAAGTGGTGCAGTAAGTTTCTTAGTCAACGTGATACTGGTATGTAGTATATGAAATGGAGCCAGTAAAATTGTACTGGTGAATGAATAGTAATTCCTCTGAAGGAGAAATGACACACTAAAAAAATTGTTTTAATTATGAGAAAAATGAAGATTATGTGATTTCACACAGGCTCGGACTGTCTGGACTGTGCTCTCTTAACTGATTGTGTGGGAGGACCTGAGAACAAAGTCCCAGGAGTTGTTTGATTCTCATGTTTTGCAAATTCCTTCACCTTACAGCGTTGAGGAGAGGTGAGATCAGTGTCATCCTTTTAGATGTTAGGCCTAAAGCAAAAGGTAAAATTAATCGAGTGAAGAGTACAAGATAAAGCCGAACAAGTAGTTAGGAAACAAAGTAAATTAGAAGCAAAGTAATGGGACTTCCTGTGTGGCAATGGCTGTGAGCATGGGGAGGAAGAGACCCACATGAGGACTCCTAGGTACTAAGACTGATTATTCTTATGTCTTAGCTGAGAGAGGCAGAGGAAGGAGGAGGGTTGAGTATGCCTAATGCACTTGACATTCTTGACACAGTACCAGTGTCAGATGAGTCATGGTGTCGTTTGCCCAGCGGAAGACCTGATGCCCACAGGGTGATATCCTATTTGGCTGAATGATACTGCCTTAGGATTGTATTTTTTGAGTGTGTGTGTGTGTGTGTGTGTGTGTGTGTGTGTGTGTGTGTGTGTGTGTGTGTGTGGTGGGGTAATGTGCATGGGTGTGACTTGAGTATTCGCAAGTCTGGTAGAAAGTATCGGATCCCTTGGAGCTGAAGTCATAAGCATTTCTGAACCACTTGACTTGGGTGCTCTGGTGAAAAGTGTTCTTAGGCACTGAGTCCTTGTTTGCATTCCCTCGAGGCTCCGCCCAACGGTTACCTAGCAACAGCCAGGTACAGCCTGGCTGTTCTAAAAAGACTGTTTCACTCCTGGACTGGCGCTCTCTCTCTCTCTCTCTCTCTCTCTCTCTCTCTCTCTCTCTCTCTCTCTCTCTCTCTCTCTCTCTCCTCTCCTCCTCTCTCTCTCCCCTCCCCCCTCCTCCTGTCTCCCCTCCTCTCCTGTCCCCTGTCCTCTCTCCTCTCCCTCTCCCTCTCCTCTCTCTCCTTTCTTCTCTTTCCCCCCTCTCCTCCTCCTCTTCTTCTTTCTCTCTTTCCCAGTCCCCACCCTGCCTCTTCCCCTCTTTCTCTCTTCCTCTCTCCTCTCTCTGTCCTTCTCTTTCCCCTTCCTCTTCCTCTCTCTTTACCTCCTTCCCTAGGTCCCAAATAAACTCCCTTTTATATTAGGCCTGTTTCATGGCTTCATTGTTTAAGGGGACAATTTGGCAAGGCCTGCCAAGGCACCCCTCATACTGCCATTTTATAAAACATGGCAGTCATCTCTCCAGACCACATTTATAATCCTTAAAAGGAATATTATTCAAGTCAGAGCTGGTGAACCGCAGGGCAGGATTAGCGACATAGTTTTCAGGGCCTATGCAAAGTCAAAGTGATTGTTCCCTGGATCACGCATTATTAAGGGCTCACGACAACAACACCGGGACACCTAAGCAAACCTAGAGGTTTTCAGGACTTTCCTCTCCTGGACCCATGGTGTAGTTGCAGGTTTCTTTCCATTGTTTTCATGATTACCACCAGAGGGGACCTTAAAGGTCTATTAATGTGTCTCTGAGATGTATGTATAATTTTTAATGGGCAGGATGAGATGTTGAGATGTGTTGGATTTCTATGCAGTTGAAAGAATCAGAATTAGAACCAAACCTCTGATAGGATTTCTAACACATCGACTGTTAGCAAACATAAGGAAGTTGAGATAGAAGAGAAAATTTAGAAAAATTAATTTTACTTAAAATACTAGACTTTGGCCTTCTGTATTACCAATATAATGAGAATATAATATAAATAAAAATATTGTAGAATATATATATATGGTAATAGAGAGACTGATACTTTAGCAGAACATAGATAAAAATGGGATTATATATTAGTGAGGTTAGTTATGCATATAAATACCTTCCTACTGGTAGACAAGTTCATTTAAAAATGTAAGACTGAAGTCTGTCCAGAGATACAGAAATATGGCCAATAATGTTGGATTGTCTCCGGATTTGAACACAAAATCCTGTCTGGATTTATGAATTAGGTTCTGTTTATAATTTTTTTTTTGACTGAAGACCATTGGGTAAATTTTTATTTTCCCTGCACAAAGGATAAACGCTGAGAACTCGGACTCAGCACTATTCTTTCTGAGTGCCCACAGCACAACTCTGTCAAGTCAAGCACGGTAGGACACAATTGAATAGCCCACAATTTTCTCTTCTGTCAATCACATTCCAGACGTGACAACTTGAGGCAACACCCTAGTCACCTTGATCAGACAGAGGAATTTCCCCGGCTTCTGCTCTAGGCCCATTAATAAATCATTTCTTAAGGTATGGGTTGCAAGCTTGAGCTCCCCCACCCCTTTAATGAGTTGCCTGATTTTTTTTTCGTTGAGTTCCACAGCAAGCAACTTACTCTTCTGTTCTAAAATGTCCCTATAACTTCTGTGTCCCAAGTACAGTTTGTGGGAAACCTTACCTCAACATTTAAAAGCATTTTGTCTTTCAATAACTCACGTATTCATAGGGAGAAACTAATTTTACTAAGCTTCTGACTGTGTTCTATGCCCTTGATGCTAATAATTACAAAGAACACCAGAGAGTTGTGTCAGATTAAATAAAATAAAAGGACCAAGCAGAGTAGCACAACAATGTATACTTAATTCTCTTGCCTAAGAAGATAGATGGTCTTTCATCTTCTAAATTTTTTGTGCACTTTTGATTAAATGAGAAGAAAGGGACATTGCATAAATATCAGCTTTAGATATCTCTCTTTCATATTACCTTGTAAGCTGCTACGACAAGCATGCACCTAAGTTAGTGTTTGGTTTCTTTCTTTCTCCGTGGTTTGCTGTGCTCAACCGTACAGGTCCTTCCTTGGCATGGTGCAAATCTACTTTCACATCATGTGTCTACCTCCACCTGGGCATCATGCCATGTACCAAGGGCTGGGTGACCAGGCAACCCCTATTCCCATGTCTGAAAGGTGGTGCTGGCTGTCCCCTGGGCATTTGGATATCCTCCTTGTGCCTTCTTTCTTTGCACTGGTTAAGTTTTGCTTCCTCACTGCAAGGAAGCTGGCTTTCAGCAGAACAAACCTGAAGTTAACAAACCCCTGACTCTGGTCTCTATAGCACTTTTACCTCTTCCTATGTTTCTAAGCAAGTTGGAACCAAACTTCAGGGGAGGAAATACTCCTTACTATAGAATGTGAAAACAGGTGTATTGCTGTAGAAATGGATTTATCATTTGACGTCTGTTTTAAAGAACAGCCTTCTACCTCATGTGGGGCCTTCTTATGACAGAGCCCCTGGAAAGACAACTGTGTATATTAAACTAAAGAAGTATATTGGGGCTAGAGAGATGCTCAGTGGGTAAGAGCACTTCCTGAATTGCCAAAGAATCTGAATTTGGTTCCCAGCACTTTCGTGGTAGCTTTCAAACCTCTAAACTCCAGTCTTGGGGTATGCAAACTCCTCTTTTGGCCTCCATGAGCACCAGGTATAAATGAGGTACACATATATGCAAGCACACAAATACTTATACACATAAAATAAAAATAAAATATTTTTTAAATGGAGCATAAAGTGTATTTAAGTAACAAAGTTTCTTAAAAGCCCCAAAAATTATTGACTAAAGTTACCTGCAAATTGTTTTCTTTTAGAGATTCAGCAATTTCATAATTGAGTCACTAAATGACTAAAAGTTCTAGTCTAGGTAATATTATATCACCTTATCCCAGTCATTGGAGGGAGAATGAAGAAATTTAGGTATCAGGAATATGTATTCAAATATGCCAGTTCAAATACTGAATTAGATCTACAAGGAACTATCTCTCCCAATCGAAACTACACAGAACTCAGTATCATCAAAAACAAATGTAAGTTGCTGTCACTCGACTTTCCCATGAAAAGTTCATCATGCAAGTCTTAGTTCTTAAAGATCCTTAAAGGAAAATTTGCTAGAAAATAAAGCTTATAGGGGTGTTTGTTTTCTCCTGTGTTATAGGTTTGTTTGCTTATTTGTTTTTTAAACAGAATGCTGTCTTTTCCTGAGAAGGCTAAGAAGGTTGTGACCAACCAGGGCAATAAGTTCCCAGGATCGACTCTCAAAATACAGGAGTGAGGGAGTCCCTGTGTCTCCAGATGACCAAGTAAGCAAACTCACGCAACGGGGCAGGAAATGTTATCCCAAAGTCTCAAGTGCTGGTGATTAATGCTCTGTTTGGCCACATCCCTGGTTACTTTCCCACAATACTCCTGTCTCTGCAGGTAGCAGTGAGATTTAAGCTTCGTTATATAACACACACTTAGAAGGTGTGAGATTGACAGATTTTTGAATGCAGATCATACCACTTTATGCCCTTCGATTTAATGTGTGCAGTAGGTAGGGGCTATATGTCTATTGGAGCTATGTCTGTCCATGTAATGTATAAATGCATAATCCATCAATATAGTACAGAGGGAAATCCTTCCTTTAAACCTAGGTGAATCTCATGAGAGGACTCAAAATCGATTGTAGAATTTCTCAGAAAGATAATAAACCACATGTATTAAGTTCATCTCAGAATACAAGTGAATATATTTTAATTGAACTAGACAATATGTTAAATTGGTAGTCATAATACTGCCTCCCATCCCGGATAGAGACATGCCTTAATGCCTAGAAACAGAGCACTTCTAGAATGGGGTTCTCCGTCCAGGAACGATGGGTCAGAACACATTTTCAGCTTTTTAGATCTTGACGAGACTGTGAAGTGTTCTAGTTTCTGCTGTCTGCATTAGGGAAGAATCGGAGCTCCCAAGAGTGACTAGAAAAAGGAATTGAGGAAGTGGGCGGGGAGGGGAGAGAGGGTTTCAAAGAATGTCTTGCTTCTCAGCCTGTTCGAATCTCCTTTTGTTCATAGCACATTCCGTTTCAGAGCACTACAACCTGTGTGTCCTTCTGAGCCCCAACACGCACACAGTACCACCATGCTGGAATTAGCAAACCCTTCCATACCATCCTGCCCCACTACCATGGTGTCTCTTCCTCAATCCTTTTCAAAAACTCCCTTCCATCAAATTCTTTCATAATGAAGGGGAAAAAAAATCTTTGTTTTGACGCCGTTGCATGGTCTCTTTACAAAGCACGCATGTATTTAAAAACTTGGCATACAAGATGAATATCAGGAAAAATTCAGTGTCCTATGAGATCCTTAAGCAAATTATAAAATGGGTTGTCTCTTTTGGGTGCCTCTGCCCAGCCTTCCTCCCAGGTCAGGAGGCAGTGCTTTTTGAAGCTACAAACTCTTTAGTGCCCACCCCCAACTTTGGCCATTATTTTCCCTGAAGAGCCAACATTTGTCTCTCAAAAACAAAAGTGCTTATCAGTCCCCTTCTTTCTACAATTGATATCATGTAAGAAGAAAATAATTTAAATTCATTCACATTAAAGAATGACTGGCTGATAGGCTCAAATACCCCTATAATTATTTTTATTTTAAAACAAGGAGGTTATTAACCTAAATTGCACCCATTAGAGGAGCAGCTGGTATATAGGATGATGCTTCCTACGTTATATCTGTGTATGAGAAACAAACCCTGTCACCCACTCTAATTCTAACTCATTTTTAGGTTATTAAAAAAAGACCAGTCGGAATTAGAAAGGTTAAGTTACGAGTTCTAAAAACACTTTAATCTGTGATTGCTCCTTCCATAGAACATGAACAACTTTGAGTTTGGATACCTTCTCATTATGCCTTGTTGGGAACCCTTGCACACATAGTAAGGCAAGCTGATCCTGAAAATTTCCTTTGAACAAAATGATGGCAACACTAAAAGCAAAAATTTAATCACAGGTTTTTTTCTTTTTTTAAATAATGCTTCCTTCATCCTACCTTTTAACAGCCCCCACCTCCTTGGTAATTGACTTTCCCAAAGAATTTTTCCGATTTGCTGTGCTGAGAATGAACAGAGAGATTTATGAGAAGGGCGACATTTGATCACTGTGTTCATTTATTTTGTAGGGACAAATTCTAGCAAAGCCAGAACCAACTGACGGGTACCCAAGACCAGGCAGCTGCAGAAACACCCGCTACAGGGAGTCAGTCTCGCACCGCAAGTAAAGGACATTGGTCCTCACAGGACGCTCAAGTCTGTCGCCTAATCTGTGGTTTGCCTTTGAAATTGCATGTGCTACTATGTCCTAAGTAAACCCAGACAATAATTAAGGCAAGTAGTCTGCCTACAAGAAAAGTAAGCTCCAGTTACAAACGGCAAGAACAATTTCTCCATTTTAATTGGCTGCATTAGCTATCCATCTACCGTATGTGATGAAAGGGTACCAAATGAGGAAACCCGCTGTGGCAACTTCTGGTTACGGCTCCGGAAATTGCTGCCGCACTTACTTTAAATACAATTCCAAGCAGAGGCAATTAATAAAAAGGATTGTGGCAGGCATGTTTATTTTAGAATGGTGCGGTGAAATGTGGGGTGGTGCTGGAATTTCTGAGTGAGATGTTCGACTCTCTGCAGACCTGGAAATGGTCAGCATCAAAGGAAACTTGACCAAAATTCAAGTCAGATAACGAGTGGGTAGAACCAGGAATCCAGCAATTTTACCATACGTTATATGACCATAAGATTTGATGAGAGAAGGGGTAGAGCAGAGAGAGAGAGAGAGAGCTAAGGAGAGAAAGAAGGAGGACTTTGATAATTCATTGTATAAAGGTTTGAAATTCTCAGTAATTTGTTTTAAAAGATGCTTACTATTGAATAGGTAGAAGGAAGGCTTTAAGATATGATTTGAATTATGATAGGCACCCTAAAGGTGCATGAAATTTAAATTTAATCTGAAAACTGCATGGCAGAATCTTCCCATAGGGCTGATTAAATGATTACAAAACAGTTCCACACTTGGGACCTACACTGCTCCTACCTAAAATAAGACAACTGACCCTTGACTGCTGCAAAGGTTTCTAGAATGGGTCAACTAACCCTGGGACATACCCACTTCATAACTTCAGGCCTTATGTTTTAATGTTACAACTTAAAAGCAATTTCCTAAGTTGTCATTTGCACGGAGGAGACATTAACATAGTCCAAAACTTAGTCCAACTCTTAACACAGTCTGCATCCAGATCCAGTTCTCTGTGGGGTAAGATTTAAAATGTCCCATTCATGTCAACATGCAAGATGAGAAGATACTGATATTTGATGCATTCATGTGGAAATAAATGAAAAATTAGAAGAGAAAATAGAACCACTCTACTTTGGTCCTATAACTTTCTTTGCAACAGGATGCTTTTGTCATGTCATAGCCTGCTGCAAAGGAAATTACATGGGTTAAGGCGGAAAGAGCCTTCTAGTTTGCCCTTAATAGAACGCAGCATGTACACTACAAATTTGCAATGAATATATTGGTCGCTTTGGGTATGCAGGTAGACACTGCCTTTCCCAGTGGCAGGAAGATTCTATTTCCTTTTTCTACCTAGGACACTCATTTGCATGCTCCCGTAGCATTGATCATGCTGTCATTTCTCTCCTTCAGCATGCCTTCTGTCACTCTGTCCCTCTGCTGACTCTCGAGACTCTGAACATACTCAGTGGATCGAATCCAGAGACAGATTAGTTTTCTTTCCTTTTGCAGCCATGATCTGGTTGTTTTGGTATTAAAGGTGTAACTTAGGTGGCAAGAAGATGACATTTGAAGAAAATAAAAAATCATTTGCTTGTGAGACCGCCAGGCCACTACTCTCCTGTGTGCAGACTGCTCCCACAGGCCATTATTGTAAATCTATTGTTGGCCCAGTGAAGGGTCTGCCCTCGATGAGCCTTGCTGTGGGTAGATGTGCTAACAGTTTGAACTTCCTTTGTTAACCCAGCAAGTCACAGAGAGATTTTGGTTTAAAGAGCCGGATTCCATAGGAGGTTTCATCTGTGCTTTACTAATTACCTCAAAGACATGTAGGCTTTCCTGCCGAATGTGGGAGCAGTTTATAGTAAGTCATTCTTTCAAAGTTTTTCAAAAGCATGTTCAATACTCCCAAGTCATTTGATCTTCAAAGCAACTCTGTTTCTATTCCCACTTCATATGTGAAGAGTGAAATCCAGTGAAGAAATAAGACTTGCCCACAGTTGCAAAGTTAGGGAGAGCCAGCCTGTAGGAGAGCACAGGCCTCTGACACAGTACAAAGCTTTTCTCCTTCCTCACCCCACCTCCCACCCCCACCCCCCACCCCCGTGCCTCTTTTTCTTAAACATGTGAGGCTTCCCATCTTCAGAGAATGTCAAATTCATATGACCCTGCACATTAGCTTTTAATTTTATGCATATCTTTCTCAGTACCCGTTAGGGTTCCTGGCCAGCGTGTAGTGGTTGATTGCAGACAGCAGACAGGCTTCTGAGCACGATTACTGCCTAGTCACTGAGGAGTCTCCAGGAGCTAGGATTCCTTCCTAAAGTGAGTTCCCCAGACGCCTTCCATACAGGGCTGGATTGAGTGAAGTGGAAATAGGCCTGCATTCTTCTTTTTCAGGGTCAGATTTAGATCTATCAGTAACTCCTGGGGGCCTAACGTGCGCCACACGTTCCATTGTATGCTGATGATGTTACCAATGAAATGTTTAACCCAAAGCAGCTTTGGCGGGATTCACTTCCTCAATTCCTGACACAGTCCCAGAGTTTTGCTCAGTTTTTCAGGAAGGGAAGCGCGCTTTGAAACAAATTTCCTGAAAGCTCAAGTTTACTGACGGCAGCATTTATAAATCCAATAAATACAGTTCAGATGTTTTGGTGTTGATCTCTTTACTCCTGTCTTATCTGTAAGCTGCAGGGATCAGGAGCACCATCGCAGAAGGGTGGAGAGGCACACGGCCTGCCGGGGCAGCGTGCTTGATGATGCAGCCCACGGCCGGAAGAAAAAGCCTTCTCTATTCCCACACAGATAAAAAAAATCTCGAGAAGTATGTCTCATCCTTTTTACCTCTTCGTCTTGAAAACACTGATCAAATAAATGAGTGCATATCGCAGTGGTAAAGAAGAGAATGCAGAATCTCTCAAGTAATTTAAGAATTATTATAAGTTATATTTGTTATTTTTTTCATATGTGTGTAAACTGCTTATTGCAAAGGTCCACAGACTCGTTTCTTCTTGGCTACACCCACAGTACATTTCTGGCAGCCAGTAGTCTTGATGTGCTCATCTTGCACAGGAAGACCTCAAAAGTGGCTCAGCCCCCTATGGGCTTAATGTTCTTCAGTCAATTCGGGTCCACGCCCAGATGGCTGCCGGGACCATTGGACAGAATCTAGCTGTGCCCTCAGTCCTTTACATCCTTCTATCTGCTCAAGAACTAGTCTGGGATCTTTGACTATAGACATTAAAGCCGTTTAAGTGTTTATGTTATGAACTTGGGTGCCCTTGTGTTTGGTGTATAGATGTTAAGAATTACAGTGCCCTCTCGGTAGATTTTTCCTTTGACTTACATAGTCTTTCATTATCTCTTTGGGTTAGTTTTGCCTTCAAGTCTGTTTTGTCAGATATTAAAACGGTTATACCAGCTTGCTTCTTAAGGCCGTTTGCTTGGAATGCCTTTTGTAGTCCTTTTACCCTGGTGTGGTAGTCATCCTTGCTGTTACATGGCATTACAAAGCCAAGTCTCTTTCTAGTTCAATTTCTGTCAGGTTTGTCTTCTACCTAGATTACACAGAAGCCATAAAATGTTAGCATTCCAGAAAACCTCTTGCTAACACAGGAAACAAAACAATAAAAATTAGAAGAACCAGAAAGAACTTTGAGAGTTATGAAAATAGTCATATCTTTGAGAATAAAATGGTTGTAAAACATTGGGGCCTAAATATTTAGAAGGCTATCTACTGCTCCAAGCAGTGACCTTTCTCCATGACCATTTCTGCAAGTCTTTAAGATCAACAGCTTTACTGTTGCTTGAACATGGGATATACCCTTCTAGCTGGGCTGCCTTGTCTAGCCTCAGTGGGAGAGGAAGTGCCTAGCCTCACAGAGCTTAGATGTGTCAGGGTCTGGAGACACCCAGGAGCATCACACACTCAGAGGAAAAGGGAACAGGGGAGGGGAGAAGTACTGTTTGGGCGGAGACCAGGGTCTGGCATTGAGCAGCATGTAAAATGAGTAAATAATAATAATAATAATAATAATAATAATAATAATAATAAATTTTAAAAATTAAAAAAGATTGACTTTCATTGGTCAGCTCTGCATATGATAGTTGGATGGGAATTTTTCATGGGTGTGTGGGGGGATATTTGAGTCATGCTGTCAGGAAATTGTGGCTTAATTACTTTCTAATAGCTTTGTAGCTCTTGGTCTTGTATTATAGATAATACTAATAAGTATGTAGAGCTATGGTTTCAGTGCAAGCTTCCTTTCACAGTATAAATCCCATGCTCGTCCTTCTGTGCAATAGGTCTGGATTCACAGTGCTTTATTCTACACTTGCATCCCCTTCTCCCCCTTGGGACCTTAATTCCCTAGTGGTCACCATTAGGATGCTGACCGCCATTCTTCCCATTGGTTGTAAACGGACTGGACTGCCCACTTCTTGTACTTCATGCACTGATTGCTCTATTCCTCCAACTCCTCTGATCCCTGGCATTGAGGATACGGATTCTTTGGTGTTAATTTCTTCAAAGTATGCATGTAAATGTAAAAGCAAGCCCTGTCTGAAGCACTCTGTTAAGTGTTCTCTTCCCTCAAATAGCATAAGCAGCTTCCAAAGGCTTCCCTGAGAACTCGGTTGGTGGCCCTGACTATTCCTTTCAGTGTTTTCAGTCTCAAATGCTATAAAAAAATAGTTTTTCCCTGGGAGTCATCACAGCCTGTGTTAGTTACTTCTCTAAATAGATAGACTATGGCCAAAGCAACTTGTAAAGAAGAGTTTAGTGGGGACTGGCTTACTATTTCAGAGGTCAGAGCTCATGACCATTATGGTTGGAGATCACAGCAGTGGAAAGGCAGGCCTGAAACTGAAGTAAAAATTGAGAGCTTACATGGTAAGACAGCAACCATGAGACAGAGAGAGAGAGAGAGAGAGAGAGAGAGAGAGAGAGAGAGCGCCAATTGGAGTGGCATGGGGTTTTGAAACCTCAAAGCCCACCCCCAGTGACACACCTCCTACAGTAAAGTCATAAGCAGCTCCTCCAGCAAGACCATATCTTCTCCAACAAGGCCATTCCTCCTAATCCTTTCCCAACAGCTCCACTGGAGATGAAGCATTCAAATATATGAATCAGTGGGGGCCATGTTCTTCCAAACCATCACATTCCCCATCCTTACTTTAGATTTACAATGACATAGATAGATGACAGATAGAGAGATATATAAATGATAAATATAGGTATAGAGAGATATCAAATGTGGGAGAAGGCAAAGTTGGTTGGTAATAAGAGTAAGTTGTGTGTCTGTTTGTGTGTACGTGCAAAAGTATTCATATGTGATTTTGTATGGACCTGCAGATGCCAGATGTCAGCTTGAGAATGCTGTTTATCTAGACTATCTTTTGAGAGACGATTTCTCACTTGTCTGGGACTTGCTAATTATGGAAGACTAGCTGGCCAGCAATCTCCACAAATCCATCTGTCTTTACCTCTGCAGCACTGGAATTACAAGAGTATGTCCTGGGTCCTGGGGAATGAAATTGAATTTCCATATTTTTAAAGTAAGCAGTATACTGACTGAATTGTCTGTCACCTAAGCCCAATATCAGAAACTGTTAAAAGTAGTTTTTTTTTCATATTTATAGTCTGCCATTTCAAAACTCCAATATCTTTCTGTTACATTTAAGAATAAGGAAGCGTTAAAGGTAAAAAAAAAATAATAATGCTTATAGATGAAAGTGAACGAAAAGAGAACTCTTGCAGTCGCCTACAGGAAATTGAAGGAGACCCACCAGTCCTCGAATCTGGATACAAAATGATGCACGCTAAAATGAGTTCTGAACAGAAAAGCACTTCAAAGAAAATGTTGCTTCTCAAGTCCCCTGGCCTTTGTTCTCAAATACAGAGTGATTTGCATGACAACATTTATCATCCAGGGTCTGCCCTATCCTTGTCTCAGCTCTGCTTCTAGAACTGGGGTGGGTCGTAAGAGACTTGAAGATAAGCTCACAGAGGCTCAGCAGAACAGAATAAGATATGGTGCCACACAATTGCAAGCAGTTGATTGTTTTCTTTCCTCTCATACTGATTAACTTTATGTAATTATAATATCCTAAGGCATATGATATTTTACTTTAGGAAACTGACTTAAATTAGACCCTGCAAACCAATATTTTCCTCCTATGCTTGATTCTCACAAAGTCCCCAGATGGAATATCTTCAGAACAAATGACATCCTGTTTATTTCCCTAGAAAGGAAACATTAAAAATTTTAACCAACGTCTCATAATATTTTAATGAATACTTGAAAAACAAGGAGTGTTCTCCCTAAGAGAGTCACTGCGTATGTTTCTCCACTTGCCTAGTAAAGCAAGCTACAATTTCATTCTGCCCATAGGCTATGGTGGAAAGTGGAGAAGAGAATGGATGAAAAATGAAAATGCCCTAACAACGAAGATGCTGTGTTTGCAGAGACCTCTAAAGCAATTTGGAAGGGAGCAGACATGAACGTCAAATGCTAAGCGGCTCAGAATTTCCACTACTTCTTTTAGGAGAGGCAATGGGAAAAGCAGCTGCCTTTCACTGCAATACTTACTATGAGCCAAGCTCCGGGTCCCAGTTTTGTAAGTTGTCCATTTTCAACTTTCCTGCAATGCAAAATTTTCCTGTGCCTATCCCTATCCCTATTTTAAATCTGATGGCAAGGATATGCAGACATTCATGATTATCCCAGAGTATAGCCATTTAAGAATGATAGAGGTGAAATTTAGCCTTATTTCCAAACACAATACTGTTACCAAGCAAAACTGTCACTTAAGGTTAGTCCAGGAAGATCATTGAGACTTTTTCTATAAACACGTCCATTAATATTTATGTATTTATTTGTATTTGCTGTGCATGCTTTGTTTTCTTATTTCCAAACTATTAAAAAAAAAAGCTGCATGCTTGCTTAAGTTAAGCCTAGAGGATGGGGCTTATTTAGTTAGCTAGCTAGATAACTAAATAGTTATTTGAGACAATGTCTCATTATATAGCCTTTGCTGGCTTGGAACTCTCTATGTTATACCAGGATGGCCTCTAACTCATAGCCATCAGCCTGCCTCTGCCTCCTTTGCCTCTGCCTCTCTGCCTCTCTGCCTCTCTGCCTCTCTGCTCTCTGCCTCTCTGCCTCTCTGCCTCTCTGCCTCTGCCTCTCTGCCCTCTGCCTCTGCCTGCCTGCCTCTGCTCCTGCCCCTGCCCCCTGCCCCTGCCCCTGCCCTGCCCCCTGCCCCTGCCCCTGCCCCTGCCCCTGCCCCTGCCCCTGCCCCTGCCTCTGCCTCCTCTCTGCCTCTGCCTCTGCCTCTGCCTCTGCCTCTGCCTCTGCCTCTGCCTCTGCCTCTGCCTCTGCCTCTGCCTCTGCCTCTGCCTCTGCCTCTGCCTCTGCCTCTGCCTCCTCTCTGTCCCTGCCTCCTCTCTGCCTCTGCCTCTGCCTCTGCCCCTGCCTGGTCCCTGCCTACTAAATTAATGATGTGAATCATTATACTCACTGACATTGCACATAAAGTTCAGTCCATAGTGCCTGTTATAACTGCATAGAAATTCATTGAGTTACATGTATTTTAGTTCTGGTTAATTTTGAGGTGTGAAATTTTTAATATATGGAAGGTATTTTTTTAAAAAACTAAAAAGTTTATGAAAAAATTAATGGAGGATTTTTTAAATCCTTTTTAAAGGCTGTGTGGTATCATTATCACTAAGAAGGTCTCTGAAACTGATGTGTCATGTGACTTGTGCAAAAAGTTGTGCTCAGAGTGACCCAGATGTTTCACTGTGTGATCTGAAGTGGTAGCCCAGGGATCAAATAAGTTTATGTTGCTTCTTTTTCTGGTAACCTTGAGAAAACTCTGTCACAGAACCCTGAGAAGGCAAAGAAATGAAAACTTTAAAGCGGTGAAAATACACTTAGAGAAGACTGTGGAGAGTCATAAATCTGATGTCCTCATCCCTCTGCTAACTGCCGTGTTCTCTCACAGTTGGTATTCATTTGATTCCAGCCTTCAGATCCCAATGTGGGGAGTGTTACAAAAACAGTATCAGTGGCCACTGTGGCCTACACCTCACAAAGAGGAGGGGGCATGGCTGCATAAGTAAACACTGCAACGGTGGACGCGAACATTTTTCTGGTCTTGTGGGTATCCAGAGAAAACTGGTTTGGACCACACAGGACTCCCAGCATTGTAAAACAGCAAACCACAGCATGGTGTCCATTGGAAACCTCTCACCGTGGTGCAGTTGACTGACTAACCAAAATACTCAGTCCACTCCGAAAAAAATCACTAGAAACAATCCTGACTTCCTACTATGGAAATGGATCCCAGAACACTGAAAGCCCCGCCTAAGAGTCTACCAGTGTCCAAGTGTTTACAACTTAGCTGTGAAATAGAAACATATACCAAGAAATCCACTAATGTGGGCTTTTATTTTTTTTTCATTAAAAGGAATCAATAGAATGAATGTATTCTGCTTATTTTGTCTTTTTCCTAATTTTAAAAATAAAATCTGCTTTCCCCCCCCCCCGAAATCATAATGGTAATAATTCTATTTGAAAACTGAATGTATGTTTCTGGATTGCTTTGCTTCACAAACCTGCAAAAAAAAAAAAAATTCACAAACTTTTCTGAGCTGTGAGGTTGAATGCTGTGGAAACATTTGTTTTCTTTTTCTAAGATATGCAGGAGAAACCGAGCTTTCCCTGTCCTCTGCCATGGAAACACGGAAGCCAATCTTCATCACTCGCCATTAGGCTTAAAGACATGGATCACCTATGCTTGGCCTATGCAATTTTTGGATTTATTTCCTCACACTAACTGTTCTACTTCGATTTCACAGGCTTAGAGGAAAATGCAATTCATTAGTATAAGCAGGAATTTTTAAATACCCAAGTTTTTAAAGCAGTTGTATTTAAGCTCTAAGCAACTATAATATAGAACACTATTGTTATATTTAGACTTTTTCATATATATATACATATGTATATATATATATATATATATATATAGTCCCAATTTTGCTGAATTCTAATCCTTCTATAGCTACAGTAGAGTGTCAAAGAGTTTTCATGGATTTCTCCTCAATGTGACAACTATTTCAATTTCAAAAGTGACAGAATTAATATCTTCAAATGGCCTTGACATACAGCAAAACTTGATTATGCATCCTATCGTATGGCCTTCAAAATATAACTAAATTATTTTCCTTGCGTATAAACCCAAAAATAATAATTTGTGTATTGACGGAAGCACACATTATGAGAGGTGTGAGCGATCCCGGTTACTGCCTGGTACTCAGGCAGCCTTCAGTTCCTTGCTAAACGACTTGACGGAGTTTATGGTTCATAGATGTAGCAGTGCTGAGAGCTATAGGCTCTGCTTAACTAACGTCTGTGATCCTTGTCATAGAGCAAGGCTAAATGGTTCATTGAGCAGTCTCAACTCACTGAGGCATAAACGTGACACCGGTACGTTTTTCCCATTTATGGTCTTTAAATATTATGTCAAATCCTTTTCCTCACTGCCTTCAAGTTATTCAAGGCAGATCCACAGCATTAGATCCAAAGACATAAAAATATATGGGCAAATTTGGAGTGGCCTGTTTGAGTTACCAATATATTTCTTTCAACTCTGACCTTGCCATCTCTCTATGACCACATCAGTATTTATGAGGCCCACTTTTACAGCCACACTGCGAAAACTCTCTGTGGTCTGAGAAGCGTGTTGTCCAGCAGTAAAGACATTTGGGCGATGCTCTGAACATGGAGAGTAATTTGAATAGTTGTGCTACATTCCTGCCATGCTGGCACAGATCCTATTTTTTCCTTCTCAACAAAGGCAAAGAAGAGGCCTATGTTAGTTGTCGACGGCTATATAACCAATTATGACAGATGTGGAGATTCATGCAAAGCCTGCTTTTATCTGTGGCATGAATCAAGAATCTGGGACCTAGACTTATCTTCTGCTGAGGTCAAAGCCCCATTCAGAAGTCAGTGAGTGTTTTGGTACTCCCTGAGACTGAGCTGAAGTTGAGAAGTATCCCTTCATTCCCATAGTCTAGATTATCATAGCTCCGTGACAGCAGCTTCCAGTCGTGTGTTATCAGCTTTCATGGGTGCTTCTTACAGCTCACACACCTTATCTCTCTGGAAGCCAGAAACTGAGCGATTTCAGCATCCTAAGTATTAAAGATCAAGTGCCGGGGCTGGAGAGATGGCTCAGCGGTTAAGAGCACTGACTGCTCTTCCAGAGGTCCTGAGTTCAATTCCCAGCAACCACATGGTGACTCACAACCATCTGTAATGAGATCTGATGCTCTTCTGGTGTGTCTGAAGACAGCTACAAGGTACTTATATATAATAAATAAATAAATAAATAAATAAATAAATAAGATCAAGTGCCATGAATTCCATCCGTGGAATCATTAAGCATTCACTAGCTTTCCTGTCATCCATTGTTCATAAGCAAATCACAGAATGGACGTGAGTCACACTCAATGAATAAACTGCAAAAACATAGAACATCAGGATCGGTGCACATGGTTAATACTCTTGAGTCTATTGATCCATTCCTACATTTCTGTATTAGTTATAATCATAATAATTACATGTTAATTTCTAAAGAACATTGGGAGTCAAAATGATAAGCCAGAGTTTAACAATATCTCAATTAAACTATATTTTACAAAGGCTTGGGAGGATTGGGAACCTCCCCAAGGAAGGGCAAGGACTAGGGACATGATTACTAAGTTTACAACCTTATTAATATTTGCCTCTGTTCCTGTTATAGCTTGAATATAGGATGTTCTCCAGAGGTTCATGTGACAATGCTTAGTACCTAACTTGTGTTACCACTAATACATAGATCTTAGTTGGGAAAACTAGACTATGGAGGATAGATATTTCAGGGTAACTTGATTCTAGCCCCACCCCTCTCTGTTTCCCATAAGCCATGTGGTAAAGAGCTTTCTTCTCCCGTGTCTTCTTGTTTTGCTCAAAAGCATGAGGCCAAGCATCTGCGGCTGAACTATATTCTCTTCTAGAAGATAAAATCTGTAACAAAAGCGTTTTGAAACCTGTAAGTCCGTACACTAGAAGTGTTTGCGATTTAGCAGAATTAGCAATGCATGTCTGAGAGAGCCAGTGTAGAGCTGGACCCATGACTGGCTGTGAGCTACATCCTTTGCCTTGATCGAGATACAGTAAGGGATCAAGCCAACATCAGGTGGAGCTATTGATTAAACCGAAAACAAAGTACCAAATATAGGCATGCTCAGTCTATATTTAATCTATCTATATGTAATTTTCTATATCACTAACATCTCTCTTTTGATATCTATATGCAAAATACTCTTGTTTTCCATAAGATTTCTCTTATGTACCCCATGTCTTCACACCTCCACATTCACCATTCTGACACAATCCTTTGGTGACCTGGTGGTCCTTGGGACCCCCTGCGGTACTAAGAGAGCACTCATGATCCGAGCATATTTGAAAACCCACAGCTCATCCAGTTGTAGGGATGGATGCATATTTCTGCCGATAGAGCATTTTGACCTATCCTTTAGACTGCATTTTGTCAGTTACCATAACTATTTAACTGAAAATGGGAAGCTAGTTTCTGCTTGCTTGAAGCCCGTGGTCAATAAGTAAAACCACAAATCAGAATTACTGATAGACCAGTGTACTAACTTTTGTTTCAAAAAACAAGTGCTCTGTATTTTGTGAGGTAATTCCTTGCCTAATTTCAAATAAATTTAATTAATTTTCTTGCCTTGTTTTTTAAATTTTTGATCACCAGTCATTCTGACATTTTTTTAAATAGGCTTTTAGGATTAGGTGCAAATTTTCTATCTTATCCATTAATTTTGTATAAAGTTGTTATATAGATATTACACTAATATTGTTATTTTAACTTTTTCAGAATGAAGACATTCCATGAAACATATTAGACTTTAAAAAATTATATTTGAAAACCATAAAAAATGCAGCCTATGAAGATGAAAAGGTTGGAATTTCTTTCCATTTTTAGTAGTTCAGTTTGCTTGAAGCAAAACCTCTCATATACTGTGTTTTTAATTTGTGTAGCTTTAAGTTCTATTTTTAGCATTTCATTCTGACTTTTATGTTAACTCTGAATAACTCTGTTACCTACAAAGTAGACTGCTGAAGCGAGGCAGGAGACCCTGGCTGACCGGCTCTCTTCTCCACCTCCTGCCTCTTACCTTGCACCAAGTCTGCAGACTGTGTGTGGAGAAGCCTTCTGCACAAGGCCATATACACGGATTCTAGATTCCAGCACTCTGAAATTATGAGTTAAAATGTCTTCCATACTCTCCGCAGAGGTATCTCATATAATGGAGGCGACTTCCACAAAGCCACGTCCATGAGTAGCAAACTCTCTGAAATCAGCTCACTCTGGAACCTGACTAGTGCACTGTACACAGCCAGGAGCCTGGAAAGCGTTAACATTCCTTCCAGGCTTGGTTTGCATCCAAATGCATTTTACTCTGAGTTCCTTGTCGACAACTTGAGATTAAAGCAGGAAGTCGATCACAAGACACCATGCTCTGGTAACTGTTTCAGAGAACAGTGTGGGGTGGGGGTGGGAGGCGAGAAATGATACATAACCTAAATTCCTAGCTACCTCCAAAGAGAAGAGGGTAAAATGCCATTAGGTGGGGGTGCAAAAAACTGCCTCTTCCAGATATTCAGGAAGCCGTGTCCGGGTCTAGAAAGATCTGTTACATAAGGATTCCAATGGTAAAGATCCACATGTACATATATGTATAACTATATACATAGGTGCATTGTTAGCTGACTGACATGAAAGATAAAAAATTGTAGAAGCATATTAATATATATGTACACGCGGGAAGTGTGTGTATGTGTGTGCGTGTATATGTGTGTGTGTATATGTGTGTGTGTGTGTGTGTGTGTGTGTGTGTGTGTGTGTGTGTGGCCGTGTGTGTGTGTGTGTGTGTGTGTGTGTGTGTGTGTGTGTGTGTGTGTGTGTGTGTGTGTGTGTGTGTGTGTGTGTGTGTATGTATGTGTGTGTGGTCAGGCCGTGTGTGTGTGTGTGTGTGTGTGTGTGTGTGTGTATATATGTGTGTGTCAGGCCGTGTGTGTGTGTGTGTGTGTGTGTGTGTGTGTGTGTGTGTGTGTGTATCGGTTTTCCTGTTGAAGAATGGTAGACTGTAAAATCATCTTGATTTTGTTTTTTTTTTAAAAAAAAACAAAGTAAATAAACTAAATACCCCAAATCCCTTTGTAATTTTAGTGTTTATTTTGAATGAATTCTTCCCAAATAAGTTTAACCGATGCTAATGTTTATATCCATATCCTTTGCATCTTAATATTTCTATTTCTTTGTAAGTGCGTTTATCTGTACATAAAATAACTAGGTTATTCTGAATAAATTAAGTAAATTTTACATATCGAAAGGGGGAATCCTTTTCTGTTTAATTGTTCTTATTAGTACTTGGTAATTACAGTTAGATCTGCAATATTTTCAGGGAACTGTGTACATGAAATGTAAATCATAAACATCTGTGATCTTGCCACCCTGACACTCATTCCCCAAGGAACCGCAGCTCCTCTCAACTAACCACCTCATGATTACTACATGAGTTTCAAAATCCTCACGCGATCCCAACACTCGGGCCACGGTTTATCCATTTAGGGATGAGAGCCAGCCACAGGTTGAATCTATTAGTCTATCCCCAGATTTTTAGAACTTTAAACTCATAGCCAAAGTCAAGTGGGCTTTTTACTGCCATAGGAAATAAAAGTCAGTTTGCACTGGATGAGACTAAATCCAACATGTGTCATAAAGCAAAAGGCTAAAAGCTGGTTCTTGGCTCCCACTCTTTCAGCCTTGGCTGTGTCCCTACACCTTCTAAAGCATAGGTTTAACCCTTCCTTAGATTCTATCAGGAAATAAATTTCTCCTTTACGAAATGTGGACAAGATGCTTTTCCTTCACAGCCTTTCCAGGACAATAAGAGAGTGCTAGTTTCCACTTGGAACCACTTTTCCTAACGTTTTTGTCACTTTAGCTTCTGAAGTGAAGCCCCAGTGACTATTGAGCTGGGAAGTCTCCCCAGCTGCAAAGCATGAGTTAATTTGATTCCTCCGTGGACCAACTTTGAGCTGTCACTGTCCTTCCTACTGCCACTCAGTATTGTAATTGCCTTTGTTTTACCCAAGCTTGTCTAGATTCATTAGGACAGGGAACATATCCTGAACCCACCATTTGGTTCTCTAATACACACATAGCTTGCTCCCAGGAATACAAAGGACAATAACAAATTATGGAATATAAGAAACAATTGGGGAAGAATAATGGGCATTTGACTCATATTTATTTTTCTCACAACATGATTAAGACTTTTAATTGAGGATTTATAAAAAAAATTATTAGGGTATGTATGCATATGTGTGCATATGTGTAGATAGATGTCTGTGGGTGTGTGTCTTGCAGAATTATGCCATTATACCAAATATGTGGAAGTCAGAGGACAAGTCTCAGGGGTCAGTGTCCCTCCTATCACATGATCCAGGGATAGAGCTTTGCTGGGGAGGCTTGTGTAGCAAATGCCTTTAGGATAATACTGAGCTATTTAGAGAGCCTTCATTCTTAAAACTTAGCAATCATCTTAATTTAAATAAAAGCTGTCGAGATGGTGTATGTTATATTGTAAGGACACTAATTTCATCAATGTTAAATCATATTTGTAACAAGTCTATAGCATTTTCATATATATGTATATTATATATTTAATGTATATGTGTATGTAATGTATATATAATGTGTATGTAATGTATATATAATGTGTATGTCATGTATATGTAATGTATATGTGTATATAATGCATATGTAATATATATGTGCTATATATGTAATGTATAAGTATATAATGTATATTTAATGTATATGTGTGTAATGTATGTGTAATGTATATGTAATATATGTGTGTATATAATGTATGTGTAATGTATATGTGATATACATGTAATATACATGTGTGTAATATTATATATGTATATAATGTATATGTAATGTATATGTGTACATACATATAATGTATGTACATGTGCATGTGTTTATATATGCCACAGCACTTTGTTCATATTCCATCTCATCATTCTCCCTATCTGTGTTCTTCCCTCTGCACTCCTTTTGGTCCTAATGTCTCCTTCCTCCCACTAAGTATCCTCCTCAGCTATATAATATATAGCATATACACATACAGTCATTTTGTACACTAATATGTTTAAGTACAGATTCTACTTAAATTACTATCATTTCAATAAAACATACTACGAACAGAATGACAACGGAATAGTAAAATAGTCTTAACTTCTAGTCTTGAAATCTTCAAAGTAAACTGAACAATAAGACCTGAGTGGCAAGAATTCAGATTTTCTCTGACTGAAAAGCAAAACATAGAATGTGGCTATAAGCTGTCAGAAGCTAACTTGAAAAGGAAAGCTGGATGATTTATTCTCCAAGAAAAACAATAATTTTTTTAAAAAATAAACTGAACAAAGTATATTCTGCTGTGTGAGAGTAAAATTTGTTCTTAGCACTCGGAAGAAATGGTCCTTTCCAGTGAACTGTTTGTCTTGATCAAGAGCCAGGAAAACATTTGTACTTAAAATATTTACCTCCAATATTTCACCTTTTAGGACCTTCAGGTTCTAGATGAATGATGTTATGTTTTGTTTTGTTGTTTGGTTGGTTGGTTTGGGGTTCTACTGTTATATTGGTGTGTGTGTGTGTGTGTGTGTGTGTGTGTGTGTGTGTGTGTGTGATATTCATGAAAGATATCTTTCAAATAAAGGTTGTAAAGGGAAACCTCCAGTTGCAGAACCTTATAGAAAGCCTGATTCGTGTTAACTAGTATACACGTATTTATAAACAAAAGAATTTTATTTTACTGTTCATTGATTAGTTATTAATTACTCCCAAAATGTAGTTGGATATTGCAGGTTTTGGTGGTGAATATCATTTGCTCTCACGCTTCGAATGCCACACACTGCATTAGAGAACTCATCGAGTGGGTTAAACACAGACTGTCAATATTTACTCGCACTAACCTTAAACAGTAAGCCTTTCACTTCAGTGGCCCTGACACCAGGACTTATATATACATTGCCTGCCTCCTGCCAATTTCCATAGGGACACTATAAAAATGTTAATTCGGTCTATAAATCACATTAATACATTTAGAAAATCAAATTGTATATGTCACTGTAATGTAGGTCTATGTGGCCAATTTGCACGGGATGGATTTTAAATCTAATGCTAAAGCAATGATGAAGAGGTCTTTTCTGTTTATTTCTGTTTATTTGTTTAACTTTTCTTGGGAAGAAAGAAAGGAAGGAAAGAAGAAAGAAAGGAAGGAAGGGAGGAAGGAAGGAAGGAAGGAAGGAAGAAAGGAAGGAAGGAAGAAAGCAAGTAAGCAAGCAAGCTAGGAAGGAAGGAAGAAAATACGAAACTGGTTTTTCTGGGCAGCACTGAACAAATGGCAGATGGCACTTTGGGAATTAGTAACTTCTTTTTTCATTTCATAGAGTAAGACTTGTTCTTGGCAAAAGTCCATGTTTCTATCAGCAGCAGGTGAGTAGGGATTTCTGGATCATTATTGCTCATGAGAGATTACTAAACCCTTCCGTCCCTGCTTTCCCTCCTTGTCCATCATTCCTTGTCAGGGACCATTTGAATTCATCTCACCGAGTACTCATCTCTTTCTAGAATAGCCAGTAATAGGAAGTCCAAACCCCCTAGGTCACGGTCACCTTTAATCACATGGATTCTAATCAAAGTTGACTCTGTTTCCTTGTCTGAGTCATCTTCAAAGTTTCCTCAGCTACTGAGAAATTCTATGATGTGCTCCTGGCACTCAGGCCCCAATATTATCAAAAAACTTTTAAAACTTAAATTCCCCAGAACATCCTTCCTTCCTTCCTTCCTTCCTTTTTTCTTTCTTTCTGTGACGAAAGAATAGTTCCCAACTGGATGTAGGGGGTGGTATTATTTATCCAACATATAAAAGATGGTTTTTGCTGTTGTCATTGTTTTGATTGTTGTTTTTTTTTCCCCTGATGCCATCCATTGAGGACACAATGGCTGCTGTCTTTAGGACTACATTGTGAAGGTCCTTCATTGTGGTGCAAGATCTGCCTCAACAACCACAGTGAATCCACACAATTCTCCTTGAGAGCTGTAGGTCTTTTGTTTGTTGTGTGTGAGTACACTATAGCTGTCTTCAGACACACCAGAAGAGGGCATCGGATCCCATTGCACATGGCTGTGAGCCACCATGTGGCTGCTCCGAATTGAATTCAGGACCTTTGGAAGCACAATCAACGTCTTAACCACTGAGCCATCTCTCCAGCCCTCTTTTGTTCACTGTCAAGCATTTCCTTATTACTACTCTCCTACAAAGTCCTGAACTGTGACTTATTGGATCTTTTCCTAGTGGTTCTTTATCCTGTCTTAGGCAATAAACATCATCACTTTTTTGAACTTTTCATTACTGATAATAAAACTGATCTGTAAGTTTAATCTTGAATTGAAAACTATAACAATCTTCTCTGCATTTACATGACATACTCCAACTGTAACATTCCTTTACTACCAATCTTCAGTACAACTCGTCACTTCCATCCATAATGGTCATCTTTTCACATGTTAATTAGGTCAATCAGAATCCTCTCTTGGATATTTCTCAATAGTCTCTCCTTTCTTCTCTTTAACAAACTATTTTTATTTCTTAACCCTGCGTAAAGCCAGCCTTATACAATAATACTGAAGCTATGCTGGTAGGCATATTATGGCAAAACCAAACCATTGCACCCAATTAAAACACTGCACTAAGTTAAATCAGAGTACCCATGTTGTGGGAAAGTGTGCTCTTTTAAATACGGTCACTCATCTTTAGTACTTTCAGAAATGTCACAGGACACTTATTCTTAGCTTATCCTATCTCTCGTTTATTCTGCCTTCATGAAATCTACATTTCTTGAATCTGACATTTACTGAATAATCTTGTATTCTAATTTAGGTTTCTCAGACGAGTGTGAGTGTGTGAGCATGCGTGCGTGTCTGTCTGTCCATAAGAATTTATTCATGTGATTATAAAGTTTAAGAAGTCCAAACTCTATAGTCTTCAAGCTGAAGACCTACATAGGAGGCTCAAGGTTATATTTCTAATACTAGAATGAAGGTCTGACAGTAAGAAAACTTAAAAGTGTACATTTTATATCTAGCATTTAATTCTCAGCTTTTCATGTCTTATTTCTGCTTCTCTACTTAAATCTTCTCTGAAGCGTCCACTGTCTCTCATGTGTCGTCGTCTTGTATTTCTTAACCATGGTTTGTATATACCAGCCATAGCTTAAGTATGTGTGCTATAACATGACGTCAGGATGACTACAAAGTTAAAGCATATTGAAATGTTTCAGCTGCATTTCACCTTAACGGGACCCCTCTGATATACTGAGCCTTCGTTAACCCAACTTTCACGACGCAGCACAGTATCATAAATGAATGTGCTTAGTTGGTCTGCTTAATATCTTTCTGTCTTACCTAAACTTTAGGCTGTAGAAGGTCATGTAGTCCAGGCCCTAATTTGCTATATTATTCCTATATTACTCTCTAAATACAATGCAGCCATTCAGTAGCCACTCGACAAACATCTATTGGGTGAATAGTCGATATTAGGCCAGTCCCTGTCCCTGACGTTTGTTTGTGACAGCATCCACTGAAATGCAAGAGGCACATGTTAGTCTAATTAGTTTCCCACGTGTAAGTGTGTGACTCAAATAGAGGAAGCACATGCACCCCCAAATGTACAGGTTTAAGGTTTTCAAATATTTGTGAGCCCAAAGTCCATTGGCCATAAAAAATTAGAATTTTCTTCAACTTTCTCAAAGATATGGACTCAGTAAAGTTGTAAACACATAATGCTCTTTTCTCTTTTTACAGATTCTTTCTTTCCGAAGCTACCATAGGTCAAGAAGTGATTCAAACTGAGTGACTGCTATGCATGACAAGGGGAAAAGCTCCGTTATAGCTACCATGCTGTGCTAATGTAAATGACTCTAGTTTTAATGTACGGTATGGGTTCATTTCAACAAGAGTTTAAACTAAAACAGCAACTTGCAGAAGAAGAAGACTTCAAAACTGTAGGTGGTGTTTATCTTCATGTGATATGAAGACATGGCCTTTTGAAGTGAGAGCCATCTTTATAGCCAAATATTCAAAGAACAGCAAATGTTTCTTTAAAATAACTAAGTAAGAGTACAACAGAAAATGCACAAGAAGAGTTTATTCTAGTCTGACATGTAGCATTTCATTTCCACAGGATAATGTCCTTCTTCAAGATCAATCAAGAATTGAGCATATGATCTACTTCAGAATAATTGTGACATGTGTCTTTTCACAATGCTACCTGATCTTCCATAGACTTTTTGCCTTTAGCAAAGATATGTTGTTGTGTGATTCATTCCGAGTTAATTACCTAACTCCAATAGATGGCATGGTAATAGATGTTGTCTCATCAGTATGCAGAACTGTTCCCTAGCTTGAAGAGAGAGTAAAGAAAAGACTTCTTAATTATACCCCACGTTCCCACTCATTAATTGACCTTCTTTCAAATAACCATAAGTCACCCAGTGCTGTGTAGATTTTAGACATGTTAACAAATGTCTACCTAATGCAGTGTGTCTTTCACAGAAATGTACCCATTTTTAATCAGTTCTGTTTATCATCATTATTAGACAATTAGTTCCAACTAACATTTAAAAAATAACAGTGAGCATTGCTTTGTCCTTTTTTTTCTTTATGATTATGTTATTCCCAGTGAGAGTTTCTCATTGTCCAAGCATCAAAGGTTCTCCCAAGGTTCCTTTCCTTAGTCAAGATTATTAAAATGAAGTAACAGAAGAGATTAACATAGACAGGAACTCATGTGTGCATTGTTGTTTGTATGGATGGGTAAAGCAGGTCTGGCGATCTGGGATGGCCTGTTTCAGAAAGATGACAGCGAAGACAGAATGCAAAATGTGGGCAGCTTTTGCACTTCCTTTTATTGCGATCAGGCCTTTTGGAACTCAATACTAAAAGGAAAAGTCTTGAAGCTAAGCGTTTAAGTTCAAAATAGCAACGATGAGAAGCTTATGATCTACAGGGAATTAAAAATTTAGCCTATTATTTGAAACTAAATTGATCTTACGACAGGAGGAAAAGATTTTTCTCTCTCTGACTTACTAACACCTTCACAACAGAAAGAGAGAGAGAGGAAGAAAGTCAGTAGGCTGAATAACTGCACTGCTGAGAATGGCCTTGTGGGTTCTTGCCCTCTGCACCTGTCTAGCCTTAGGAAAAGGAGACGAGAAGGAGCTCAGGGAGGCTGTGAGGAAGCAGGAGACCATAGTCTCCTATTATACTTCAAACAAACCAACAAATCAAGACTTTTTATATAAATGTGTAATGTTCAATATGGAATTACTCATCCTAAAAGAGAAAATGATGTCAACATCCTTTTTTAAAGAAAATCTGTACTGTGGTTAATCTAAGTATTATGATGCTCATAATAGTCTCTTCCTTGCTTTGTGTGGAAAGCTCTCTCAAAAGCATGGAAGAGAACATTAGCTAAGCCAGCAATACTTGGACCATGATCAGCACTTCTGAATAAAAGGATTTTACTCCTTATAAGCACTCCTGGGGGAATCTTGGCACTCTGCACTTGTATTTACTTTGGGAAAATAGTTTATCGCCTTGAATACATTCTGAGATGAGTCAAAGGTTTTGTTTCCAAGCAATGATCTTCTTTATAGCCCAATTCTTAGTCATGCCATGGGTTTTCTTTCCTGAGTATATTGGAAGATCAATTTTTTAAACCAGAAATGATAAAATACTTCACATTGTGTCTTCACACATTTCCATTTTTGACGAACCAAGCTCATTACAGCAAAAAAAAATCTAATTTATTCAACTAATTTCTATAAGTTCTTAGATGCAAATGTGAATGGAAGTAAAAATGTCCTATTGAGAATTTGTTTAAACTATATTGGGTGCCTATAGATCTATATTAAATTCACATTACCTGCTAGTGAGTGAGTGAGTGTTTTCATTATTTAAACAACTATTTCAATAAATTCCAGGATTGAAAAATGCAAGTAGGAAAAAAACAGTAGATCATATTCATTACAAGAACAAATCCAAACATTTCTTTGATCTCCCTGCACATATTTATATTTGTAACACAAGCATTGTTCCTGTTGATTATGTGTTACCAAATATTGCTGGCTTAGCTAATGGTCTTTTTGTGCTTTTAAGTGATAGCTTTTTTTATAAATAAAGGAAGCAATTGAATATAATGACCCCATTTTGTATAGATTAACAATGGTAGATGTTGACATTTCATCTAGGCTCTGCCCCACAGTTACCTGACTCTCTGTAAAAGGGGCTGCTGGCCCCTCCTCACTCTTTTTCTCTTGTTCTTGCTCCCTTACCCCTCCCTTCTCCCCATTGCCCTCCCCCTCTCTCTCCATGTGCTCATGGCTGGCCTCCATTCCTCTTTACTCTGTCTCTGTCTCTGTCTCTGTCTCTCTCTCTCTCTCTGTCTCTGTCTCTGTCTCTCTCTCTCTCTCTACTATCACCTCAACTCCCCTCCCCATGACCTAAATAAACTCGATTCTATACTGTACCAGTTCATGAGGCTGGTACCTCAGGGGGGAGGGATGCCTGAGCATAGGCCTGCAGAGGCACCCCCTTCCCCCATAACATACCGCTACCCAACCAAACATATCCCTGGCTTCTTTTTCTCTTCTATAAAACAGAATCATATACATTGTATCATGTTTTGTTTCAATATTTTTATAATGGTTACTTTTATAAGGATACCTCCTCAATATAACTTAGAGTGCAAGCTATATTTATCTTTCTTAATAGAACCTTACTATCACAGATATTTTAAAGACAGAACACCTTATAGAGAAGACCCTTCAAGAAGTGAGCCAAAAGATTGTAAGTCACAATAGTGACACTAGTAGACAATTCAACATTGAAAGGGGAAATTCTACCAAGTTCTACTTCGAGATGAAGAGGCGTGGCTAGTGGCTGCTGAGCCTGTTTCCTTAAGGGACAGGTTCATACGTAGGTTGTCCCATCCCGTGCAGTCAGTGCTGGACAGAAGTCCATGTATGTTAACAATGATAAGTAAGCAGTCATTCAATAGGCAGCGAGAAGGAGTATCCAGGAGAATTGGAAGGGGAAAGAGATGTGAAGCAGTGATATAGATGTAATATTTGCATATAATATTCTCAGAACACATTAGGTATGGTATTTACCAAATAAATCCTCTAGTATTAGGGATGTGTTACTCTTTTAAAATCGTTAGTCTCTAGCATCCCATAGACCCCTCAAACATTGCAGCTATTGTAAATGCCTGTATCCTATATTGGGTATCCTTTAAGCCTCTATACTGAAGACATCGTATACTTGAGACACAAAACATGGAGAAATCTATCTAGTATGCAGTTGGAAGCTTCATCCCTACTGACTAGCATCCTCTGAAAGATGATACACATATAACCCAAGGAGAAAATAACTCATCTCACTCAGCCATCAACTCTAAGAGCCACAATGATGACGGATGTCAAGATGCACCCATCAGGGCAATAGTGGCAGGAATATTGTGGGTATAACTAACACATTTAACTGAATTTAAAGTCTGGTACACACGATAGAAATCACACCAAAGACTGTCAATAGCTAGTTGTGTCAGGAGCCTATTACTATTCTGTACAATAACCATAGCAATAAACAACTCCTAATGACTTCGTTATATCTATACATCAGTAAATCTATCAACCCTCATAAACAGAATTTCTCGTAGTAAAGGGCAAGTAACACGAAGATCCACAACTTCTCCACATGCATAGAATAATAGACTTCAGCATGCTCAGCCTAAATGGGATGCTTATCACATTCCCCCCAAGGCTTAGGAATTTATGCAGAAGAGGGCATAGATAGACTTTAAGAGTTAGAGGTTGTAGATAACTGTCAGGGGAGGTTCTGACACTAAGGCATAGTTCCCCAAATGGTTTTTGATTTGTCAATTGCTGGGCAGAAGGTAGAGATGGGATTTCCAGGTCTCAAAAGGAAGGGCAGATACAGAGAAGGAGAGGGGTTTTTTCTACCATGCTTTGGAGGAAGGAGGGTACAGCAAGCATGTAAGGCCTCAGGGAGAGGTAGGAACTGCGGCCTCCGCTAAGGGCAGGTAGCCAAAGATGTATGGCTGGGGCTAATTGGAGTAAGTTTAGGGTGGAAGGAGAAACAAGAGATAATAAACAGGAAAGGGCACGTATTTCCAGCCAGGAGAAATTTGCGTCCAGCAATTGTGCCTAGCAGGCAAGTTAACGTAACAAAGCTGTCTGTGTGTGTCTTTTATCTGCAGATTCAAAAGGAAGCCAGGTTAGGGCTGGTGGCAATCCATCCTGGAGCTAAGCCAGGTGGAACAAAAATAGAGCCGGGAGGGGCTGGCAGTGCAGCAGCTCCCGGATTAAGGTGGTAGCACGTTTTTAAAACTACACGCAACTGATGATTTTAAGAAAACTGTTTCCAAGGCATGACAGGTCAGATCCCTCTATGAATTCATAGTATATGTGATAACATACACAAGACCTGCATAAGTTGAAGCCAAACAAATTCCCAACATAGAGGAGGGGAGGTGGGTATATTCTTATCTGAGGATCTATTGCCATTAAATTGCTGCTGGGTAAGGAAAAGTCAGTTTTATTCCACTGGTTGATATGTAGTATGTTGACTATATGCCAAGGCAGACTTCGTGCCCACGAGTACTTGGCCAAGAAAAATTGGTCTTAATGGATTGAAGAAGAGGAAAGGGGAGAAAGGGAAGGTGAGGGATGGATGGAGAAGCTGAGGGAATAGAGAATATTAAATTGGAGAAGTAGAGGAATGGAAAATAATCTGGGGAAAGAGATGAATAGAATCAAAATATAGTGTATGAAATTCTCAAAAATAAATACGAACATTATTTTTTAAGAATTTAAGACTTGCATTCAATAGATGCTTTCAGATTGGAGCACTCCTCAGAGATCCACAAGGTAAAAACTGTTGTTCAATAATGCATGTTTCAGAGTTTGGACGAGGACCAGTGACAGTTTGCCTGGTCAAGATGAGGCACCATTAGTCTCCAAGATGTTTCACAATGACACAAACCACTTGCCTGTGAATTGATTAGCTCTTCTGTTTAAGCACATTAAAGATAGACTCAAAGGCACCAAAATTTACTCATGTCACATTAAGCAAAGAAAATTAAGCACTTCCTATTCGATTAATATGACCAAGAACAAGCCTTATTTTGGATTCTCCATTTCTCTCCAAGTGTCCTCCTCTTCTCCATAGCTGTGGTTTCTGGACTTTCTGTAGTCTTTACATGTCTGCCTGTGCCTGTGCTATCTGACTATCGCTCTTCCTGTGAGCCTAATGAAGAGCTTTGCTGTGCTTAATGCACAGCACAAAAAGCAACATGGGAAGGAAGAATTAGAGATACTTTACAGAAACATTTCTGAGAATTTTACAAGGGGATTAAGTTATTTATTTCAACTGACCCAAAGCATTCTTGTACTGAGCAATATCCTTACACTGTTTCCAACATCTATGATGATATTTATTGTATGAGGCTGCCTTCAACCTGTTTGTAGTTTTTAACAAATGATTATCATAACACACATGTATTACTCTCGTGGTAACTGGCATGACACAATATATAATTTAAAATTTTAGCTGTTCATTAACTTAGCTTATAAAAGATAACTACATAGGAATTCGAAGGCAAGTAAGGTTGGCTATTACAATGTTCTTTTAAAAATCTGCTAAATAAACAGGATGAATATACACAGTAGACTCTCCAGCTAAGTCTTCAGTGTCCTTTTTTTTCTTCATCTTTATTAAATTGGGTATTTCTTATTTACATTTCAATTGTTATTCTCTTTCCCGGTTTCCAGGCCAACATCCCACTAACCCCTCCCCTCCCCTTCTATATGGATGTTCCCCTCCCCACCACCCCCCCACCACCCCCCCCAACAATCCCCTACACCCGGGGTCCAACCTTGGCAGGACCAAGGGCTTACCCTTCCACTGGTGCCCCAACAAGGCCATTCTCTGCTACATATGCAGTTGGAGCCCAGGGTCGGTCCATGTATAGTCTTTGGGTAGTGGGTTAGTCCCCGGAAGCCCCGGTTGGTTGGCATTGTTGTTCCTTTGGGGTCTTGAGCCCCTTCAAGCTCTTTCAGTCCTTTCTCTGATTCCTTCAACAGGGACCCCGTTCAGTGGTTTGCTGCTGGCATTCGCCTATGTATTTGCTGTATTCTGGCTGTGTCTCTCAGAACCAGAATACCCTGGGGAGGGAATAGGGAGGTAAAGTTTAGAACAGAGGCAGAAGAAACGCCCATTCAGAGCCTGCCCCCCATGTGGCCCATACATATACAGCCACCAAACTAGATAAGATGGATGAAGCAAAGAAGTGCAGGCTGACAGGAACCGGATGTAGATCTCTCCTGAGCGTCTTCAGTGTCCTTAAACTGTATCAATAGCTTGGTTGTGAGACTCAGTCAAAATCCCAGTCACTTTCAATGTAAGAGAAGCTTTCATAACATTGTATCATCACATTTCTGATTGAATACCAGGAAAGTTGTCAACTAAATTCTCCATGGACTTTCCCCAAAATGACCTTATAATTGTGAAACAAGAACTTTCCTTTAGAGAGAAGAAGAAAATGCTTGTTACTATGACTGGAAAAGCTTCCAATGCTCCTACATCCAGTTCCCTGAGGGGAAAAAGCTCCCCTGTCCCCTCAAAAGAAAGAGTTGACTGTACTACAATTACTCATTTGGGAAAAAGTTTCCCTGAAATAAAAGAAGAAGTGCCTTTTATCCCAAATGGGTATCAGTGCATCAGCTTACTATTAAATCATTATCTTAAATGATCTTAAAGGACATGATTGACACTTACCTGGTAGAGAAAACAGAATCAGCAGGTGGCTATCCCAAGGCAAGGGTTACCCATTGCACTGTGGAAGTGCTGGCCCCTGTAATTTTCCCAAAGGCCGGAAGGAATCTTGATACTCTGTGTGGTAGTGTGAGGACTGCATTTGTGCTCTGCCCTGTGAAAGTTTAAATTAAAAAAAAGTTAGTAATTGTTACTTGCCTGCTTGTATCCAGAAAGTCCATGCTGTCCAACAGAATTTAGTGGGATTTAATCCTACTTTTTTTTTAACCTTTGTAAATAGTGAAAGTTGAATTGGGGAAATGAAATGAGCAAATCTTTACTCCAAATGCATGTTATTAAATATTTCTGTTACGTTTCCTGCATTTTGTTTTCATTATTATTGTGCTGGTCACAGATGAGCCTAGGAAACTATGTCCATGCTACAAGCAGCTTTCCAACAGCTGCCAGCACAGACTTGATGTTGACCTAAATGTTGAAGATGTGAGCCTTAGAGAAACAGCTTTTGTGGAAAACAAATTGGGAACTGTTTTCCTTAGAACGTTATAGTCTTGTACAAAAATATGGTAGAATAAAGCATTTTGTCATAATGATAGGAAATTTTAAAGCAAAATCAGATTGTGACAGTATTTCACCATAAAATGGTACAAACGAAAAGGTTAATTTCTTTTTACAAGCTCAGCAGATTCTGCCACTTTGGAGCAATGCGTGAATGTATATGAGATTTAAAAGTGTAGTACATATAAAGCCTTTTGATACCTTCAGGTAAATTATATGTAAACTTACCAAAAATACCTTCTTATTGATTCCACATTGGGACCATGTAGCTATGTGTGCACTAACAAACATTAATACCCAGTATCTGGTATATTTCTAACATAAGTGATCAAAGTTTCATAACACACAATTATTTAAAAAGAATTGACAAATCGATATTCACACTAAGCCATGTACATTATTCAGACAATGCTTATTAAACATATATGTTTAATATATATAGTATATGTATATGTGTGTGTAGTTTACTGTCACAAATTTTTTTACATAGTAATACTTTTGAAGTTCCAATGTTTTGAAATTTCTTACAAGATTTTAGAAGTTTTAATTTAGTATAAAATATAAATTGAGATACATAACCGAGCTTTGTGATTTAAGGTGACAATCATCTAAAGCTGAGGCTACAGTGTTGCAGAGAGAGAAGGTTAATGACAAAAGTGGTCATTAGACTTGAAATTTTCCCTAGCTTGAACATTTGTGAAACTCTGTGTGGCGATCAAACAGCTTTAGAGCGTGGTGCATTTGCTGCAGTGGATCACACAAATGTCTAAATAGATCTGGAAAATAACTCTGTATGGGTTTTTTTAAAGGTATTTTATATTAAAATGATATCTTCAATCTTATTCTGTAGTCTTCTGTTTGCTAGTACTTGCTCTCTGCAATTTATCTATAGAGAACGATATCCACATGCCAGTTTGAGCTGACAATTGATTTTGTATGTAATTGCTGAGGGAATTAAAATGGGTATGGTGAGCATGGGAGATTTAACAGATGTATAGTTATAATCTCATAAATACTAGTAATTTATTGAAGTGTTCATGGTTGATGGTTTAGAAATTCAATTCTGTTATTTCACTCAATTCCACCAGATGATGAGACCTGAAAAAAAATTAAGCCAAGTGAAAAGAAACTGGCGGACAAAATCAAGAATAGCTACTGCATTGATCACATGATGTGGTGTTAGACTGTATGGTCATTTCTTTAAAACAGTATATAAATCAATTCTTAAGTTATAGCAAAACACACAGCGTAAGGATACATTTAAACACCCGCAAACACATGGCTCAGCAAATTAGTGTGTGTTTGTGTGTGTGTGTGTATGTATGTATGTGTGTATGTATGTGTGTGTGTATGTGTGTGTATGTATGTGTGTGTGTATGTGTGTGTGTGTGTGTGTGTGTGTGTATATATGTGTGTGTGTGTGTGTGTGTGTGTGTGTGCACGTGTGTGTGTGTGTGTGTGTGTGTGTGTGTGTGTGTTACTATGCTTGTTACTATGACTGGAAAAGCTTCCAATGCCCCTACATCCAGTTCCCTGAGGGGCAAAAGCTCCCCTGTCCCCTCAAAAGAAAGAGTCAACTGTACTACAATTACTCATTTGGGGAAAAGTGTGTGTGTGTGTGTGTGTGTGTGTGTGTGTGTGTGTGTGTATTACAAAGAAGGATATTTTCAAGCTGCAAAGTTGAAGTCCTCTTCCCAGTAAGCATCTCCCAGCGTTTCCCACCTCCATAAGTTTGGTTGTTGTTGGTAGCCCATGTTAATAGAACCCAATATCCTTTCTATGTGTGATTAAGGTACTTTGCAGTTTTCATCTACATTGTTTTATGCACCAGATTTTTCTTGCCTTTGTTTTAATGGTTTGCTATTGTCTAGCCATGTGCTAGAGTTTAACCCATTCGTCCACCAATCAACATTTGTAGTTCTTCTACCTTCTGTTATTTTTAATGTTATTAAGGACACATATGTGCCAAGAGTGGTAGCACATGCCTTTAGCCCTAGCACTTAAGACTAAAGCAGAGGCAGGTGGATCTCTGAATTCAAGTCAAGCCTGATCTAAGGGAGAGTTCTAGGACAGTTGGAGTTACACAGAGAAACTTAGGAAGAAAAATAAATAAAGAAAAAAACTCACACGCATAAATACCTTCCAAATGTTACTTTCTACAAATGCTGCCTTTGAATCTTTGTGGGCTCTTCTTAGAGAACTGCAGAGTTGTGCTTTTTCCTTAGCTTTTAGACAATCCTAAAAGTCTGTTTCTTTCTATTACAATTGAGAATGTAGAGATGAGGTCTTGCAAGATTAGTAAGAGGATTATGTGACAAAGAGAACTTCAAAGCTGGTACACACCTGAGCTTAAATTCCAGCTTACTCTCTGAGCTCACAGAGCCCTGTGGCTACATTAGAGCAATGCCCCTAGTCTCAAATGCCTCACCTTTAAATGCCAATGAATATCTACCAGGATAATTGGGACTAGATTGAGCAAGATAATCTTTGAAAATTCTTTATGCTTGCCATAGAAGGCATTCAACATTTAATTCCTGATCAGACACATTAGGCTGCTTAAACATATTTTATTATGTTATGAATGTGTGTTTGTGCATTTGTTATTCTGAAAACAGCGAACAGAGGGTAACCTCGTGGGGTCAGTTCTCTGATTAGGTCTTTATGTAGGTTCTCAGGGTGAAACTCAGGTTGCTAGACTTGCAGGGCGAATGCTTTCCTTACCCACTGAGCCGTCTCTCCACCCCCACATCTACCTTCTTGAATGATTTAAGTAAACATAAGTGTTTGTTCCTCTGGTTTCTGTAACTGAGTAATTTCAATTTTCTTGTCTTAACTCTAGTGGCACTGTTTAAAGTTAATATTGTCTTTAAGCAGTTACTTTAGATCCACAGAGGGCTTCTTGAATGCTTGTCTATAGGATTTCTCCATAATAAGAATCAAAAAATAATATTTTGTTTCATGCTCTTCTTGGATTTATCTTCTATAGACATACAATTGGTGGATACCTTGTTATATTATACCTTGTTATATTCCTGGGAGTGACCATTTTATCCCTAAAGTGTAAGGTGCTACTTCAGTAGGCTTTACAGAAATTTACTCGGGATTTTACACTGCACTTTGCACCTGGGAGCTATGCCAGTGATCTTCAGGCTGACATAATCGTTGCTTGAAGCAAGGATGCAAGAAAAACAAACCGTTCCTATGGCTCCTGCTCTGGCCTAAAATCTTTGCAACACAACTTGAATCGGAAACAGTACTGCATTGTTGTGGCAATGAGAAAAACACTCTGCAGTGTTGCTAAGTTTATTTCTTCAAGATAGAAATGATGCGTGGACACGTTAACCCACACTAATAGAAAAACAATGACCATATTGAATTGTGGGTTTTCAACAAACAGCACCATGTACTAACCTTCAGACCTTATTAAACACATTCACATAAATCACTAAAGCTCTTTGGTGATATCAGTTCATTGGTATAAATAAATAAAAATTCATTTTATCAATATTTGCCGGATAATATATAATAATTACTATATTTAAAGATTACTGTAAAATATGTAAATATCAAAAGTTTCACCCTAAAAAAAAGTGTTCAAAAGTAAACTTCAGACAGCTGCATCAAGACAAATATCTATTTTTAATCTGGGGAGAGCAGCTCAGATTGAGAGCAACCGAGAAACTGCCACACAGTAGAAGGTGGCATCATGGGTTGTGACCCTTGCCATGTCTCTCAAGTGCAAAACATCAAGAGAACACAGGAATCAGGAATGCAATTGAATTTAGTAGAAAGAGACAGAGAGTCTGAGAGGGAAGGAAGCAACGTCACTTTGGCACAAAATGAATATTTGAATGGTCCTCCTTAATGTAAATTGAACACTAAAACTTTGCTGGCAAAGTGTAGCCTGTGTCATCTCCAAATTATACACAAACTTAAACAAGACACAGTAAGCTTTCTATAATTAGAAACTTCAATGAACATCAGGTAATGTAAGTAAAAATAGGCAAAATATTTAAGCAAGTAATTTATAAAGGAAGATATCTCAGTGGCCAGTGAAAACATGGAAAAATGTTCATTTTCTTTAGGTGGTGAAAAATTAGCGTTACAGTGAACCTGAGTTCCCACTAGACATGAATATAAATTCAATAACTTCTTAGAAAGGGAGAGAAATACAGCACTGAGGACACGGTGAGAAGAAACACTGTTGGAGCCCCCATGAGTCACTGCCGGAGACACAAATGACATAATAGTTGTTTATTTTATATCTTGTATAAAAATAATGTTTTTCCAAACAAAAGAGTTTAGGAAGAGCCGATAATCAGTGTCCAATATAAGCATGTATCAAAATAACGTAAGCTAGCATAAAGAAATCTGACAAATTACATGCCATTAATTTTACTTTATAAAGCTAGTTCAGTATTAGACTTGAAATGCCTCCTAATTCTGAATGAAGGATTTTACTCACAACAGGCGCCAATTCAATATGAGCCTAATTCCTCTGATAAAGCAAAATTTATGCCATGTAGTATGACTTGACTCCATTCATCTCCCCAGAATGATTCATAGTTTCAAATATTCCCCTTTACTTATCTTGTGAGGAACAGTTGATTACTTATTCATTAGTCATTGTGAAGGAGGGCTTTCTGAATATCCTCTCAAGTAGTTAGCACTAGGAAGGCCTGAGAAAGTATGAAAAGACGGTAATATCGATTCCTGCTATTAGCTTATGAACTAGGTGAAAGAGCAATTGCCCGAGATGACCACGATAGAGTTAATTTCTCATGTTAAAGTTGATATTCTTCAAAATTATCTTTTAGAGAAGCCATTGAAATCTTTTTAAAAACTCCACTTTTCAAGATATGAAAAATACTTGAAATAACATAATACCTCCTTGTGGTTGACAAGACACAAGCCAAGATAAGCAGTCACTGCCTAAAATCTGAGAGGAATGGAATCATTTATATATTTTATTTTTTCCCTAAGCATTCATGCTTATGCTAAAGTTTAATTTATTTATTAGACAAAGCAGCAGGAGGTTAATGACAATGATAAAAGAACAGTTATAATTATGTACTCCATAAAACATTTGAATGCCATCTCTTCTCGAAAAGTCAAGACAAGCTACAATGATCCTTTTTATCTCTGCCTCCCAGAATATATTTGGACTTTGGCTTACTTTCATTAATTGAAATCATGGAAAGTGAAACCATGGATGGGAAAGAAATACAGTAACTTGAAGATAAAAAGAATATATGGGGGATGGAAAGACGGCTTAGCAGTTAAGAACATTGACTCCTCTTCCAGAGGTCCTGAGTTCAATCCCCAGCAACCACATGGTGGCTCACAATCATCTGTAATGGTATCTGAGGCCCTCTTCTGATGTCTGAAGACAGCTACAGTGTGCTCATATGCACAATATAAATAGAGAAACAGAGGAAGGAAGGAAGGAAGGAAGGAAGGAAGGAAGGAAGGAAGGAAGGAAGGAAGGAAGAAAGAAAGAAAGAAAGAAAGAAAAGAATCTATGAAAATAGCCCATAAAACTAATTCTTTAATATTCCTAAGGAAATACTTAATCTTTATTCCTGACCGCCCCCTCCCAAAAGCTTGCCTTGAACATCACACTTCAGAGAAAAACATTTTGAGATATAGGAAAGTGATTGGACATTTGTAGATTTCATGTAGCTGCTAAGCCAAGAAGTGCTTGGTTTGGGGGTTTTGTTCTTCATAGAAAGTTTCTCCAGGAATATCTGTGCAAAACTCAAATCTTAATGTTGCCAGCAAGAAAATGATTTGCTGTTTCTGAAAGAACAATCATTTTTCAAATGTAATCTAAGATAGCTTAGATGCATTCTTTTCTTTAGTTCTTGCTGTGATAACAAATACCTGGACAAGCGCAGTATAAGGGAGGAAGAGATTATTTGGTTTATAAATCCAGTTCAATGGCTACCACTGAGATGTCAAGGCCTTAGAAATTCGAAGCAAGGAGTCACACATAACCTGACAGTCAAGAGCAAAAGCATTGAATTAACAGATGTTGCTAATATTTGTCTTACTTCGTTCTTATATGGAATACACTGCTGAAGGAAGGAATGGTTCCACCCACAGAGCCACAATAGGAGGGGTTTTGCTATTGGTTTGTTTGTTTGTTTATTTGTGTTTTTGTTTTTGCTTGTTTGGGGTTTCTTTGAACCAGTAAGAAGCTTTTGTACCTCTATTACACCAATAAATAAATTTCTTTAACAGATATTCCTAGAGACCCATCTTCCAAGTGCTTTTAGATTTTGTAAGGTTGATAATTCACCCTAATCTTCATATCAGATTTCTTGTACACACACACACACACACACACACACACACACACACACACGATGAATCAACTGAACAAAGAACAGAAACTCATATATTTTGCTCGCCCATTGTAGAATCACAAGATTATATTCTTTTATAAAACTTTCTAGATAAGCTAATTATATGAAATATAATGTAATGTAAATACAATACAATTCATTTGTCAATAGTTTAGAAGTCATTTCCTAAAGGATAATAGAATTAGGCCAGACATGGTGATACACATTGTAATAGCAGCACTCGGAGGCAGAGACAGATAGCCTTTTCTAGCCCAGCATGGATGATACCGCAAGCCACTTTCTAAAAACAAAAAGCTAGAATCATGGTCTCACCGATTAGGCTTGAGTGGCCGTAAGACTCTATAGTACTAGTGAGTAGCAAAAGTACAGAAATGTAGACAAAGTCTCCCAAAAGCCTCAAAAGATATTAATGTATTCTAGAAAAGACAAAACATAACATTTAAGGATACATAATGTCACCAGGAGGAAGCACAAATTCTTTTAGAAACTTGTGGTCTAATTCTATTCAGACTAGTTCTCCATCGATACAGGTAAGGCTATGTAACAATGAGCTTTCATAAAACGTACTCACACCTTTAATGCTTCATAGGGGAGTGAACAATGCTACCTTCAGAACTGAGTGGCAGTTCACTCTTTTGTTTTCTTCTATCATTTTACAACTTTATTTATGTACACCTTGCATACTGATGGCTCTCACCTCACCTTACCATCACCCTGTCCACCTTCCCCACGAATCTCTTTCATATTCATGTTTTCTTTTCAAATTATAACAAGTGGCTTAGAGATTTCCTTCCTGAATAGCAGGAGAAGCTCAGCTGCTACGGCTACGAATTGATATTCAGAAAACAATGGTGAGGACCGAGCTGGAATAATGAACAATGAACTGAGATACAACATCAGAGGTTGCTCCTTTCTGAAGAGAGAAAGGCATGGAACAGAGGCTTGACAGGCTCAGTCTTTCTGCTCTTGTTGTCCAGTAAGTCCGATGCAAAGCTTCCTCCCTATAATCTTTCTCAACATCTCAGTACAAAAGAATAGGACAGCTCATAACAAAAGCCATCCATAACTACAGTTATAGACTCATGCCAATAAGTCTTTTGGGTTACAGACAACATAAAGGAGTGAGATAGTACATTTGTACAATATCCATCCATTACACATACCTTCTCTGAATATTGGTCATGTGTCACTCTCTGCAAGAGTAATAAGGGCTAGCACAAAAGATATACTGGGCGAGCATGGCACACAAAGAGTCCAAAGCAAATGGCATGTAAAAAAGTCTTTGTGAACAAGGCATGGAGAATAAATAGCTATAATGGGAGCGGGGAGAAGTTTCATGAAAAAAGAATTCATTCAGCCTGATGTTGAATTGCAAGTAGAAGTTTAATAAATGGAGAAGAACCAGGGCAGAGATCATCAAAAACCAGCCAGTTTGAAGAGCATTAAGAAAGTCAAGGGCTTCTGAGAAAAAGACCTTGTGTACTGTTGTAGTTAAAACACAGGCAGCCAGAGTAACACAGATGTACAGTCAATGCATTCACTGAACTCACCACCGGAGAACAGAATCGGAAGTTGAAAACCATTCTAAAGCATGATCTGTTGATTGTACTTTCAGTTTAGAAGTTAAAACAAACAAACAAACAAACATCAGCAAAACAAAAAAAAACTGTAAGTTGAACTCCATATAAGAATATTGTCTATCTGGTCTTTGCTGAATTCTCTGGAACTTAGAAAAGAACCTAGTGTAGAAGGATTTTAACTCAGCAATATGGCTACTCTGGCTGGAATACAGACAGGCTCTTAGCATGCACCTTTCTTATTGGCTGGAATGCAGATACAACCTTTATATACACCTTGGATTCCAAACAATGAAGGTAAAGTTAGTTTGTAGAAGGAAGCACCGTGTTTGAAAGTGACATCTAATTGAGTGGCAAGCAAAGTGATAAATCAGAGAAAGATTGGATAGACTGGGATATGCCTAACTCTCAGGTAATGAGAAAGGAATGAGAAGTTATTTGAAAGCGCAGTGCAGAGAGAGAGAGAGAGGAGGCAGCTGGACAGTTATAAAGAGACAGGGTGCACAGAGAAGGTTGCAGGTGAAGACAGAATAAGCCAGGAAATATGACGGAGGCAGAAGGTTAGAACATATCGCTAAAGTTAGTCTGAGGCCAAGCAGAGCAATTCAGTCGTAGGCAGAGAGAGAAGTCAGCCTGGAGAGGAGTTTGAGCAAGAAGAGCTGAATTGAGTCAGCCAGAGATCAGAGAAGAATAAGAAGATGATGAAGGAGGAGGAGGAGGAGGAGGAGAAGGGAAGAAGAAGAAGAAAGAAAGAAAGAAAGAAAGAAAGAAAGAAAGAAAGAAAGAAAGAAAGAAAGAAAGAAAGAAAGAAAGAAAGAAAGAAAGGGTAAGCTTGTTCAGCAGAAAATCTCCAAGGCTGGAAACATAGCATGCCTAGATTAGATTGTTTGGAAGCTAGAAGTTTCCAGAACTTCCTAGGTTTTCAGATGGAGGCAGTAAGCCTCAGAGACCACAATTACATCAGTAGAATAAAAGTTATTGTAACAACCTAGCACTAAGTATGTCTGAGCCAGGTGGGTATATGTTTACATAAGTAAAAATGGAACCATTTCTGAAACATTGTTTTTGCACATTTACCTTGTATTCTGACTATAAATTATACTAGCATATTGACACTTTGCCCAAGTTCAAGTTAAAGAAAAATTACAACCGTGTCTCAAATGTCTGTGAAATCTAGAATCATACCCTTCAGTAAAGTCACCAGGAACCACATCTGGCCTGTGACCTACTGAGCTATGTATAGCTGAGCTTGAGATATGCTTTAGGATAAAATAACTGAAGCTTTGACACAAGCAAAATGGATCTCCTTAAAAAATGCATGTACTGTTTATATTGCACTGATGTTTCAAATATATTGTCTTAAAATTATTGCATTGAATTAATTAAATTTTATGGTATTATATTGTTTCTTTTAAAAAATAAAGAAATTATGGGGTTCATTGCATGCTTCTACTAGAGTGTCTTGATAAATAATGTGCTATGATCTGATTGAAGTCGGATAGTAGAGTACAGATCCCAGCAGGAAAGTCAAGACAGTGTTGATCTGGGGAAGAAAAAAAAAAAGCTTATTTAGGAAAATTAGCTGAAGTTTTGTGGACCAGTAGACACCAGACATTAGCAAGCATTAAAAATGAACAAACTGAAACTGGGGTAAGAGCACTTCATTTCTCTTTCTCTCACAGTGCAATAGTGGGTTCACACATGGTCACTGTTTCGTAAGAATTTCGCTTAGTGACCATAGCTGTGCCCCAGTCACTGATGCTCTTGACTGGTATTCTTTGTCCTCTCTGCTTCCTGGCAGAAGATAGCAGTCTGCTTCCTGGCAGTCTGGGGATTCGATGGCAACATGTGATTAATTGTATCCAATGATTTCTGTTAGTAAGTCCCTTCTGAGCCAGAGTGGTTTATTATCAATTCCAGTCTGTCAATGCTACATGTACTTTCAAATCGCCAACAGAGTGAGTCTCATTGATTTTACTCCTGTTAACACAATAAGTAGAAACTGACCAGGATAAGGTTTCCCAAATAACTTATTATTACTGGGCCATTTGACATAATAAAAAGCTATTCAGTGTATACGGCTGTCTATTTAACCAAATGAAAATTATTCAGTGCGTACACGCACGCACTCATGCACACACAAACACACACACACACACACACACACACACACACACACACATCCCTTAAAACTAAAGCAAAGAGAGCACAGTAGCTTATACTCTTAGCTTTGACACCATCACGCCGAGCACCATCCGTAGATTTCAGGTAAGCAGAGATGCTCTCTCTTTCTTCGGCAGCTGCCTGAAGTAAAACTGAAGATTTATCTCACTGTGAGATATCTCCATCAGAGTGACAGCTAGAGTTTCAGAGTCTTTGAAGCGCTGTGTGGCTGGGAAAGAAATAATCACACCTGCTTTATAAGCTACAGGCGGGAAGCTTATGTATTTACAAGGGGAACTTTCATTTCTGTGGCTGACTCCTCTAGACTTATTTCTTTGCTTACAGAAACAATTAGGCTGGGAAAAAATAATCCTGGTTTTCCACAAAGGAACGTACAGGAAAAGCAAAGGTAATTCAGCAAGGCCATTTTTTTTTCTCAAAAAATGATGCCCCAGAACACGAACGGTGCTCAGCAAGCAGCCATGGCTAAGATGGCCGCTGTCTTTTACCCCTGACACAGATGGTTCCTAATCGGTGGGACGGTCAACCCATTGGTGGGTACTGATTTCACAGTTGGATGGAACAGGCTAATCGACACCAAGAAAAAGGGGGTCAGCAGATAAAGGAGCGGCAAAAGTAGTTGACGGCACGTTCTGATACTAGCTAGAACTCACATGCTCATTGCCTGTGCCGCTCAACCGCTGGCGTACATTTACAGATAATCGGCTCAATCGGGTCCCATGCTTTGGTAAGGTACCTGAGACTAAATGTCGCATTGCGCTATTTGTTAACTTATACTATTTATATAAGTGTGTATGTATACATATGAGTGTGTGTGTGTGTGTGTGTGTGTGTGTGTGTGTGTGTGTGTGTGAGCTTTCTTATCTTCTAGAACAGTGGTTCTCAACCTTGCTAATGCTACAATCCTTTAATGCTGTTTCTCATCGCGTGGTGATCTCCAACCATGAAATTGTTTTCATTGCTACTTCATAATTGTAAATTTGCTACTGTTGTGATTGTAATGTGTTTTCTGGTGGTCTTAAGTGACCCCTGTGAAAGGGTTATTTGACCCCTTAAAGGGGTCATGACCCACAGGTTGAGAACCACTGCTCTAGAAGGATGATGTTCAAAGTTTATCATTTTTGTTATCCCAACAGGTCTGGAACAAAACATTTCTTTACAGCAACAAAATATTTCTTTCATTAATAGTAAGGCATAGATATGATAAAATTATCTTGTGTACTTGGTCTAATTTATAATTTTAGTTATGCGACATGCTAGCTATACCATCCTAAGAAAACAAATTGCTCTGAGTAATGATTTCCTGACATGTGAATAAGGTAAATAGTGCCAATTAACTGATGGTTATGAAGAGAACAACTAAAAATAGCAATCTGAAGACACAACAGTAATTTAATGATAGTTGATATACCAGGTTTACCAATTTTAATAGAAAATTCTCCAATTTATGTTTTAAAGTGAGATCCATATATGATTAGCATTTTCTGTTTACACAAGGCAGAGTCAAAGATGACTTCTTAAGTTCTTGCAGTAGACAGTGATGTCAACAGTAGCTGTGGAATGAGGAGGTTTGAGTCCTCTTGTCTCAGGAAATACAGTCATTTGCATTGCATACTGAGAGAAATTTGCCGCTCCTTCCTCACAACAGCTAAGAATGTGATTTCCTGTTTATAACTTAACCATTGAGCTTCGTTCTCTTTCCTACATCAATAGCAAATGCCACTGTATCCTCTCGGGCATTCATCGATGTGCCGTGCTCTCTGCCAGCTGAAGTGCTCTTCTCACAAAATTTATTAAAATGAAAGAGAAAGGCTATGTATACAGGGATGTATGAGCAGTACAAACTGGAACTAACGGACTCTTTATGTATTTGTGACTTTAGAAGAAGATCACACCTTGAGACAAATCAGTTTGTTTTTAGGTACACAGTTTGACAAAAAAAAAAATGTCCACGGCTGATCTGTTTCACCTCTCACTACGTGAGGGCTCCAGTGTCTTATTCCTGTCGTTCTTGCCTACTTGAACGTGAAGCAAAGTGTAGACTATATTCTAGCGACAGTTTGACTTTGCATCTGTGTAAGAGAACATTTTAATTAGCATTTACATGAAAGCTGTGTTTGGTCAGTAGTGGGTAAGGTGTTAAGTTTATTTTTCCAGATCATTCATTCATTCATCTATGCATTATATCTGTTCAATTCCTACAGAAAAGGACACATCGAGGGATAATTAAAATATATAAAATTATCCTTTGATTACTTTGCAAAGCAGCAAGTCAATCTGAAAATATAAGATGTAAGTGATGAGTCTTTGACTTGAACTTTTCAAAGAAAAGCCCTAATGATTTTATCTTTATTTGATTTTGTTTGGGGTAATGACCTAGTTTAAAACACCAATCTCATTTGTAGTCGACTAAAAACTTATTCATCTGACTTATTAAATTCAAGACTCTCCTTGGTTTTCAAAGAAATGAGGGAAATCACAAAGAATTCAAAGAAAAATAATCAGAATTGTTAATTATATCTTTAGCCACAAGTTACTTCAATTCTCAACTTAATCACACATCTCACATAGAGAAATACTTCATTTCTCTTATATTCATAAAATACACATATCTCACGTATAGTCACACATTTTAATTTAGTCCAATAGAATACTACATTGACTAAGGGCCTGATTGGATTACCATAAGCTTGACAAACCTCCTCAGATCAGTTCCCCGAAGCCCTGGTTTCTGTGTGCTCCTGCAGAAAGCCTCTCTGTGGTTTGAAATATCTCCCTGTGTCTATTTTAATGACTAATTTTTCATCCTATTAATACATACCACAATACTTTCCTGTGCTGTGCAATTTTAGATAAGATTCCATGGGGGTCTGGCCTCTCTCAGCTATATAAATACATGTTCAACACATAAAGCAAGAGGGCAAAATGCATGCCCCATTGACCATTTGTACCAGCAAAGATTAGAACACTTAGTTAAAACCTATTCAGTGAATGAATTTTCTGAAGACAGGACCCTGGCAGTGGGCTCTGATAACTTCCAAGCCCTTCAAGATGAAAAATGGGTAGAAAATATCTCAGAAATGTTAAGACAAGAAAACACACCCAACAACTTGCACACTATGATACATGAAAGGTTGGGTTTGATATAGAGTATTGGTTATAACTGATGTTGTAAAGAAATTTAGAAAACAATGATCATCTCAAGAGAAGACTGTAAAGTATAAATGATATCATATCAACTTTGATCTCTTGGGCTTGCTCACCCATGACTTCTGTTTATGGAGTTCTAACACCAAGATAAAAGGGAATACTGTTAGCTTCAGAGTAGACACAAAACATAAGAACAGTGGTTTCACTCATCCTAAGTACTCAGAGCTAAAACCTACCAATTATAGCATATTTTGTTCAAATATGATCCCTATAGGGGAAAATGTGATTAGTAAGTCTGGTGACATAAAGAGATTTCATAATATTGCAATATTTGAGTAGATATCTTAATGTGTTCAGAATATTTGAACATTTTAAAAGATATTTTAATTTTTATTTATGTGATTGTATGTGTGTGCATTTAAGTGTGCATGTGTGTGTGCGCATGCGCATGCACATGCACACATGTGTGCACACCAGTCTGCAGCCCTGACAAAAAAATCCCCTGAAGTTTATGTTACAGGGGATTTTAGACAAGGGCTAGGGGTTGAGGGAACAAACCAGGTCACTAAGCACCAGAACAACGTACTACTGAGTGTTTCACCCTTTCGTTAGTCCCAGATTTGGACAAATTTTAATCCTCAATCTTGAGTCACTCTTGCAGGTCATAGTGTAAGCTATTTGAAATTTGTTTGCTTGTTCTTTTTTTTTTTTCAGATTGGTTAGCAAATGATAGCCTAACATTTAATATTTTTTAGTTAATAGTTCATTGTAGTATAGCAATATCTTAGCAACTGAGCAGGAAACTATTGCAATCTTAACCACATTTGATGTAATACAAAATACACTTGACATGATTTAGACTGAGGCATCTATGGGGCTCTGGGTTTCTATGTAAACAAACCAAATACAACTTTGGGAAAACAGTGCCAGGCTAGCAAAGTCAGTAATTGTCAGCTAATGGAGGCTTTCCCTACACTTACACTGAACCAGTCACAACCACCAACTGTCCTCTAACTAGTGACTTTCCAACAGAGTTATCCAAATCAGAATGGAGCTTTGTTTTAACCAATCAATCCTTCACTTTCCTTCCACAGCCTTCCTTCCTACTTCATTGTTGGAGCCTCAAACCACTCTGTGGTCTGGACCTGGCTGATTGAAGAGTCACTATGCCTTGAATTACCTTTTGAGAGTGTTACATTATATCCGTGTCCTAGAACAGTGAAGCAAATCATTTCTCATACCGCGTTTTGATGGCATTGTATATTATTTGAGGTGAAAAGAAAATGGCCTCAAATTCAGTTTCAAAAAGTGATATAAACAAAATACAACCAATGAAGAGCATCGCACGTTTAAATTTCATTTACCGTATTTCTCCGCTTTCCCCTTCACTCTTGACACAGTTTTGAAGCTACTGAAACTTTCCCAACTCTCTGTGGACTGGAGAGGTTTTTATATGTTGTGTAGCCTATACTTCCGGGCACTGTATACATACTCCAGAGATTTGGTGACACAGTGGACTCTGCCACAGAGGAACATTCAAGATGGAACAAGTTTCGGTTTTTATGTATGATGTCACGTTCCTCTTCAATCAATTTGAACTAAAAGCTGTGTATAAGATATTTCCCAGTAAAGTTGTTCTTTCTTTCAATTATATTTAGACTAAAGCGTCAAGAGATTTGCCTCATCACAATGCAAGGACTTAAGACATGGGTAAATTGGCATGAAAAGGACTAATGTAATCTCAAGTGCATTTGAAATTGTTACCTCTTTCTGTTCAATTCTTTAATAGATCTGACAGTGAAGAAATTAATAGCTCTGTGCAGTTATTTGAAATATTAATGCCAATGATTTTGAAATAGCTGAACTATTTTTTCAGCCAGAAATTCTTCTGTAAATCACAAACATAGTCACTGGTCTAATGATGAAATTCTAAACAGTTTGGAGTTCGAAAATTATGATATTTTTAACTTTAGGAGATGTACCCTTTCCAATCAGGTATCACCCTCCATCATGGGAAACAATTGAGGAAAATGACAGAATTGAAAATTTAACCCACTTTTCTGCTACTGCTTACCAATGTAGTGTGACTGAATAACAGGCAAGTGATTGTGGAGAAATGTCATATTCTGCTGGGGCAGTATTGAACTATTAGCGAGTTTGTTTTAAAATTAGATTCAATACTGCAAAAATCTAACAAACTTTCATCTGGTGTGTGTGTGTGTGTGTGTGTGTGTGTGTGTGTGTGTGTGTGTGTGTACAGAGATAGACAAAACAAAGGGGAATGACAATTACCAGCAGTCATTAGACTACACCTGAAAAACAACTTCTTGGAAAACTTAGGAAGAAATATATAAAACAATTGCAACAAATTCCATCGAGCTTTAGGGCTTTAAGTCTGTGTAGAAACAGTTAAAGTCGCTATTAATAAAGGGGGCAGAGAGGAGGGGGAGAGGGAAAAACGGGGGGGGGGGCAGGACCAGGTATGGGAGGAGACTGGGATGATACACAGAGGGTCAGGAATTTCAACAGAGGTGTGTGGCAATGGGGAATGGGGAACTGGAGGTAGCCACCAGCAAGTCCAGATGCCAGGAAAGCAAGATGCTACCAAGACCCAACAAGGATGAGATTAGCTGAAATGCCCAACAAAGGGGAGGGCGAACCTGTAGAGACCATATCTAGAGGTTAGACAAGGTCCCTGGTTGGGGGATGGGGCCACCCACTCATCTCCAAATTTTCAACCCAGAATAGTTCCTGTCTAAAGGAAATACAAGGACAAAGAGTAGAGTAGAGACTGAACGAAAGGCCATCCCAGACACTGCCCCACCTGGGGACCCATCCCATATACAGTCACCAAACTCAGACACTATTGCACATGCCAATTAGTGCTTGCTGACAGGAGTCTGTTATGGATGTCTCCTGAGAGGCTCCGCCAGAGCCTGACAAATACAGAGACAGATCCTTGCTGCCAAGCACTGGACTAAGCACAGAGATCCCCAGTGGAGAAGTTAGAGAAAGGACTAAAGAAGCTGAAGGAGTTTGCAACCCCATAGGAAGAACAACACTATCAATTAACCAGACACCCGCAAGCTACCAGGGACTAAACCACCAACTGAAGAATACACATGGAGGGACCCATGGCTCCAGCAGAATATGTAGCAGAGAATGGCATCATCTGGTATCAATAGGACGAGAAGCCCTTGGTCCTGTGAAGGCTCATTTCCCGGGTGTAGGGGAACACCAGGACAGTGAGGTGGAAGTGAGTGGGTAGGTGGGGGAGCACCCTCATAGAAGTAGGGGGAGGGGGATAGGATAGGGGGTTCCAGAGGGGAAACCAGGAAAAGGGATAACATTTGAAATATAAATACATACAATATCCAATAAAAAATAGGTATTGGGACCTCGCTGATCCTGGCCCACAGCTCCCTGCTCCCAAACCCTGTGGGAAAGAGAGCAGATCGCCCAGAAGTGTGTGCAATCCTGAGACTACAGGGCAGGGGAGACCGCCACTTCCGCCCACCTTTGCCCACATCCTTGGCCCCAGAGGAAACTGTATAGGGCCTCTGGGAACAGGAAGATTGCAGCAGTCAAGCTGCAGGAGCCCTGCGGTACAAACAGGGCCCGGATCTGAATGGACCTGATCAAAGAGCTCCCTGCACCCAAATCCCGTGGGAGGGAGAGCTAGACCTTCCGAGGGGCAGACACAACTGGGAAATCAGAGGAGACTACTCTCTGCCCACATTTCTGACTCTAGAGGAAAAAACCTAGCACCATCTGGGCCCACTTCACAGAGGGACCCAGTAGAAGTAGGGGCAGGCCCTTCTGGTTCCCACCCACAGGGACAGCTGAAAGCCAGTGGACAGGAATGACTACACTTCTGAGAGCAGAGCACTCTGTTCCCATAACTGGCTGAAATAAAACAGGAAAACAGGTCTACAGCACTCCTGACACACAGGCCTGTAGGAAGGTCAAGGTACACTGTCAGAAATAGTAAAACAAGGTAACACCAGAGACAACGTGATGGCAAGAGGCAAGCACAGGAAACCAAGCAACAGAAACCAAGAGTACATGGCATCATCAGAACCCAATTCTCCCACCAAAGCAAATACTGAATATCCAAACACACCAGAAAAGCAAGATCTAGATTAAAGTCACATTTGATCATGATGATGAAGGACTTTAAGAAAGACATAAAGAACTCCCTACGGAAATGCAGAAAAAACATGTAAACAAGTAGAAGCACTTTGAGAGAAAATACAAAAATCCCTGAAAGAATTACAGGAAAACATAATCAAACAGGTGAAAAAATTGAAAAGGGAAATAGAAACAATAAAGAAAGCACAAAGGGAAACAACCCTGGATATAGTAGATACAAGCATCACCAACAGAATACAAGAGATAGAACTAAGAATCTCAGGAGCAGAAGATTCCATAGAAATCTTCGACACCACTGTCAAAGATAATGTAAAACAAAAAAGCTACTGGCCCAAAACATAAAGGAAATCCAGGACACAATGAGAAGATCAAACCTAAGGATAATAGGTATAGAAGGTATGAAGACTCCCAAATCAAAGGACCAGTAAATATCTTCAACAAAATCATAGGAGAAAACTTCTCTAACCTAAAAAAAGAGATGCCCATAAACATACAAGAAGCTTACAGAACTTCAAATAGATACGCCCAGAAAAGAAACCCCCCCCCTCACATAATAGTCAAAACACCAAAAGCACAAAAAAAAAAAAAAAAAAAAAAAAGACAGAATATTGAAAGCAGTAAGGGAAAAAGGTCAAGTAACATATAAAGGCAGACCTATCAGAATTACACCAGACTTCTCACCAGAAACTATGAAAGCCAGAAGATCGTGGACAGATGTCATACAGACCCTAAGAGGACACAAAGGCCAGCTCATGTTACTGTATCCAGCAAAACTCACAATTAACATAGATGGAGAAACCAAGATATTCCATGACAAAACCAAATTTACACAATACCTTTCTACAAATCCAGCACTACAAAGGATAATGAATCATAAAGCCCAATACAAGGAGGCAAGCTACACCCTAGAAAAAGCAAGAAACTAATCATTTTGCAACAAAACAAAGAGAAGAAAAGCACACAAACATAACCTCACATCCAAATATGAATATAACAGGAAGCAATAATCACTATTCCTTAATATCTCTCAACATCAATGGCCTCAACTCCCCAATAAAAAGACATAGATTAACAAACTGGATATGCAACGAGGACCCTGCATTCTCCTGCCTACAGGAAACACACCTCAGAGACAAAGACAGACACTACCTCAGAGTGAAAGGCTGGGAAACAACTTTCCAAGCAAATGGTCAGAAGAAGCAAGCTGGAGTAGACATTCTAATATCGAATAAAATTGATTTTCAACCAAAAGTCATCAAAAAAGATAAGGAAGGACAATTCATATTCATCAAAGGAATAATCCACCAAGATGAACTCTCAATCCTAAATATCTATGCTCCAAATACAAGGGCACCTACATACGTAAAAGAAACCTTACTAAAGCTCAAAGCACACACTGCACCTCACACAAAAATAGTAGGAAATTTCAACACCCCACTCTCATCAATGAACAGATCATGGAAACAGAAATTAAACAGACACATAGACAGACTAACAGAAGCTATAAACCAAATGGACTTAACAGATATTTATAGAACATTCTATCCTAAAACAAAAGGATATACCTTCTTCTCACCACCTCATGATACTTTCTCCAAAATTGACCATATAATCAGTCATAAAACAGGCCTCAACAGATACAGAAAGATAGAAATAATCCCATGCGGTCTATCAGACCATCACGGGCTAAAGCTGGTCTTCAATAACAATAAGGGAAGAATGCCCACATATACATGGAAGTTGAACAATGCTCTACTCAATGATAACCTGGTCAAGGAAGAAATAAAGAAAGAAATTAAAAACTTCTTAGAATTTAATGAAAATGAAGGTACAACATACTCAAACTTATGGGAAACAATGAAAGCTGTGCTAAGAGGAAAACTCATAGCTCTGAGTGCCTGCAGAAAGAAACAGGAGAGAGCATATATCAGCAGCTTGACAGCACACCTAAAAGCTCTAGAACAAAAAGAGGCAAATACACCGAGGAGGAGTAGAAGGCAGGAAATAATCAAACTCAGAGCTGAAATCAACTAAGCAGAAACAAAAAGGACTATACAAAGAAACAACAGGACTAAAAGCTGGTTCTTTGAGAAAATCAACAAGATAGACAAAACATTAGCTAGACTAACCAGAGGACATAGACAGTGTGTCCAAATTAACAAAATCAGAAATGAAAAGGGAGACATAACTAAAGAATCAGAGGAAATTAAAAAAATCATCAGATCCTACTACAAAAGCCTATATTCAACCAAACTTGAAAGTCTGGAGGAAATAAACAATTCCCTAGACAGATACCTGGTACCAAAGTTATATAAGGAACAGATAAACCATTTAAACAACCCCATAACTCCTAACGAAATAGAAACAGTCATTAACCAAAAAGAGCCCAGGTCCAGACGGGTTCAGTGCAGAATAGAAGACCTTCATAGAAGACCTCATACAAATACTATCCAAATTATTCCACAAAATTAAAACAGACAAAGCGCTACCAAATTCCTTCTATGGAGCCACAATTACTCTTATACCTAAACCACAAGACCCAACAAAGAAAGAGAACTTCAGACCAATTTCCCTTATGAATATTGATGCAAAAATACTCAATAAAATTCTTGCAAAGCGAATCCAAGAGCACATCAAAACAATCACCCATCATGAAGAAGGAGGCTTCATCCCAGGTATACAGGGATGGTTTAATATACAGAAAATCATCAATGTAATCCACTCTATAAACAAAGTGAGAGATAAAAAAAAAAACACATGATCATTTCATTAGATGCTGAGAAAGCCTTTGACAAAATTCAACACCCCTTCCTGATAAATGTCCTGGAAAGAACAGGAATTCAAGGCACATACAAAAACATAGTAAAAGCCATATACAGCAAACCAGTTGCTAACATTAAACTAAATGGGAGAAACTTGAAGCAACCCCACTAAAATCAGGGACTAGACAAGGCTGCCCACTTGCTCCCTACTTATTCCATATAGTTCTTGAAGTTCTAGCTAGAGCAATCAGACAACAAAAGGAGGTCAAGGGGATACAGATCGGAAAAGAAGAAGTCAAAATATCACTATTTGCAGATGATATGATAGTATATTTAAGGTCCACCGGAGAACTGCTAAACCTGATAAACACCTTCAGCAAAGTGGCTGGGTATAGAATTAACTCAAATAAGTCAGTAGCCTTCCTCTACACAAAAGAGAAATAAGCTGAGAAAAAATTAGGGAAATGACACCTTTCATAATAGACCCAAATAATATAAAATACCTCGGTGTGACTTTAACCAAGCAAGTGGAAGAGGTGTATGATAAGTACTTCAAGTCTCTGAAGAAAGAAATTGAAGACCTCAGAAGATGGAAAGATCTCCCATGCTCATGGATTGGCAGGATTAATATAGTAAAAATGGCCATTTTAACAAAATTGATATACAGATTCAGTGCAATTCCCATCAAAATTCCAATCCAATTCTTCATAGAGTTAGACGGAAAAATTTGCAAATTCATCTGGAATAACAAAAAACCCAGGATAGCTAAAACTATCCTCAACAATAAAGGACTTCTGGGGGAAATCACTATCCCTGAACTCAAGCAGTATTACAGAGCAATAGTGATAAAAACTGCATGGTATTGGTACAGAGACAGACAGATAGACCAATGGAATAGAATTGAAGACACAGAAATGAACCCACACACCTATGGTCACTTGATTTTTGACAAAGGAGCCAAAACTATCAGATAGAAAAAAGAAAGCATTTTCAGCAAATGGTGCTGGTCCAACTGGAGGTCAACATGTAGAAGAATGCAGATCAATCCATTCTTATTACCCTGTACAAATCTTAAGTCCAAGTGGATCAAGCACCTCCACATCAGACCAGATACACTCAAACTAACAGAAGAAAAAGTGGGGAAGAATCTGGAACACATGGGCACTGGAAAAAATTTCCTGAACAAAACACCAATGGCTTATGCTCTAAGATCAAGAATCGACAAATGGGATCTCATAAAATTGCAAATCTTCTGTAAGGCAAAAGACACTGTTGTTAGGACAATGCGCCAACCAACAGATTGGGAAACGATCTTTACCAATCCTACAACGGATAGAGGGCTTATATCCAAAATATACAAAGAACTCACAAAGTTAGACTGCAAGAAGACAAATAACCCTATTAAAAATGGGGTTCAGAGCTAAACAAAGAATTCACAGCTGAGGAATGCCGAATGGCTGAGAAGCCCCTAAAGAAATGTTCAACATCTTTAGTCATAAGGGAAATGCAAATCAAAACAACCCTGAGATTCCACTTCACACCAGTGAGAATGGCTAAGATCAAAAACTCCAGCAACAGCAGATGCTGACAAGGATGTGGAGAAAGAGGAACACTCCTCCATTGTTGGTGGGATTGCAGACTGGTACAACCATTCTGGAAATCAGTCTGGAGGTTCCTTAGAAAATTAGACATTGAACTACCTGAGGACCCAGCTATACCTCTCTTGGGCATATACCCAAATGATGCCCCAACATATAACAAAGACACATGCTCCACTATGTTCATAGCAGCCTTATTTATAATAGCCAGAAGCTGGAAAGAACCCAGATGCCCTTCAACAGAGGAATGGATATAGAAAAAGTGGTACATCTACACAATGGAATAATACTCAGCTATCAAAAACAATGGCTCCATGAAATTCATAGGCAAATGAATGAAACTGGAAGATATCATCCTGAGTGAGGTAACCCAATCACAGAAAACACACATGGTGTGTACTCATTGATAAATGGATATTAGCCTAAGTGCTCGAATCACCCTAGATGCACAGAACACATGAAACTCAAGAAGAATGATGAAAATGTGGATGCTTCACTCCTTCTTTAAAAGAGGAACAAGAATACTGTTAAGAGGAATAGGGAGGCAAAGTTTAGAACAGAGGCAGAAGGAACACCCATTCAGAGCCTGCCCCACATGTGGCCAAGACATATACAGCCACCAAAGTAGATAAGATGGATGAACAAAGAGGTTCAGGCTGACAGGAACTGGATGTAGATCTCTCCTGCGAGACACAGCCAGAATACAGCCAGAATACAGCCAGAATACAGCCAGAATACAGCCAGAATACAGCAAATACAGCAAATACATAGGCGAATGCCAGCAGCAAATCACTGAATCCCTGTTGAAGGATTCAGAGGAAGGACTGAAAGAGCTGAAGGGGCTTGAGACCTCATATGCACAACAATGCCAACCAAACAGATCTTCCAGGGACTAAGCCACTACCCAAAGACTATACATAGACTGACCTTGGGCCCCAAATTCATGTGTAGCAGTAAATAGCCTAGTAAGGGCACCATTGGAAGTGGTAGCCCTTGGACCTGCCAAGGCTGGACCCCCAGTGAACGGGATTGTTGGGGGATGGTGGTAATGGGGGGAGGATGGGGAGGGGGACACCCATATAGAAGGGGAGGGGGAGGGGTTAGGAGGATGTTGGCCTGGAAACCTGGAAATGGAATAGCATTTGAAATGTAAATAAGAAATACCCAATTTAATAAAGATGGAAAAAAATTAGTATTGAAATAAACTTCCTTTTCATTTTCAAAAAGATTAAAGGACTTGAATGAATTATAACAATAATATTATGTTTTAAAACTTTAGAATCAGGCAATCTTGACAAGCACCTCATTTGAACTACAGAGTTCAGTTGCAAATATTCCCAAAATAAGAATTATCATTCTGTGAAGCGAACACAGGACAGCAGCCCTTTGAATCTCCTGAAGGGTTCAAAGCGGGTGTAGACCTTCTGTTCTCTGATTATATCTACCAAACAAAGCGAGGCGAGGAAGCAAAGCAATTACCTTAACTGATCAAGCAAAAATTAATTGCCTGCAAGTCAGAAAGAGACAACTGTTGAGGCGTGAATTGTCCAGATTGACTAAGCTGTCAATAACAGGTAAGCGCATCAGATAGTGCTATTCAAACTTACTAAGTTTATATAAAAAATAAAAAGATAGTACATCAGGAAAGTCATCTAACCTCAAGCCCTAACTACTCCTGTATTTCATTGTAGATGATTATGCTAGAGGAAAGATTTATTTCTAAGAGAGCTAGCACGTATAGAGGACAGGATAGGGACAAAGGAACACAAAAAAGGGTTCTGAACTGGAAATGAGTATGCAAGCCCCACTTGCATTCTGGGCTAGAGAGAAACAAAGATTAGGGAGTACAGAAGAACCAGCAGTGCGTATCTCATCTCAGTACTAGAAAGCTCACAGATGTATGGGTCAGCCTGCTTGGTGTAGAAATGTTGTCTGAATGTCATCTGTGGGCTAAAATACAGGGAGATCCACTTCATTATAGTCAGTGAATTTCACCTAAAGATATTTTCATATATCTATTATCATGTAACAAATTACAATAAAGTCCTTGTTGTGCAGGCATGAGGACCTGAGCCCAGATGCTGAAACAGCCGACACGATGTATACATGCCTATAATCCCAGAGCTGGAGAAGCAGAGGTAGGAACCCCCCAGATGTTTGCTGGATGGTTAATCTAGTAAAATCAATAGGCTACAGCTTCAGTGAAAGACACGGTCTCAAAAACAAATGAGGAAAATGGATATGGAAGGTATCTGATGTTAAGGTCTGCTCTCCACTAACATTCATATGCATATACACTCACACCTGCATGCACATATGTGTATAGGCATGTACACACATACACATTCATACAAGCAGGTCTTGGAAAATCTTGAATGTGGCAGATCAGGAAAAGAAATTATTTACTGACTACAAAGTTTCTGGACTCAAAGCATGACTTCATCGTTACCTGAGAAAGAAATGGAATCTAGAGAGAGATAAGGAACACTCTCTCTATGGGTAAAGTTTTGAGTCTTTACTTGAAATATACTGTTCATGTTATTTTAAACGAGTATTTTCAGTATTAAATTTCAAATATTAAAAATTAGAATCCAGTTTAAAAGCTAATCAATGTCCTATAGATGAAAGGTAGGTATTTTCAAATAATTTAGTATTTTATAGAAAGAAATCAGTACTGAAAAAATATAGTTTATAACTGCTTTATCATGTAATTGGCAAAATATAAATCCAACGGTAGCTGTATGGAACCATATATTTTCAAGATGCTCTTATCATCTTCATGACTACAATAATACACATTCAAAATACATGTTAAAAAGTTTCCAAAACAAGGTCAGTGAGAAGAAACCATCCCTTCTTTATGTGGCATAAGGACCAAAAGAATCCCATCCGTTTAAACAAAAACGCACTGACCTAAATTACTCAAATTGGCTATTGTTTTTCTTTAACGTTTACTTTTGTTGCTTTCTTTAGCAAACTTGGTCTTGATTGGCCCTATTATGATTATGGAATTAATGTGCCTTTTACCAAAATTAACCTTATTGAAAAATAGACAATCACCTTAACAATATTTGCATATCTGTTTATTGTGAGGCATTGTGAGTGGAAATGCTCATGACTTTTTAAAAAGCAACAAATTCATTATCCAAGCATTATAATTCATAGTTTAATATGTAAACATCAGTAGCAGCTTTAGCTATTAAGCAAATACTCTGACTTAAATTTAATTTTTCTTTGTTTCTTTCATTGCAACGGTTCATTTTCCATGGTGGTTCTTATATATGTGGATTTTTTCATTGGCAATTAAAATATGGTTATTTTAGGGGGTTGTTATTAAATCTCTACACTGGAATCCCGTTCTTGTTCCTCCTACTAACTACTAAAGCCAATTTTCGCTTGTGCTTTCAGGAAAACGTAAGATCAACTCGAAAAACCAATCTGGTTGCCTTTGCTCTCCCCTCTGCCTCAAGCTTGTCATATATGTTTGCTGAGATGCTGAAGATAAGACAAAAATAAAGTTAAGGTAAAAATAAGCCTTAAAAAAAGAACCAAAAAAAAAAAATAAGCCTTACATAAACACATTGGAAAGGTCTCTCAAGGTGGCAAACGCAATCTCCACATGGAGGAAGTGGGACCAGGAGGATTACTAGTTCAAAGACATCCTCCACTACTGACATAGTGAGTCCCAGGCCAGCCTGGGCTACAGGAGACCCTGCCACAAGTAACAGAGCAAAACAAATCAATAAGCAAACAAAATGGACACCGACACCGGCAAGACACATTAAGTCACACCGGTTGCCATGCATGTAGTCTCTGGCACGCTCTGTTGGTTTTCCTCAATTCTACAAACATAAACCATGTCAAGAAAACCAATATTCTCTTACATTTTTTTTTAAATTTTCATTAATCTGGTAAAAATGTAGACGGTTTTAGAAGAAGGAGCTAAACATTATTCAATTTTCTACTTAATACGATTCAACTCTCTCACATGGTCGCGTTTGTTTCTCCACCTTAAAGGTTAAAATAGTAGCAAAAAAAGCACATGACGCCTCACAGAGAGGTATCTAAACTTTCTTAACTCTATTTCGATTTTGTAACAACTGGCAAAAACTTTCTTTTCCGTGTGAGTTTTCCTTTGAAGATCACTAATATACGGTCTTCTGAATCGTGGTAGATTCCTGGGGAAAGAGCGTGTGCTATTCCTGCAGTGAGCCTCTTACCTCAGGTGTTTCTACAATTCGGTGCAGATTTTCATCTTGCCCTGACTTGGTCATTCAATTCAGCCACACAATTCACTTTCTTTCCTTCCAATATTAGAGCTATCCATCAGCAAAGTGAATTCTACTGTTTCAATCTTTTCATTAGGGACCGAAGATGAACAGCTCACAGCATCACAGCATCTTCCACGCATTGCTGTTGATTGTTCCCTGACTGTTATCCCAGTTACAACCACTCCTCCTCTGCCCAGGTGCAGTTATCATTTCACTCTGCCATTCATCTGAGTTTCTTCTCAATCGGAATAGTGGTACCCACGCGGGTTTCCAATGACATCTTGAGCTCAGGCTTTTTTACACTCAAAATAGTTATACTTTGGTCAAGAGAGAAAGAGAGGGAGAGAGGGAGGAAGGAGAGAGGGAGTTCCTGAGTTCAATTCCCAATACCTACACTGTGACTCTCAGCCATCTATAGTGGAGTCTGATGCTCTCTTCTTCTATCTGATACCCTCCTTGGTCATGCAGGCATACATGTAAATAGAGTGCTTCTATACATAAAATAAATAAAGTCTAAATGAGTAAAGAATGTGGGAGATATATTAATAAGTCAATCTACACTGCTGTTACAAATTCCTTTTAGTTTTATGTACCCTATACTTATAAACATATTTAAAATATTTACCTCCAGTTCTCTTTGAGTTTTGACTACCTTACCTTTACTTTGCACCTGCTATGTATTAACTCTCATGTTGTTCTCTGTGACAGCTTTTATACTCTTTCAATCATAGGCACAGACTAACCCCAAACACGAGTTCTAAATTTCATCATGACATTAATCAGTATTTGAAATGGTTTATATCATACAAGAATGTTCATAACTCATCCATGCAATATATTGTATTTTATTTTCCTAACCAACATTTTCTCTTCTCAAAGATTAATTGGTTTGTTTAAATAGCTGCATTGTTTGGAGGTTAAACTCAAGCACCAGCCAAGTTGATAGAGTTCCGCTCAGTTTCTTTATGCATTTGTTGAACTATTAAAGTTAATTCTTTGTGAATTTCTCCAGAGAGTTAAACATTCTCCTAGCTTATGTGATTAGAATGGGACTTTTGCCTTGGGACTTCCCACTGGCATCAGTGTGGCATTCCCTCGGCTTCTCTCCTCTGTAATTTCCTTTTCTCTCTCATGTGCCTCAACACATACATAAAAATGTGAAGACAATTCAGGAGGATGCAGTTTCTTCAATCCACCATTTCACTAAGTGATCAACATGTGCAACTGGGAGTCTCGGAATGAAACTGGGAGCTCCTCAAATGGTTTCTTTCAAAGTCTCTCCCTGTTCTCCCCTGGGTCTGACCTCTTAGAATTCATATTCTTCAGGTTGAGGTGTCATATCCCAGCTCTATAACTTACTGTTTAATAGCTGTGTTAGTCAGGGTTACTACGGCTGTGATGGAAAAACATCAAGGCCAACACAATTTGGGGAGAAAAAGGTTAATTGTCTGACACTTCCTCATGACTCTTTATCACTGGAGGAAGTCAGGACAGGAAGTCACGCAGGGCAGAATCTTGGAGGCAGGAGCTGATGCAGAGGTCACAGAGGGTTACTGCTTGCTGGCCTGCTCCTCATACGTTGCTCGGCCAGTTTTCTTCTAGACCCCAGGACCACCAGCCCAGAAGTGGCCCCACATACCACTTCCCCCAACATCACCAATTAAGGAAACAACCTAGAACACATGAGCTGACGGAGGCGTTTTTCCCGATTGAGGCTCCATCCTCTCTGATGATTCTAGCTTATATCAAGTTGACACAAAACCAGCCAACACAATTCCTGAGTCCACAGTTTTTCACTATTTTCTAGAACTTTCTCTCCCATCTGTGACACTGTTTATTCTTTGCTAAAAGCCATTGTATCTTCTGATAATTCATTTGCATAATTTTGCTTTTTGAAGTTAACATTACTTTTCTCCCCAAATTTATAGCTGAATACTTTCACTGTTCCAGAATATTCCTAGGCGTTTTATCTCTTCTGAAAGTTATTTTTTAACCGACTTCATGGCATGCTTTCATGTCAGGTTCACCTCTGAGTTGTTTCATCTTCTGTGCTCACACTTGTGAATCCTACTCCAAAATGATGGACTGGCTGTGGTGGGTAGACTGGCTTCCTGGGATCATTCCTGTGCAGAAGATTTTATTTAATCTGTAGATTATATCACTTAATTTTTCCCTAAAGAAACATTAAAAAATATGTCCCTTGTATTTCGGTCTGGCTTTCTCTAGGAAAGGAAGGAAGTCCCCATAGAACAAAGCTCAGTAAAAGTGGGAATAAAGAAACATCTCTGCCCTGTCCTTAATCTCATAGAGTTCTACTGATTCTAGCAGAAATGGGCTCTACCCTGGAAGATGGGAAGGGAAGGATTTGGAGACTGTGCTTGGTCCCCCAGTGCCACCAACGGGCTCCAGTGGAGTCAGTAATAAACAACTGTGTAAAGAGATCTTTACTAATCAATTAATGCTCTTATTTCTTGATAATTCTCTTTCACCTCTACATCAAATATCTCCAGTTTCCGTGGCCTCTGCCCTTTTTGTTGCCTTGATTGTAGATTGGGTCTTAGTTATAGTTCATTAGCAATATTTTCACATTTTGGGGAATGAGCAAAACTAAATGAAAAAAAAAAAACAAACCTGGGTCTTTATCTTTGTCAGAAATCCAAACTCTTATGTTAATGATAAAATGTATCCTCTTGATCTTAGTTAAAGATCCAAATCACAAATGATTTGACCAGGATTCCTAAATCTCATGTCATGACCAGTAATTTCTCTGAGACTAAGTCTGGTCATTTAAGTATCCCACAGCATTAATTTTCAACCACTAGCATGCTGGCAGTGACATTATATAGATTGCTTAAAGGCCCGTTCCCTCTGGCTTCCATAGTTACCTCTTTTCACTCGTGAAGGTTTTGTTCTGGAAAATGTCATGAAGCCCTATAGATTATTTTTCCCAAAATTACCATTGCAAATGGATTTCTCCATGTTTTATGGGTTCTCATTTTGTATGTAACATCAGTGTACTGAGGCAGTAGCTAAGTACTTCTAACCTTCTAGCTCTTCCAAAGTTATGGGACCATATTTAAGCCTAAATGGGAGAAGAACTCACAAAGTCTGTCCTCAGCTGAGGAGCTATTAGTAGATGATTGCTTCTAAAACAAAGAGATTTGGTTTCATATGTGGGTGGTGAGGGGTGGCCCTGGCAGGTTGACAGAACTGTGGTATTGATTTTTAAACTAAGTGGGTCATAATAAAATGAGAGGGCATGAGGTTAGGATGAAGACATGGAGCAGGGCTTGGGGAGAAATTTGGGGCAGTAAATGAACCAAAAACATTGTATACATGCAGAGAATTCTCAAAGAATAATAATCTAAAATAAGTACTGTGACCATCACCTCATCATTTCCTCCAACAAGTTCTACCAAACAAGATGGTTCCCATGGTCCTCCACTCTCCTGTACTCTTGAACTGCCGCTGTGTTTGCCCTGTGTACTTCAATGTTTATCCTTTTCTCCATATTCATCTTAACCCACCTTTTCCAATAGAGTCCTTTTGTCACCATCTCCTCTTTCTGTTATGTGACATTTCCCTTTTCCAGACATTCCTGAGTTTATTTTATACTAAAGAACTTATTCAACACTAAAAATGATAAAATTAAGAACATTTTAATATTTGCTTCTTAATCTGTTTAAGATACATTCTTCTTAGACTTTCATCTCCTGGTTTTACGTTGTTCCATGTATTGAATGGCAACTTAAGTAAATCACATTAGAAATTCCATTTTCATAGCCAGTCTCTCTCCTGAGCTACATTACTACATGTATGTCTTCTCAATAGATGATTCGAATGAATTCTAGTCTCCATAACATCTTATGTCCAAAACCAAATTTGTCCCCTTTCCCTACTTCACCTACCTGGACTTTTCCTTAGGAAAAAATCCAATTCAAGCCTGTCTTCCTAGCCACAGATACCACAACAGAAATAGTTTATCAAAATACTGGGATGGAATAGAGTACCCAGCCAGCCAAGTAAATACCCTGAGTCTTTATTTACCAATCTCACTTTAAGAAGTGCTTCTGTAATTATTTTTTACCATTAAATACAAAGATATTACCCTCAACTTAGTACCTTTTCATATTTGACCATTACTATGTTATTATTTCACAGATTTAGTACTGTTTCAACCTCCTCTCCCAAATTCACCCAGGACTCGTGGAGTAACTTTATCTGTAAAACATCTACGAAGTAGACTTATTGATGGAGGTGCAATACAATTCATGGCTCTACCATTTAACAAGAATGCATTTAGATATATTTTAAATGTATCAATATTTTTTCTTTGAGCATAACCAAATGGAAGTCCTTTTGTGCATTATGCCAGATTGTACAGTTGTTCAGTTCACCCATCAAAAAGCAAATTCCCAAATATCAGAAAACATAAATTAAATGTTTATGCTACATACACACAAAAGAACCAAATTTTGGAAATCTTTTTTAAACTCATTTTTTGTACCTCAAACTTGGCTGATAATATTCAGAAACTTGTAATGATATTTGTTAATAAAAATCTGTATGAATAACAGCCAACAGGGGTTAAAAGTCGCATATTTTTCTACTTCTTTAATTGCTTTGTTTCATATTGTATAGTAAATAAAAAGTAAAAGGAATGAAAAACTTTTTTTTCTGTTTATATTTTATTGAGTATTTCTTATCTACATTTTGAAGGTTATTCCCTTTCCTGGTTTCTGGGCCAACATCCCCCTAACCCCTCCCCCTCCCCTTCTCTATGGGTGTTTCCTCCCCATTTTTCCCCCCATTAACCGCCCTGCCCCCAACAATCACATTCACTGGGGATTCAGTCTTAGCAGGACCAAGGGCTTCCCCTTCCACTGGTGATCTTACTAGGATATTCATTGCTACCTATGAGGTTGGAGCCCAGGGTCAGTGCATGTATAGTCTTTGGGTAGTGGCTTAGTCCCTGGAAGCTCTGGTTGCTTGGCATTGTTGTTCATATGGGGTCTCGAGCCCCTTCAAGCTCTTCCAGTCCTTTTTTTGATTTCTTCAACAGGTGTCCTGTTCTCAGTTCAGTGGTTTGCTGCTGGTATTCGCCTATGTATTTGCTGTATTCTGGCTGTGTCTCTCAGGAGAGATCTACATCCGGTTCCTGTCTGCCTGCACTTCTTTGCTTGATCCATCTTGTCTAATTGGGTGGCTGTATATGTATGGGCCACATGTGGAGCAGACTCTGAATGGGTGTTCCTTCTGTCTCTGTTTTAATCTTTGCCTATTCCCTGCAAGGGTATTCTTGTTCCCCTTTTAAAGAAGGAGTGAAGCATTCACATTTTGATCATCCGTCTTGAGTTTCATGTGTTCTGTGCATCTAGGGTAATTCAAGCATTTGGGCTAATATCTACTTATCAATGAGTGCACACGATGTGTGTTTTCTGTGATTGGGTTACCTCACTCAGGATAATATTTTCCAGTTCCAACCATTGGCCTATGAATTTCATAAAGTCATTGTTTTTTTTTTTTTTTTTTTTTTTTTTATTAACTTGAGTATTTTCTATATACATTCCAATGTTATTCCTTTCCCGGTTTCCGGCAAACATCCCCTCCCCCCTCCCCCTTCCTTATGGGTGTTCCCCTCCCAACCCTCCCCCCATTGCTGCCCTCTCCCCAACAGTCTAGTTCACTAGGGGTTCAGTCTTAGCAGGACCCAGGGCTTCCCCTTCCACTGGTGCTCTTACTAGGATATTCATTGCAACCTCTGAGGTCAGAGTCCAGGGTCAGTCCATGTATAGTCTTTAGGTAGTGGCTTAGTCCTGAAACTCTGGTTGGTTGGCATTTTACATATGGGGTCTCGGCTCCTTCAAGCTCTTCCAGTTCTTTCTCTGATTGTTCAACAGGGGTCCTGTTCTCAGTTCAGTGGTTTCCTGCTGGCATACGCCTCTGTATTTGCTGTATTCTGGCTGTGTCTCTCATGAGCGATCTGCATTCACATTTTGATCATCCGTCTTGAGTTTCATTTGTTCTAGGCATCTAGGGTAATTCAAGCATTTGGGCTAATAGCCACTTATCAATGAGTACATACCATGTATGTCTTTCTGTGATTGGGTTAGCTCACTCAGGATGATAGTTTCCAGTTCCAACCATTTGCCTACGAATTTCATAAAGTCGTTGTTTTTGATAGCTGAGTAATATTCCATTGTGTAGATGTACCACATTTTCTGTATCCATTCCTCTGTTGAAGGGCATCTGGGTTCTTTCCAGCTTCTGGCTATTATAAATAAGGCTGCGATGAACATAGTGGAGCACGTGTCTTTTTTATATGTTCGGGCATCTTTTGGGTATATGCCCAGGAGAGGTATAGCTGGATCCTCAGGCAGTTCAATGTCCAATTTTCTGAGGAACCTCCAGACTGATTTCCAGAATGGTTGCAGCAGTCTGCAACCCCACCAACAATGGAGGAGTGTTCCCCTTTCTCCACATCCTCGTCAGCATTTGCTGTCACCTGAGTTTTTGATCTTAGCCATTCTCACTGGTGTGAGGTGAAATCTCAGGGTTGTTTTGATTTGCATTTCCCTTATGACTAACGATGTTGAACATTTCTTTAGGTGTTTCTCAGCCATTCGGCATTCCTCAGCTGTGAATTCTCTGTTTAGCTCTGAACCCCATTTTTTAATAGGGTTATTTGCCTCCCTGCTGTCTAACTTCTTCAGTTCTTTGTATATTTTGGATATAAGCCCTCTATCTGTTGTAGGATTGGTAAAGATCTTTTCCCAATCTGTTGGTTGCCGTTTTGTCCTAACCACAGTGTCCTTTGCCTTACAGAAGCTTTGCAGTTTTATGAGATCCCATTTGTCGATTCTTGATCTTATAGCATAAGCCATGGGTGTTTTGTTCAGGAAATTTTTTCCAGTGCCCATGTGTTCCAAATGCTTCCCTAGTTTTTCTTCTATTAGTTTGAGTGTATCTGGTTTGATGTGGAGGTCCTTGATCCACTTGGACTTAAGCTTTGTACAGGGTGATAAGCATGGATCGATCTGCATTCTTCTACATGTTGACCTCCAGTTGAACCAGCACCATTTGCTGAAAATGCTATCTTTTTTTCCATTGGATGGTTTTGGCTCCTTTGTCAAAAATCAAGTGCCCATAGGTGTGTGGGTTCATTTCTGGGTCTTCAATTCTGTTCCATTGGTCTATCTGTCTGTCTCTGTACCAATACCATGCAGTTTTTATCACTATTGCTCTGTAATACTGCTTGAGATCTGGGATAGTGATTCCCCCTGAAGTCCTTTTATTGTTGAGGATAGTTTTAGCTATCCTGGGTTTTTTGTTATTCCAGATGAATTTGCAAATTGTTCTGTCTAACTCTTTGAAGAATTGGATTGGTATTTTGATGGGGATTGCATTGAATCTGTAGATCGCTTTTGGTAGAATGGCCATTTTTACTATATTAATCCTGCTAATCCATGAGCATGGGAGATCTTTCCATCTTCTGAGATCTTCTTCAATTTCTTTCTTCAGAGTCTTGAAGTTCTTATTGTACAGATCTTTCCCTTGCTTGGTTAAAGTCATAGAGGTACTTTATATTATTTGTATCTATTATGAAGGGTGTCATTTCCCTAATTTCTTTCTCAGCCTGTTTCTCTTTTGTGTAGAGGAAGGCTACTGATTTATTTGAGTTAATTTTATACCCAGCCACTTTGCTGAAGTTGTTTATCAGCTTTAGTAGTTCTCTGGTGGAATTTTTGGGATCACTTAAATATACTATCATATCATCTGCAAATAGTGATATTTTGACTTCTTCTTTTCCGATCTGTATCCCCTTGACCTCCTTTTGTTGTCTTATTGCTCTGGCTAGAACTTCAAGAACTATATTGAATAAGTAGGGAGAGAGTGGGCAGCCTTGTCTAGTCCCTGATTTTAGTGGGATTGCTTCAAGTTTCTCTCCATTTAGTTTAATGTTAGCAACTGGTTTGCTGTATATGGCTTTTACTATGTTTAGGTATGGGCCTTGAATTCCTATTCTTTCCAGGACTTTTATCATGAAGGGGTGTTGAATTTTGTCAAATGCTTTCTCAGCATCTAATGAAATGATCATGTGGTTTTGTTCTTTCAGTTTGTTTATATAATGGATCACATTGATGGTTTTCCGTATATTAAACCATCCCTGCATGCCTGGGATGAAGCCTACTTGATCATGGTGGATGATTGCTTTGATGTGCTCTTGGATTCGGTTTTCCAGAATTTTATTGAGTATTTTTGCAATGATATTCATAAGGGAAATTGATCTGAAGTTCTCTTTCTTTGTTGGGTCTTTGTGTGGTTTAGGTATAAGAGTAAGTGTGGCTTCATAGAAGGAATTCGGTAGTGCTCCATCTGTTTCAATTTTGTGGAATAGTTTGGATAGTATTGGTATGAAGTCTTCTATGAAGGTCTGATAGAATTCTGCACTAAACCTCTGGACCTGGGCTCTTTGGTTGGGAGACCTTAATGACTGCTTCTATTTCCTTAGGAGTTATGGGGTTGTTTAACTGGTTTATCTGTTCCTGATTTAACTTGTACCTGGTATCTGTCTAGGAAATTGTCCATTTCCTGCAGATTTTCAAGTTTTGTTGAATATAGGCTTTTTATAGTAAGATCTGATGCTTTTTTTCCTTTCTCTGAATCTGTAGTTATGTCTCCCTTTTCATTTCTGATTTTGTTAATTTGGACACACTCACTGTGTCCTCTCGTTAGTCTGGCTAGGGGTTTATCTATCTTGTTGATTTTCTCAAAGAACCAACTTCTGGTTCTGTTGATTCTTTCTATGGTCCTTTTTGATTCTACTTGGTTGATTTCAGCTCTGAGTTTGATTATTTCCTGCCTTCTACTCCTCCTGGGTGTATTTGCTTCTTCTTGTTCTAGAGCGTTTAGGTGTGCTGTCAAACTGGTGACATATGTTCTCTCCTGTTTCTCTCTGCAGGCACTCAGAGCTATGAGTTTTCCTCTTAGCACAGCTTTCATTGTATCCCATAAGTTTGAGTATGTTGTACCTTCATTTTCATTAAATTCGAAGAAGTTTTTAATTTCTTTCTTTATTCCTTCCTTGATTAGGTTAACATTGAGTAGAGCATTGTTCAACTTCCATGTATAGGTTGGAGTTCTTCCCTTATTGTTATTGAAGACCAGCTTTAGCCTGTGGTGGTCTGATAGCACGCATGGGATTATTTCTATCTTTCTGTACCTGTTGAGGCCTATTTTTTGACCAATTATATGGTCAATTTTGGAGAAAGTACCATGAGGAGCTGAGAAGAATGTATATACTTTTGCTTTAGGATAGAATGTTCTATAAATATCTGTTAAGTCCATTTGGTTCATGACTTCTCTGTCTACGTCTCTGTTTAATTTCTGTTTCCATGACCTGTCCATTGATGAGAGTGGGGTGTTGAAATCTCCTATTATTATTGTGTGAGGTGCAATGTGTGTTTTGAGCTTTAGTAAGGTTTCTTTTACGTATGTAGGTGCCCTTGTATTTGGGGCATAGATATTTAGGATTGAGAGTTCATCTTGGTGGATTTTTCCTTTGATGAATACCAAGTGTCCTTCCTTATTTTTTTGATGAATTTTAGTTGAAAATTGATTTTATTCGATATTAGAATGACTACTCCAGCTTGCTTCTTCCGACCATTTGCTTGGAAAGTTGTTTTCCAGCCTTTCACTCTGAGGTAGTGTCTGTCTTTGTCTCTGAGGTGTGTTTCCTCTAGGCAGTAGAATTCAGGGTCCTCATTGCGTATCCAGTTTGTTAATCTATGTCTTTTTATTGGGGAGTTGAGACCATTGATGTTGAGAGATATTAAGGAATAGTGATTATTGCTTCCTGTTACATTCATATTTGGATGTGAGGTTATGTTTGTGTGCTTTTCTTCTCTTTGTTTTGTTGCCAAGACGATTAGTTTCTTGCTTTTTCTAGGGTGTAGCTTGCCTCCTTATGTTGGGCTTTACCATTTATTATCCTTTGTAGAGCTGGATTTGTAGAAAGATATTGTGTAAATTTGGTTTTGTCATGGAATATCTTGGTTTCTCTATCTATGTTAATTGAGAGTTTTGCAGGATACAGTAACCTGGGCTGTCATTTGTGTTCTCTTACGGTCTGTATGACATCAGTCCAGGATCTTCTGGCTTTCATAGAAAAGTCTGGTGTGATTCTGATAGGTCTGCCCTTATATGCTACTTGACCTTTTTCCCTTACTGCTTTTAATATTCTTTCTTTATTTTGTGCATTTGGTGTTTTGACTATTATGTGATGGGAGGCGTTTCTTTTCTGGTCCAATCTATTTGGAGTTCTGTAGGCTTCTTGTATGCCTATGGGTATCTCTTTTTTTAGGTTAGGGAAATTTTCTTCTATGCTTTTGTTGAAGATATTTACTGGTCCTTTGAGCTGGGAGTCTTCACTCTCTTCTATACTATTATCCTTAGGTTAGATCATCTCATTGAGTCCTGGATTTCCTGTATGTTTTGGACCAGTAGCTTTTTTTGCTTTACATTATCTTTGACAGTTGTGTCGATGATTTCTATGGAATCTTCTGCTCCTGATGTTCTCTCTTCTATCTCTTGTATTCTGCTGGTGATGCTTGTATCTACGGCTCCTTGTCTCTTCCTTTGGTTTTTTATATCCAGGGTTGTTTCCCTGTGTTCTTTCTTGATTGCTTCTATTTCCATTTTTAATTCCTTCAACTGTTTGATCGTGTTTTCCTGGAATTCTTTGAGGGATTTTTGTGATTCCTCTCTATAGGCTTCTACTTCTTTATTTATGTTTTCCTGCGTTTCTCTAAGGGAGTTCTTCATGTCTTTCTTGAAGTCATCCAGCATCATGATCAAATATGATTTTGAATCTAGATCTTGCTTTTCTGGTGTGTTTGGATATTCAGTGTTTGCTTTGGTGGGAGAATTGGGTTCCGATGATGCCATGTAGTCTTGGTTTCTGTTGCTTGGGTTCCTGCACTTGCCTCTCGCCATCAGATTATCTCTGTGTTACTTTGTTCTGCTATTTCTGACAGTGACTATACTGTCCTATAAGCCTGTGTGTCAGGAGTGCTGTAGACCTGTTTTCCTGTTTTATTTAAGCCAGTTTTGGGAACAGAGTGTTCTGCTTTCGGGCGTGTAGTTTTTCCTATCTACAGGTCATCAGCTGTTCCTGTGGGCCTGTGTCCTGAGTTCACCAGGCAGGTCACTTGGAGTAAAAAAGTTGGTCTTACCTCTGGTCCCAAGGCTCAAGTTTGCTCCTGGGGTATTGCTGATGAGCTCTCTGCAAGGGCAGCAACCAGGAGGACCTGTACCGCCCTTTTCCGGGAGCCCCCGTGCACCAGGGTCCCATATGGCATTTGGTGTCTTCCTCTGGACTCAGAAATGTGGGCAGAATGTAGTCTCTTCTGGCTTCCCAGGTGTGTCTGCCTCTCTGAAGGTTTAGCTCTCCCTCCCACTGGATTTGGGTGCAGAGAACTGTTGATCTGGTCGGTCCCTTCAGGTTCCAGCTGTGTCTCGGGTGCAGGGGACCTGCAGCTCCAGTGCCCTTATCTACCGAATCTCAGAGGCCATATATAGTTTCCTCTTGGGCCTGGGATGTGGGCAGGGGTGGGCAGTGTTGGTGGTCTCTTCTGCTCTGCAGTCTCAGGAGTGCCCACCTGTCTGGGCGGTGAGCTCTTTCTCCCACTGGGTTTGGGATCAATGAGGTTGGGAATCGAGCTAAAAACCGGAAGTGTCCGGTCCTAGATGAATTTTGCCTCTGTGTGTCCTGAGGCCACCAGTCAAGTCGCTTGGAGCAGAAAAGTTGGTCTTACCTGTGGTCCCGAGGCTCAAGTTTGCTCGTGGGGTGTTGCTTATGAGCTCTCCTCGAGGGCAGCAACCAGGAGGACCTGTACCGCCCTTTCCGGGAGCCCCCGTGCACCAGGGTCCCAGATGGCGTTTGGTGTTTTCCTCTGGAGTCAGAAATGTGAGCTGAGTGTAGACTCTTTTGGCTTCCCAGGCGTGTCTTCCTCTCTGAAGGTTTAGCTCTCCCTCCCACTGGATTTGGGTGCAGAGAACTGTTTATCCCATTGATCCCTTCAGGTTCCGGCGGTGTCTCCGGTGCAGGGGACCTGCTGTTAAAACTTTTTAATTATATATTATTTCCAAAGGATTACAATCCTTCACACACACAAACACACACACATACATACACATGTATATAGAAAACATGCTGAGAGAGAAGAGAGACAGACATAGAGAGAAGAGAGTTCTAAGAACCAATAAGTAAGCTAAATAGACCATTAGTTTGATATACAAGGGGCAATAAATAGGCAAGTAAAACACACACACACACACACACACACATTCACATACCACACACACACACACATATACACATACCACACACACACATATATGCACACACATTCACACCTCTCTCTCTCTCTCTCTCTCTCTAAATCAGGTTGAGCAATAAACTGCAACACAATAACAAAGCAATCTGCAGAAAGTTCAGTTTTAAAGTGTAACAATGTCCTCTCGATTGTATCAATTGACAAAGTTAACTCTAATACCAGGTAAACATTTCAGAACAAGAGCATTGGGAAACATTATCTGAAAGGAATTTTTGCAATATATATTATGAAGTAATAAGAAGGAAAACTGTTAACTTGTACTGGGAAACAAACATGGGGAAATGCACCTAATATCCTTTATGCTTGATGTGTAATGACCAAGGTTAAAGTTTGTTTTATTAAATAATAAAACTTTTATACTGCCTACACACAGTTTTCATGGTAATCTATAAAATTCTATCACTTTAGCTTTAAGTAGTAATGTATTTTATGTTAATTGAAAACTGCAATGACATGATAATTTAAGAAATACTTCATTTTTCTTAATAATAAGGATGGATTGATGGCGGGGCTTAACTGAATTTGTGGAGATATTCTTGAACATTTTAAATCATATATCTAAAACTGAACATAAAATTCAAATTATGAATGCATACATATTCATGAAACAAATGTCATTTCCTCCCTCTTTGATAATTTTAACTTCACATATAAAATTGTATTGTAATATTTGCTTTACAATATAAGTAGGTTTTAGCAATTGTCAGTTGCTATAATTTTCAAATGTATAAAAATTTTTCATTTAAATATGATTATAACATTCCTTGAAATATGTTTATTAAATTAATTTTTAATCACTTTATATACCTGCTTGTGTGTTTTGCTTAAAGTAAATATGATCTTTCTTGTTGGCTGTCTTAGTTAGGGTTTAACTGCTATGAATAGACACCCTGACTAAGGCAAGTCTTTATTTATTTATTATTTATTTATTTATTTATTTATTTAATGAGTATGTGAGTACACTGTCGCTGTCTCAGATACACCAGAAGAGGGTATCAGATCCCATTACAGATGGTCGTGAGCCACCATGTGGTTGCTAGGAATTGAATTCAGGACGTCTGAAAGAGCAGTCACTGGAATTATGGCTCTAACCCAAGGCAAGTCTTATAAAGGACAACATTTAATTGGGGCTGGGTTACAGGTTCAGAGGTTCAGTCCATTATCATTAAGGTGGGAGCATGGCAGCATCCAGGCAGGCATGGTACAGGCAGAGCTGAGACGTCTACACTTTCATCTGAAGGCTGCTAGTGGAAGACTGACTTCCAAGCTGCTAGGAATTGGGGTGTAAGGCCCAAGCCTACAGTGACACACTTACTCCAACAGGGCCACACCTACTCCAACAAGGCCATACCTCCAAATAGTGACACTCCCTGGGGCCAAGCATATATAAACCATCACATTGGCTTAAAATAAAAAACTGAAGTAAGGTAGTAAGTTGTATGATTGTACATTGTCCATAAGTTAAACAAGACTAATGAGAATTTTGAGAGCTTTCATTGATATTTTCTTTTTTTTTTTTTTTTTTTTTTTTTTTTTTTTTTTTTTTTTTCAGGGCCTTGGCTTCCTAGGCAAGCGCCTACCACTGAGAAATCCCCAACCCCTCATTGATATTTTCAAAGCCCATAATCAAACTTTACCTGTGCTATTAGTCATAGATATGATACTTTCTCAAGAAGTTGATCGCCATAAGTTGCTGCTTTAATGCTGTACTTCTAGACTGAATGCCGTTCTGCTGGGTCACCTTTTAAAAAAATGTATATTTTATATATGTATCTACTACTACTACTACTACTACTACTACTACTACTACTACTACTACTATTATTATTGTTATTAATATTAATATTATTATTACCAGTCCTGGTTAGATATATCAAGCAGCCTTATTTGAAAAATACTTTCATAGACAAATATTTTGTAACTCATCTAAAGACCTCCATGTTCAGATAAATTATCCATGCTTCTACAGAAACAGTAGCTTTTTCCTTGACGGAGCATTTGTGTCCATTTCTTCTGTGGCAACCAGGTTTTCAGATGCAGAGAATACAAAGAACAGAACACAGATAGTAAACAATAATCCATTTCACATCACTCACTATGACAAATGTAGTTTCTAGGAGTTTAATATGAGATGAATGCATTGTTTAATGGCTCGAAAATGTATTTGTGTGAGTACACATGTGCCATGGGGCACTGGTAGAGAAAAGAGATCAGTTGGCAGGTATGGGGATTTTCCTATATTCAGTCTGCTACAATTCTTAATTGTTAAAAATGGTACAAATGCTTGAACATCACACTAACACAGAGTTCATTATGATACAGATGCTAGCCTATATGAGAAGCCAAATCATGATTCAAATAGGTCAAATGCAACTGAAACCAAATTTACCCTATAAAGTGCCTTCCAATCGCCATATTTACAAAGGGATTAGGTTGCAGTCCAGGACATGTGTAAGTGAATGCACATGATATACTTGTTATCTAATTGGCAACTGAAAATGCGGTTCCTGATATGAGTCCTTGGAGACTACTGTTTGGAAATCCTTTGTATAGCACAACCCTTAATTACCTTCATTGCTAAAAGGACAATTCAATGTAAGCTAACATATGCATTTTTTTCTATTAAGAAAAGCCTTTAAAATGCAATTTTATTTACTTAAAACTTAATGTATGTCCACAAGGCCAAAAATAATTATTTTTTTTCAAATATGTGCTCAAGGAACAGAACCCGATTGAATTTAAAGTACTTCTTAAATGGTTCGTGGAACAGCATCAATATCATGTCCAAAGGGACTTTTACTAATCCATTTTCTTGTCTAAAACTAAGGATTTAATGGAAATGCTTTCTGTAATGGATGTATAAATAAGTTATTTTCGCAATGCTGTTTTGTAGAATGGAGCACTAAAGGTGATGTTACATATGAGCATAGTCAGTTTACTTAAATCGTATCTTTATAATAGATGTTATCTTCATAATAGATGTTAAGAATCAAATACATTTGGTTACAGCTATTTAAAGAATTTAGTTCTGGGAGGAGGAAATCTTATCTGGTTAATAACATCATCTTTTTCTCTAGGGATATAGGAATTAAAAGTTTCAGGGTAAATATAGTCTACTTCTTAGTGTTTCTAAACCTGCGTATCACAATCCCTATTGGGGGCTAAACAAGCCTTTCACAATAGTTGTATGTCAGATATCTTGCACATGAATATTTACAGTATAGTTCATTATAGTAACAAAATTACAGCTATGACACTGCAATGAAAAATTTTTATGACGGGGGGGTCACGGCAACATGAGGAACTGTATTTAAGGGTCACAGTGGTAGGAAGGTTGAGAATGTAGCATATGCCTCTAATCCTAACACTAGGGAGGTAGAAAGGCAAATATCTGTGGGTGTAGGTCAGCTAGGTGCACACAGAGACCATTCCAGTACAGCCTGGACTACATAGATAAACCCTGTTTAGACAGGAAAAAAAGGAGGGGGAAGAGAAAAAGAAGAGAAAAACACCAAACAGGAAGGCAAAGGACCACTGCTTTAGATGTATTATCCAAAATAGTGCAAAGAATACCTGGAAGGAAACCCCCTGTTTGTCTCTAGTTCAGTTTTGTTTGTGATCCAGTTGAGTACCACTTTTGATCCCCTGAATTTGCTTAATTAAAATGAGTTTTCAGAAAATTTTCCAATCACAAACATTGAAGCAAAATTACTTCTGCTTAACTTGGTAGGTAGGAAAACCTGTTTCCCTGCTTTCACTTCAAATTACATCCTAAAGGCAGGTCATGCTACAGTTTTCTGTAATGTCTTAAATCATCCTGTTTGTCAACAAAGGGCATTTCCAGCAGAAATGGGATTTCACTATAAGGAGCTCTCTTTATGTTTCAGGAGATAAATGTGTGTTGGGTCCAGTTGAGCTGAGTTCAACAGGCAGTGTTAACAGTACCGAATGTCTCTGCGTGGTAGTATTGAATGTCTCTGTGAGAAGGTCACTTAAGTGTCTTAAGAACGGGTTTTCCATATTTGTATACCCCACACTGGGTGTATCTGATTCTCTGAAAATAGGCTCAAATCTTGAGAGGTTCCCAAAATACGGCAGGCTGTTGCTACTGTCCTTGCCTCTCTCCAGAGATGGAAGGCAAGTCCCTATTGAAGAAGATACCATACAGTTTAGACACAGGGTCCAGAGGCCCCCTGAGCTGGAACTGACCTGAATATCTTCTCCCTGAAGACTACCTTTCTTGGTACCAGAATGTACCATCTAAGCATCCAGAGGAGAGAAAGAAGCCTCCCACAGTCCTACAGAGTTCAGACACCTCTGAACCCCAACAATGATCAATGAGGCATCAAAATTATCATTAGTTCTGCAATAGTTCCTATCTAACATCTCTCTAAGATTCCCTTGGATTTAAGACACCCTTGAGGAGTAGGAAGTCGTGCCTGATACTAGAAATCAAGCCAACTACCCAGAAATAGTGAAGTCATGAATCTTCATGGGAACCCAAAGCCACCAATTTACTCAACCAGCACAATCCCTAAGTACATTGTAAATATTTGTCCTTATACTCACAGGTAAGTGTGGTCCTCATTCTTCATAAAGGAAACCTCTTTGTAACAAAGAACATTGCAGGAATCACAACTAATCAAATGCAGACTGTGAAATCCACTCTCAGCAGATACACATCTACAGAACTTTTCTTAAGTTACAATCAATGTATTTTATTGACTTGGGCCTCACATCTATAATTGTACAGATATATATATATATATATATATATACATATATATATATATATATACAATAATGTTTCTTTAGTCAATTCTTTCAAATATTAATTGCCTATGACGTTTGACATGCAGCTTTTATAAACTTTAAAAGATGTAGACACATACTATTTGATTCAATGATCATTTTAAAAGAGAAAAACGAACATAATATTTCACTTGCCAATTTAGATTTCATCCACCATGAATAGTTTCGTTTTATTTTAGGATGAGAAAAGTTGAGTTCATTCCCAAACATTTGTTGTGCTTTTCTTTGTTAAGAACAAGGAAGTTTGCTCTGTGATGAACTTGTTCCAATGAAAGAAAATGAATTCCAACTAGAGCACAGGTCTTCTGTAAGTTACAGCAGTGATGAAATAGCGCTGTTCTGCTGCCTAGGTTTTTTTTTTCTTTTTGTCAAAGTCTTGACATGTATGTAATACACAAGCTGGCCTCCAACCTTCTATTCCCTGCCTTAGCCTCCGGCTTAACTTGGATTACAAGAACACATCGTCTCACTCAACCCAGTACCAGTCTTAACTGTTGTTGAGGCGTTGGTTTGGGCGTTTTGTAAATGGTCCATCTGAGTTAGTTCTACCAGAGTTATTTTCACCTTCTGCTTCTTCATTGTCATCGTCCAAAGCGTTGTCCATATCTTCCGCCGCGCCCTGTGCATCCTGCTCCACTAGGGTCCCTAAGAACTCCACTACCGACTGCTTCATCTGGACCACGCCCGCCGAGAGCCTCTGAGGAGGGTCTACATCGCTCAACACCTCACAGGACACTTGTAGCCGCTGCAGCTCCCCATCACAGCCAACATACTTTTCAGAAAGCTCCAAGGGTCCACTCATCTTCAACAGCTCGCCACAGAGAATCGCTACTCTGAACAACTTCCCCCACTCCCAGGGATGCCCCAGGGATGCCCCAGGGATCATTGCAGAGCATGCGACTGATGGATTGTAAATGACAAAGGACCAGGGATTTGAATGTCAGAAGCTAAGTCCACAAGTGTCACCAACAGGACTGCCTACACATGAACTGAACAAGGACCGCAGAAACTGGATGACAACATGGATGGAGAAATTCAAGAGACCTCAGTCCTACACAAAGAACTATAGGCAACTAAGGAATGCTAACAGCAGGAGAAAAGAGTCTCCCCGGGGGAGAGCACACCAAGTGTTTACACAATACCAAACAGTCATATGAAAACTATTATAGGAGCTGAGAAGGTCATATTTATAAACTTAGAAATACATTGTGTGTGTGGTTATGTATGTAATAACAAGTAATGAGAAAGCGATTATGAATTTGAAAGAGAGCAAGGAAAGTTATATGGGAGGGTTTGGAAGGAAGGAAGGACGTGAAGGACAAATGGTATGATATTATAATCTCACAAAAAACCCAAATAACTAAAACCATTTCAATAGCTCTGATGAGGCTCTGGAATATGCCACATCTACCCAGCAAAGGAAGAAGGCGATGAAATGAGATGCTTAATGGGTAGCATTTCCTTAATAGGAAAGAATTCTTAATTTTAAAACCGATTTTTTTTTATCAAAAAGTACTAAAATAACTTCATAGCAAGTACTATTTCCTGTTAAAATTAAAATGTATGAGTGATCTAATAAAGAATAATGTAATTGCATTCTTGTGTCTTAGAGCTATGGTTGCATCATTCTTAAGGAAAAACCATAGATGTCATTTGGGTGTACAATAGTAACAATTTTCTATGATTTTAGAACATATTTTCCTGTCCTAAAATATTTTTGTCATTGATTCGCTGAAGAATGATACCCCGGACTCAAATAGTGTGTAAAAGCAGACAGAGTGTTTTATTCTGCAGAAGTTCAGCATGCAGAAGTCCATCCAAGACAGACAGAGACATTAGGGGGATTCCGGGGTAGGTGACCTTTATCTAGCTCCATCTCTAGGGACAATCCAGAACCTTGATTGGCGTGCGGGGGCTGGAAACTGTTGCTGGGAGGTCTGGAAACTGCTGCTGATCCATTGCCCTTGCTTCAAGCCAGGTGGCGGGGCAGCTTCTGATGACAGGGCGGTTTCTGACTAGCTGCCTGAAGCCTGGGGTTTTTCCAGGAACTGACTTGTCCGGACTTGCCTGGATTCGCCCAGTTCTTTGGCCTAGTCTCCTGAACTGCCAGCTTGAAGCTTATCGTGGAGTTAACCTAGCCTTCTCTCAGTCACGTACTTCCTTTGAGAGACCCCCCCATGAGTCTTAACTCAGAGCTGCAACAGGCTTGAACGAGCCCAGACACGCCCAGATACCTAGGGCCGAGTCACCGGTAAAACTAACGGACCATAAAAGGAAAGGAATGCAGAACAGACCAGGAGTACCAGATCTGACTCACAGGCCACCTGGCAGGAAGAAATTAGCCCCCAGCCCCCGACATTCAGGACGCCCCAAACCTGCCAATGTGTGTAGCTATACCTTATTACCTCATCATGTGAAATAGCCAATCACATGTGAACATGTCTATGTGCCTCGTTTGAATCCACCAATCCCCGTAACAATGCATCTGCTTCTGTACGCCCGCTTCTGCTTCCCCAAACCCCATAAAAGCCCCATGCTGGAGTTGCTGGGCGCGTGAGTCCTCCGAAGAGACTGTGTGCCCGCAGGTACCTGTGTTTTCCAATAAACCCTCTTGCTGATTGCATCCGAGTGAACTCGGCTCGGTCATTGGGCGCTTGGGTCTCCTCCTGAGGAAAAGGTCCTCTCTGGAGGTCTTTCACCTTGACTCAAATGCCCTGCTCTTGTTCTCATCTTTACTTGAGTGCCAGTCTGCATACTGAGCGATGTCTGGGGGGAAGGGGGAGTGTCCGCTGGGCTCCGGCCCCGCTGCCAAGCAGCAAGTGGCTGAGGTTAGGTTTGCACACCCGGTTGGTTGCGCTAAGTCAAGGTCCCGGGATGAACACTTCGGGAGAGCAAACTCTTCCCTGGGGTGTTACAGCTCAATAAGACAGGCACTCTCAGACGATCGTCGGTGAGATGACTCCTGCACTTTATTCCCTGTGGATAGGACTTTATAAACATTTGGGGGTGAGGTGGGATCTAGAGGCAGATGCTTTCTATTGGCTTGGTCTGAGATGTTAGGGATGCCTCCTCTGGATGTGGAGCGACTTTGGGTGCTGTCCCTACGTGACTGATTTTCTCAGTCCTCCCAATGGGGTGCCCTGGTCTTGTGTTCCAGGACAGGAACCAGGTGGGTAGATTTAAAGTCCTACTGTTCTCAATTATGAGAATTGCTGGAGTTCCTGAACCTGTTCAATCTTACCTAGGTAGACCACTCTACACTTGAGTATGTGTGTACATGTGTGCATGTGTGCTCACGTTGGTGTGGGTGTGAGTACACTTGCAGATGTGTGCACATGCATTTGGAGGGCCCTGATTGATGTCAGAAATCTTCATCAATTGCTCCTCCATCTCACTCTGAGATAAGGTCTCTCAATAAAACACAGAGCACAGAGCAGGCCAATGTAGCTGTTTTACACTATTACCATGCTACTGGGACTCCCAGTGGCTAAACTTAAAGATGCCCATCCAGCATTTTTGTAGGTTTTAGACATCTAAAATGAAGTCCTTTTGCTTGTGTGTAAGCCTTTCAGTCAGTGAGTCATCTCCCCAACCTGGATTTCCACCATTTACTGCAAAATTGTAAGTACCAAGGTTAATCTTTATGAAACTAACCTTCTCTGTGAAGCCAGGAATTTTATGAGGCTCAGCTATTATATGTAATCATAGAAGAGCCACCAATATCTTATGGGGAGTGATGTATGATAGGACTGCAAACCAATAGCAAACTGAGAAAAAGAATGAAATTACAGTTCTACATCTGTTGCAACTAAGTCAAAATCAAAAATAAGACATTTTAAAACAAGTCAAAAAGAAAAAAGAATGAATAAGAAGGTCTCAGTAATTTTTCACATTTTTGCTTGGATTTAAGAACTAGGGAGACAATCATGGCTGCTCTATGGGAGAGGCATAAATACATGAAGTTAGAACTTCAGACAAATATGTGAGAACAATCTCTCTCTCTCTCTCTCTCTCTCTCTCTCATAAGTGATTATTTTTCCTACAAAGTATACTATCTCTTATGTTTACTAAAAATAGGAAAATATAGGTAATAACTACAGATTCATGATTTTGGAAACAATAAAAATTAAATTAAAAATACGTTTAAAGATTTATGATTCTGTCTTTAGTTTCCTGGAGCCTCGCCCCTTGTTGTATTTAAACACACACAGAGAAAAAAGGGGGGGAGAGAGGAAAATAAAACAGCCTTATGGCATGTAATTTAAATGGTAATAATGCTAAATGTTGGGCTCATATTAATAGGAACAAAATTAGAATCAGAGAGGTTTTGAAAAAACTATCCTATTGTTAATATGAGTGAGGCATAGCAGTATGTTATTAGACGTCACTACATTGCTGTGTTCTTTTTAACTGAATAATAGTATTGGGTTTTCCCTAGGCTTCTGACAAACCTAGTCTCAGGTCTCAGTCACTTCAGCACTGTCAGGTATGGCTCCATCTTATGCAGTAGCCATAAAATCCAGTCCAGTGAAAAAGTAGTTGGTTACTCCAAAGACCCACAACTGGATAATGTACAGAGACTGAACACGCAGACTCTGGAGAGCTCAGTTATAAACAGGATGACTTCACCAAACCCTCCTCTCAACCTATATGGAAGAAAAGGCAGAAAGACTGAAAAAGAAAAAGAAAAGCTAGAAGGGATGGATGACTCCAAGAGGGAAAAAAATATCATCCAGACAAACAAGACTGATGTACGTACGTGTAAACTCACGGAGAATGCGACAACACACACAAGACAAGCACAGAAGCCAGACAGAATTCCAGCACTGAGACGGGGAGGTGGCATCCCAGAGTCCCATCCCTATCCAGTTGATAGTTGATTGCAAGGACCCATGATTCACTGAAGAATGATACCCAGGACTCAACAGTATGTACACACAAGTGTTTTGCTCTGCAGAAGTCCAGAATCCTGGGATCTCTGATGACCAAGATAGAAAGACAACCAATGGATCTTGTAGGCCTGATTTAAAGCCCATTAGTGAATTCCCTGAGAGGTAACCGCTATGCTAATCTGTTGGGTGTTGGGCCCATTTCTACAGACATTCCATTATGAGTTACAAGGTGGGGGGGAGGGGCAGGAAACCTGCTGGGGAAGTAGCTGAGGAAGTCTGGAAACTGCTGCTGACCCATTGTCCTTGCCTCAGGTCAGTTCAGAGGCCCGGACTTGCCTGGAATTGCCCAGTTCTTGGAAACAGAGACTCAGGCCTAGTCTCCTTAACTGCCAATTTGAAGCCTAGCCTTCTCGTGATGAGACAGGGAAAATCAGTTTTCTCCAATGGAGTGGTACCGGGTACAGTGACCACGCTGCAGGGCCAGCCCTATATGCCTAGCAGTAGTTGTCCAGCATTAACTGAACTCAATGCTATTCTTGCAGACTGTTTTGTTTTGCTTTGCTTCGCCACCCTTTGTCTTATCGATCTTTTGCTTGTTTGTTTTAATTTTTCCTTTTTGTCTTTTTTTTTTTTTTTGTGGGTTGTTGCTGTTATTTCTTGGTTTGTTTTTGGGGGAGGGGTTTTGAGTGAGAGCGAACACAGAGTTTGATGGTGAGAAACTTGGGAAGAATCTGGAAGGAACTGGTTAGGGGAGAAAACAGAATCCAAACATATTTGTTAAGTCAAGAAATAACTGCAGAGAAAAGCCATCCTCAGTTGAGGACTGAATGCTTTGGGCTTGTCTCCATTTAGCAGGACAGGCAAGCTTTATGGGTCTTCTTTTAAAAAAACAATGCTAACATTTTAATCATAGTCGACTCCTTCTGTTTGGGTGACTAATGTCCTCCCTTTCAACTTCTATTTACCCAGCCTTTAATTCTTCTGCCTTGAAAGTGCCAAATTTGATGTCAAGGAGTTGCACTCCTCTTTGCAGAACAACCACAGTCAGGTTATTTCTTTCACAAACATAGATTCATGGCAGCTCCATGTCAAGGGCTGCATGTGGCTGAGAGAGAGAAGTGGGGGGAGAGGGAGAGAGAGACGGAGAGGGAGAGGATATTAAATCTTAAGCCTACCACCTGATTGTTGTTTGACCCTTACTGTGGGTTTTACTAAAGCCTGCTCAGATCGAGATTATTCGCATGGCTTTCCCATCAACTGGGCATGTGGAATTTGAAACCTTTGGGCCTTTCTGTTTCTGGACAGCAATCCTAGCAGGACAAGGGAGCCACTTTCCAGTTCTGTAGGCTGTTGGGCTCTTCAGCTGAGACTATTAGCTCTGGTTATATGAGGACACCTGCCCACCAAAACAAACTCGAGATCGCTAATTCATTTCACATGGGTCACCAAACTAATATCAAAGAGCAGTAGCTCTTGTTTATTACGAGCTTAGATCAGATTCAAACCTGAGACTCATGGCTAAAAGGCTTAACCTCCAACCCCTTCACCCTGGGTCACTCCCAATCTGTCTCACGGGTCCTTTTCATTAATGACAGACTGAGAAGGATTATAAATTCCCCAAGTCCTGCATGCCATCCCTTAGATGCTCAATTTACCTACAGCTATAATCAGAAGCCTCCAGATTCTTGTGTGTTTGTTCATATGATTGTATCCACACAGAGCAAATTGGGTAGAGGCATGAGGAGGCAATCATCTAGACAATCCTGGAAAAACAGAATATCTCAACCCATGCTTGGGAATTTACCTTCTGGAACTGGAACAAATACACCAGATGATATCTGTGTATTAGAGTCGGTTAGCAGCAAAGGGCCAGGTGACCCTAATAACCCAACCATCTAATCCTGAGAGGGAAATTAGAAAAGGGAAAGAGATAAGCTGTCCCAGAGATCTAACTCAGCCCTGAGTGAAAATTCACCACATTTTATGTTATGAATATAGTCCTGGCTGTTATCATGTAAGAAAACAGAACGGAGAATGCCCAATGATCTGTCCAATAGTTTTCCAGCAGAGGGTACTGGGTTAAAGAGTGTTCTGGAATAACCGACTACATACTTCTTTAGCTAATTTTATGGTCCTTTTTTACTTTGGTGAACTATGGCAATAAGATTGCCATATTTATTTAGATCCACCAATACTTTGGTAAATACAGAGTAAGAACTTAACAATCCTTCACAGAAACCTCTGGAGACAGGTCCCTGAATTAGGTGTACTGACCAACTACATATTTAACTTGGTACCATGCCAAGTGTTCCCACAAGATAGTAAGCTTCATCTTTGCAGACTTCTTATGAGGATAATGTTATTATGTATATTGTATGGTTTTAAAAAAGGACCTTGCTTTTTTATTTGTTTGTTGAGCAGGAAAAAGAAAAAAAACCATGAAGTTGGGTGGGTAGTATTGTAGGGAGCATTTGGGAGGGGTTGAGGTAGGAAAAGAAATATGATCAAAGTATATTGTATGAAAACAGCTTTAAAAACTAAGGCAGGTTTGTATATTCATTATTTTATGTGGGCTTTTAAAATCATAGTCAACTCTTACGTGTTAGATTGTGTTTACCCCCACTCCCTTAAGAGGATACTTTGGAGTCTTAAAGCTTCGCAGTTTAGCCTGACCATGTTTAGTAACAGAACTGGCACATAGTGCGAAAGCTCCATAACTGAGATGGACTTGCATCCATCGTAAGTCATGAGGAGAAGAGAGTAATGTGGACACCGGCACAGAGACCTAGAAGGCGTATCATGTTGTAATGGAAGCAGGGGTCAGAGAAATGCATCCACAAACGGAAGTACACCCAGGATCAGAGGCCTTCACTGAAGGCTGAGAAACAGGAAGCACATGTCCTTCACCGAGCCTGCTGCTGACCCATCCCTGTTCACACTGTGGTTGGAATCTCTTTTTATTGTTGTTTAATTTTTATTACATTTTATTTATCTATTCATTCATCCATCCATTTACTCAGTGTATGTGTGTGTGTGTGTGTGTGTGTGTGTGTGTGTGTGTGTGTGTGTGTGTGTGTGTTTACATAGGGGCACATATGCCATTAGTCCAGTCCAAGTTGTAGGAGTCCAGTCTCTTCCTCTACCATGGAGTTATTAGGGATCAAATTCAGGTCATCAGACCCAAGGCCACGAGCTCTTCGCTCACTAAGCCATTTGTTCTGTGACTTTGGATTTCTAACCTCTACACCTCTGAGTGTATGATTTTTTTATGTTATAGCCCAGGAAACCAAAATAAAACTTTCATTACAGCACAAGAAAATTATGAGTTGGGGTGAGTGATTCATTTTCCATACTGAGGTTCACATGCAATGTGCCTGAGTCTTCTTTATATAAAGTTTTTCCAAAATTAAAAAAAAAAAAAACCCATGGAAATGGTTTAGAAATAAATTCTAATAAAGTTACATTTACGCTCTGGTCTTACAAGAAGAAACATCTGAGCATACAACTCCCTTATAAAAGAAGGAAACGATGAAGAGAGGGGAGGAGAGAAGAGAGAAGAGGAGAGAAAGAGGAAAGGGAGAAGATGACCCTCAGCCAGCGTGGAGGCTCCATTACATAAACATGAACTCCTCCACTGGCATTGTTTTTATAAAATATACTAGTTAAATAACACAGGTATCGAATCGCACAGGTAATGGTGGTATTTATGATAAATCCCAGCACGTGGGAGACCTAGGAAGGAGGCTCACCTTAGGTTTGAAACCAGCCTGAACTCTCTAATTATCTCGTTCTCCAAAGGGGTAGGAGTCTCACTCAATGGTACACCGCTTGCCTAGCTAAAACGAAAAAAACAAATGTGTAGTTTATGAAGTCCTACCAACCTTAAGAATAAAGTCGTGTGAAAATTAGAATTTGGTTTTGGGCCCCAGGACAAGAGACTGAGCTGCATATATTTTACATATCAAAGCAAACCTGGCTTCCAGGTTCCCCCAGCATGCCCCAGTCCCTACCTGGCATACCCTGCCCCCAACCCTCATCTTTCCATCCAGGGCTGCGCTACCCTTCCCCCAGAGGCTCTTTCCCATATAATCCAGACCTTTTAGTCTCTCTCTCTTATCCTTTCCTTCTCTCTCTGTGTGGACACCCTTTCTCTCTTTCCCTTCCCCCAGGCCCCTCCCCGGGGTGACTTATCGGGCCTAGGTCCAGTAAAGTCACCCAAGAGTAGTTTCCCAATAAACCTGTCTTTAATACATTCTAATCTAGCTTGAATTGGCTCATTTCATCGGCGGCGAAATAACCTATCCCGTAGGAATGTGAATTCTAGAGGGATTGATTGACCTCTGGGATCAGCTGCAGCTAGACAGCTCAACTTTATTCAGGATGAACAAGGACTATATGGATTTGGGAAGTGGGTAGGAAATTCCAAGGTGGATGTACCCTATTGGCTAGGATGGAGGTCTGGGAATGCTTCCTTTACATAAAGAGGAATCCCTATCAGGAGAGAGGAATTTAAACCTGTAATCTGACCACAGACCGCATGCTGTCCTCAGAGGTGTGGGGTGGACTAAGGGAGAGAGCAACCCCAGCTCCTTCGGGTCTCAGGAGGAGATTTGCAGGGTTTGGTTTCAATCTCACTCTTGCCTCAGGCCAGCTCACCAGGTCGAACATCCGTCCCTACACTCCCACAGGTGCTCCTGCTTTTCCATACTCTTCTCCTGATTATGTAAGAAGGGTGCTCTACTCCTACTGAGGAATTAAAATTTCAAGAAGTTAGTCATAAACAAGGTCCAGATGTGCCTGAGAGGGTGTTAGAGATAGCCTGGGTGCCGGACCAGCTATCAGCCCCAAGGACATTGACCATCCGTAGCCACCCCTTCCCCAGAAGTGAGTCAACCCCCTGAGTAAGATGAGCCACCCTACCCACGCCGCTGAGCTGCTAGATAGCACGTACTCCTTGCTGATGTCATTTCACGCTGAAAGTAACCGTGCACCTTTTGAATTGACCAATCATGTGTAACCACGCGAATGCCCCTTACCTCACCTATATAAACCCCTGAGTTTGGGAGCTCGGGGTCGATTCCTCTGTCTCCTGTGTGGGATACGTATCGACCCGGGATCCCACTAATAAAGCTACCTCTTGCTGTTACATCAAGACAGTTACTCGTGATTCCTGGGGGCACCCCACCCCGCGATCGGAGCGAGAGGCGCGGCTCCCCGTTTAGGGGTTCGCTCTTTCACTACAAACCGAATTTACCTAACAGGCAACCTGCTCACCGTCTCACCTGCCTTCTTCTGGATTGTCATGCTGAAAACCAAACCCGCTTCCTTCCCATCTTCTCAAGGTATTGAAGTCCTACCAGATATTAAGACACTCTCTCTCTCTCTCTCTCTCTCTCTCTCTCTCTCTCTCTCTCTCTCTCTCTCTCTCTCTCTCTCTCTCTCTCTCTCTCTCTCTCATATTCCCCGCACACCCTGCACTAATACTTCCAATTATCACAACTCAGGTTGAGTTATTGTCCTGCCCTAGAATGCTCTGTTGCTCTCAGATGGCTTCCCAGGGTTTGTTTGTTTGTTTGTTTGTTTGGTTGGTTGGTTTTTGGTTTGTTTGTTTTTTTGACGCAGAGTGGTGTGAACATTGATCTTACCTCTCATTATTGCATCAGAAACCTCTCAAAGCATGTGCTATCCCTGCACATCCTCTACCCCTCGACACTGCACCCACCTTTCTAAACCCTTCCATATAGTTGGTTCCCCTATAAATATTTGTTAATTGATTTTAGTTTGAATGAAACTTTAGCACAGGATCTCCTGCACTGAAGCAAATCGCCTTGCAGACGGCACATGTGTGTCGCTCAGTAGTGCTGCACCAACGGAGGAAGGCGTTCCCTGCAAATTCTTCATCTAAATGGTGGATGCTGGAAAGGATTTTCACAAAAGATTATCCACCAGCAAGAGAAGCAGAAAAAATTCTATGCTATCGATATTTATTTGAGGGGGGGGTTATTCTCCCCATTCGGTGGCAATCTCTGTGTTGGGTTAAGTGTATGTGGTGGATTCCAGTGTGAGATTCAGAATAAAGCTAATTTGCATTGGCATACCGACTTAACTCACTGGTGTATTATTACTGTGTAAGCAGGTGTACGTGTGACTACAAATAAATGCTCGCTGATGGAGTCCCAGCAGGGATTCTGATGAGTTTTCATTTTGTTGAACCTTACCCAGGAAATTACTGTGTAAAGGGCTTTGTTATTAGTTCTTCGCCTGAAATACCGCTTAGCTACACCTGGCCAGATTCACGGTGATTATACTCACTGTCCAGGGTACCTCAGGAATCTCACCGGCCCTTCATTTTCTCAATCTCGTTACTGAAAACAGACAAAATATCCAAACCCCTTACCTGTATTCAAATCTCAAAAGATCCAGTAATATAGATAGGTAGGTATCGAAAAACTAATAAAACGAAGGTGAAGGAAGTGAGCCTTGGGACCCGCAGCAGTTAAGCACTGTGGATGCACCTCTGGAGAACCTGGGTTCAATTCCAAGCTCCCACAAGGCAGCTGTCTGCTGACTACAGCTTCAGTTCCAGGGGATCCATCACAGCGTGTGATGCGTGTGGTGCACATGCCTGTGCATGCAGGCAAAATACCCAGGCACATAAAATAAACATGAATAAATATATCTTTAAAAAGAACAAATCCTTGCTAAAAGTAGAATTATCAGCTCTAAAAATAACTGTGTGTGTGTGAGTGTGTATGTGTGTGTATGTGTGTGTGAGTGTATGTGTATGTATGTTTATGTGAATGAGTGTGTGTGTATGTGTATGTATCTGTGTGTATGTGTATGTGTGTGTGTGTGTGGTGTGTGAATGTATATGTATGTATGTTTATGTGTATGAGTATGTGTGTGTATGTGTATGTATCTGTGTGTATGTATATGTATGTGTGTGTGAGTGTATGTGTACGTATGTTTATGTGTATGTATCTGTGTGTATGTGTATGTATCTGTGTGTATGTGTGTGTGCGTGCGTGTGTGTGTGTGTGGTGTGTTTTGCTTACTAGGAGTTACGTTAGCTTCTTTAACTTGGTAGATGTTGTGTTACATATTGACAATGAACACAGGGACCCCCATTGTTTGAACTCCTGATCATATCTTTTAGGTTTTATCATAACAGTTTCTCATAATACTCAAATCTATATAATAATTTATTTTTTTAAGACTTATTAAGACATACAGTTGATTCTGGATTTAAGAGTATAAGGCAATAAACACATACTGTATCCTTTCCTTTTAGAAGAGTCTCTGAGATTTCAGCACCAGCAAATGTAAGATGGTTTTGATTTGGGTGGGGTTTTTTCCTGTTTGAAATAAACAAAGAGAACATTTATTTGAAAGAACATAACCATAATACGAGGCAATATTTGCCAAGAAGTCTAATAATGATGATTGTCATCATGACGATGACGGTGGTGGTGACCATTTCTTTTCAATGTTGTTTACACTCAGTGGTAGAGTAAGATGGCCAGGCCTAAAGAGGTAGAGTGCCCATCCTACCTGACGGTAACGGAAGAGTTGCCCTGCGTTTCTTTGTAAATGGTTTAGATCCACTTTCACTCTCAAAGATCTTCTAGTCTAAGTGGTAAGGGAATGTTCATCCTACCGCTGGGCAAGTAGGAGTGTTGGGCTTGGAAAAAGCATGGAGTTCAGATAGCCAGACCACAGTCTTCTGGAAATCTAACCCAGATACATGATATGTGCAGAGGAGCAGAAAGAGAAAGAAGCAGCGTGGGTATCCATTGGCTGGGTGGAAGGACTTGACTCTGCAAAGCTTGAATTGGATGTGACTGCCTCTCGGTTTGTCCCCGCCAGCGGGGACCCAGTTATTCAGGGTCCCGAAGAGGCTTTCTACCTGTGGGCCAAAATGGGGGTGAAGAGAAGAAGGAGACCACATTCTGTTGTCTTCTAGTTTATTGGGATGAAATTCTTTTAACCCAGGATACATGAAATATGCAGGGGGAGATGAGGGTATAGGCAGTGATAGCTGGAGGCAAAGAAGTCAAGCGATGAGGTCAGGTGGTGGAGACGCTGGGTGTCCATCTTGGCTGAGGGAATGTGGAATTCATGGGGAGGCTTTTCCAACAATCTAAGACTTATGGCAGTCAACGGGTGAGTCTTGAATCGAACCATGTGCCCAAATCCATGTATGGCTCCTGCTCGGTTCTCCTAAGGAAACAGTGGAACCTTTTCTGCTTGTTTTTAACTTTATGGGGAAGGGTGTTTTGCCCGTATGTATGCATGTGCACTGTCTGTGTGCCTCATGCCCTCAGAGGGCAGAAGTCCTTGGGACTGAAGTGGTTATGAACGGTCCTGTGGGCGCTCAGAGCTCCGTGTTCACCTTTGCTCAGTGTCACTTGTGTCACTGGGTAACTTTATTCTTCAATTAGGAATTCTGCAAGCCACCAAGGCTGTGAAAGTGACAACAGTTTTCATTTTCTAACACACAGACATGATTTCTGACAAGTACTGGAGGTGATAAACTCTAATCTCAGTTTTATTTATTTGGTGGACATAGTGTGGTATCTCAAAAAAACTGGACTTGTAAGACTTAAAAATAACAACTCTCAATAGAAAAGAGAAGGCTTTTATTTTCCACACATAAGGTTTTCGAAAATTATGATGCTGAACTGCAAAGAGTTTCTTTGGTAGTTACAGATATCTATAAACAAACCCTTCTAATGTTGAAGTCAATAGAATTACTTCAATGCCAGAAACTGTTTTTAAAAAGTCCGTTCAGTCTTGTTTTCAAAGTTTTTAAACCTTTGATGTAATGTCAGTCCCTTCTGTCCCCTAAAAGTCAGCTAAAACCTTATACATACCTTTCATTAGTCTCTCACTGGGTGTGAGGTGTTTTTCTTTAACCCACTCTTTTGAATTGATATTTAAATCTTCCCATTTCCTTGGTGACCATAGCCAACATGACTTCCCCCTCTCCCTGCCAAATAAAAGGGAAAAAAATATTTCAAAGAGCCTCTTGGCCCTTTATTCTGAATGGTTAAGCCTAAAAGGTTAGGCAGTATAATAACCAATAAATCATCTTATTTGTCAGGCTGTATACAGACGTAAGGCAATACAAGAGCTTGCATGTTTTCTGACCAACAGTATATGGTGCTTTAGTCATGTGATTGTGACAGTATTTAACTTGGTTATGTGCACACAGTACTGGAATATAATATTATTCTGCATTCGCTGTGGACTAAAAATTAAAGAAAAATATAGTGAGATAATTCTATTATACTGAACTCTTATGATGGTCTAGATGTACTATGAAAATCAATTATATTCTTTGATGTATTTGTGGACCACTTAAAAGGATGGGTCACATAGAGTAAAGAAAATGTAAAGAGCACAAAACGATGATGGGTAGATAGTTAATGATAGAGGTACACGTATGTGTATGTACATATATGCCTATAGATACATACATATGTGCATATGTGGGTATATTAATATCCTTTTTCTGACTATTGTTTATTAGAATTCCTAACTGTGGAAGTCACAAAATAAAGCACCACTGTACATAATTGAAGGTGAGTCAATAAACAGTATATTTAGAACTTACAGAACACTTCTCGTCACGGTGAACTGTCTGGGACATTTTAAAGGCCCAAATACAGCAAATAGTGAAGACAGAATAGAACATGGCTCTGATCCCACTCGATTTTATTTTATACCAGTGACACTGGCTATCTCTGCATAGATGGAATAGTGGTATAGCTTCAAATTGTATTACACACATTTAAATTCCTTTAAAACTTTACCAGCCTATATGTTTACTATAATTCACCTCCAGATTATGAATATTTTGTCAAAGTCTATTAAAACTGTGACTATACAGTGAACACGAGTTGATGAACTATTTTATTTTTATGACTACTTTCCTTTTAGCTCCTTTTCTATTGTTGTGATAAAACACCATGACCATAGCCACTTCTAGAAAAGTTTATTTGGGGCCTACAAATTCTGAGAAATAGCGTCAAGACCATCATGCCAGGAAGCCTGGCAACAAGCAGGCTGGTATGGCTGAAGCAGGAGCTGAGACCCTACATCTTGATCCACAAGCAGGAGGGAAAGCATTAAGACACTTTTTGAAACTTCAAAGCCTGCACCCAGCAACTCTCCTTCTCCAACAAGGCCACATCTCCAAATTCTTCCCTGTTGTGGTTTGCCCTGGAGTTATCTGTATTTTGATGCTAATTCCACTGCCCCAAGGACAGCTGCCTAGTCAAGGACTCAGAACTCAGGTGACTTCACCAGAACCTTCTCCTCATTGAATTTGTAAAATAAAGGTGAGGGGCAGGTACAGGATAGAAGGAGGCCTGTCATTGGAGGAGAAGGAAGGATGGGCGGGAGAGAAGTTTGAAGGAAGAGGAGGAGATAAGAACAGAAAGGAGAGACAGGACAGAGGAGAGAGGGAGAAGCTGTGGCACGACAATATGGCAGGTGACGTTAAGATTCTGCTCTGTGTCTTTACAGGTTGTTATCAATGTTCCTAAGGGATGGATGGTACTGGGCTTTGTATGTTTAAGTGGGCAATAATATCTTACCAATTGGGTCAAAGGTTATTGTGTTGTGTGTTCTTTTATGTGAGGGTTTGAGTGTAGGAAAGTGTGCAGCGGCAGGAGACACTGGGCCACCTCGGAGTTGGGATGTGTTTCCACCAAGATATCCAGCAGATATCTTGGGACACCGCGGTGCAGACCCAGCGAGGTAAAAGACATCAATACTTTTTTTTTATTTTTATATTTTTACAACAACACTTCCCAAACAGTCCCACCAACCAAAAATCACATATACAAATATATGAGACTATATGGACCATTTTTATTCAAACTGCCACAATGAGCTAAAGAGAATTTGGGGGTCGAGGTGGCTATCCAACGCTGTACAACAATATTCTGGAAAATACCTGTGCCTGGAACATTTGTGAACACCATAATTTTTTTAAACATCTCTATACTAAATGTGGGTAGAAAATATGAATCTTTATGAATTTAAACTCTGCGCTTTGATTTTGAAGCAGACTATGAATATCACTAGTTAAACTATGTGTATCAATAGTTTTTTTTTTAAAAAAAGGTTAAAAAACAAAAAACAACTGTAGTTCCAGCATGTAGAAAGCAAAGACTTCATAATCACCAGAAATCCAAGGTCAGCTTGATAGTCACAGTGATTTTCAGAGAGCTAAACCTACATAACAAAACCTTGCTCAAAATAAATAAATTAATAATGATGGTGATGCTGGCAGTGGTGGTGATGGTGGTGGTGGTGGTGGTGGTGATGGTGGGTGGTGGTGTGGTTGGTGGTGGTGGTGGTGGTGGTGGTGGTGGTGGTGGTGGTGGTGGTGGTGATGGTGGTGGTGGTGGTGGTGTGGTGGTAGTAACTATATATTAAGGATTTCCTCCAGAATAAATTGATTCTTGGAATTGTTCTAACTGATTTTTCAAAAGTAATCATATAATTTCAAAAGTACCCATTGTAAAAATTAAGGAATCTTAAATAAATCTCAACAGTCTAATTTGTGTGCAGAAAACCCAGTGTTGAGATGGTAGATTCTCGTCTTCACAGAGACCAGGGTCATGGTGTGGCATTTTCTGATGGTATGGATGATAGTCCTGCATCACAGATGTTATTCAGCAGCAGCAGTGTTTTCTATGTTGGTTATCTTCCGCGTGAATGAATTAAATATATACTGCAACTCTTAATACATAATGAGAAAAGTGAAAAAAGAGAAAGCGTAAAGAAGAGAATCCGGCTGGGTCTGAGGAGCAATTTCTTAATCTTTTTGTGTTTGGGAATTAAGCTATTCAAAGTTTTCATTCAGTCAAAATAATTCAGGTCCTAGGTATGCAGATTAAGCAACCAGGGACCACATAAACACCCACCGTGTTTCCTATTGAGATAGGGATTTCATGCAGCATGCGAGTCATACATTTTAGTACCATAATACATTTTAATGTCACCAAATATTCTGGTCCTCGGGAGCTTCAGAAAGCCAATGTGCGTGAGAGACCACAATCCTGTGCCCCGTGGAAGTGTGGAATGTTCCACTGTCATTCCTTAGTATTGTTGGTGCTGTATTTAGCCCCACTGTTATCTTTCTTCCTTCCTTCCTTCCTTCCTTCCTTTCTTTCTTTCTTTCTTTCTTTCTTTCTTTCTTTCTTTCTTTCTTTCTTTCTTTCTTTCTCTCTTTCTTTCTTCCTTTCTTCCTTTCTTCCTTTCTTCCTCTTCTCAAAGAAACACTGGAGACACGCTCCAGGAGAGAGGACAAGAATAGAAACTATTGGACTGCAGAATATCAGAAAAGACTGAAAGCTCGGTAGATGAGGGATGTTGTCACAGACAGAAGAGTATAGACGCCGCCTGGCAGAGAGATGGATCTGAATCAGCTAGTACTGTAATAAATTATTCCACTCCAAGGCTAGAGGGGCTATCCAGGACCGTTTTCCTCATTCTTTCTTTCGAAAGGTGGGAGGGAGATCAAGATGAACTAGGCAATATATTCAAAGTCTATCAGCAACCCCGATAGCATCAGGACTACATCTCTCATCCAGCGGGTTTGAAGGGTTTGTTTGAAGTACGGGAAACGAAGCCTTAATCCATATGCCATGGGTGAGCAGTGCCCTGCGCACAATAGACACGTGTGCATGTTAAATGTATACGTGGGATAATTAATTCCAGGGAACGGCTTGTAAATGAAGGGGGGTGTCATTGTATATTGAAAATGGGAGATTTTAGACATTAATTTCAGACTCATAAACCTCAGATGAAATTTTCTCCTTTTAGTGCCTCCCTCCAACCCCTTAGTCACAGCCTTAAAACTTCATCTTTTCTTTAAAGTGAATTTTATTCTGCCTCACCCCCACCCCTTACTCAATTTAAAAAAAAAAAAAAAAACTAGAGGTAATTCAGATTCTTAGGGTGAACATTGTTTCATTTTCCTTTGTTCAAAACCACTTATACTGACACCTTTCAGAGTCTGTTCCTCTTATTTAAGACTCCCCTGTGTTCTGTCTTTGTCTTTTATGAGCGAAATTTCCTGAGATTTACTCTGTGCTAAGGAACAAAGACTAGGCAGCTGGGTCTGCATCCCAGCTCAGCAAACAGCTGGGCTCCTCCCATCCCTGGGAGGCACTTGCTTGTTTGTTTGGATCTGAACAGCCAGAAGGGACCTCGAATGCCTGTACCCTGGACTCCATCTGCAACCTGAGTGGAAAAGCTGAGTTCGAAAGGCAGGCAAAGCAGTCAGAGACAGTCCCTTCTCCCACTGTTAGGAGTCACACAAGAACACCGAGCTGCACATCCACAACACATACAGCGGACCGAGGTCAGACCCATACCTGCTCCCTGATCTCCCCTAGGCTACTTAAGTCTCTGTCCTTGACGCCTCTGGTTCCTGGGATCCTCCTCCGGGTTCTCCTCAGCTCAGCCTAATATTTAGCTGTGGGACTCTGGATCTGCGCCTGTCCTTTGCTGGGTGAAGTCTCTCTGGTTTCTCTGATGACGATTTCGCCAGGCTCCAGTTCTAGCACAGCACATCCTGGAAGCAGGACAAACTATAGGTCGGAGGTTTGCAGGCTGGGTCTGCGTCCCAATCGCTGAACTTGAGACCTTGCCTGATTGCAGAGGATGGCGATTCAGACTCTGTTTCTCCCATGACTAGGATTCTTTGCTAGTATCACCCCCATTCAGCCTTGATATGACAATATGTGCCTGGTCTTTCTGTAGCTTGCTGTGGTTTATTTGATGATGATCGTTAAAGGCCTGCTCTTTTCTGAAGAGAAGTGAAGGGGGCTGCAGTAGATCCAAGGGAAAGAGGAAGCAGCAGGGAGAGACTGGGGTGGAGGAAGGAAAAATTAATATATGAGAGAAGAGTAAATACAAAGGAGAAAAGAAATTTATTTCAAAATACTATTTGGATAAACAAAAACTGAGTCCTAGCCACCGTTCTGAGCAAACCACACAAGCCACACCACTTCCGTCACCACAGCTCTGGACCAATTTTAAATCTTCCTGTAAGGTTGAGTTGTACAACTATCACAATATACTGAATAAATTTGGGTATCTCTAAAGTGAGGGGAGTGGATGAGATGGGAGGAAATAGAAACAGGCAAACTGGCTACCTGGAAGATCTCCGCATAAAAGAGAACGATAAGAAATCTACCGAAATCCATACTAAACAACAACAAAAGCTGGATTAATAACTCACTCAGCCAGCCTTTCATGTGGATCTTTCTAAAGAAACGAGGCTATTTTGTCAAAATAATAAGCATGTTTTCTGATGGCTGTCCTGCTAAAAATATAGCTTCCACACAGAAGCGGCGACGCGTTCTTGAAATAGCTCCATTTGGCTTGCATCGCTGCGTGTCCTCATCTTAACTGGATGCGAACTGTCTAATGTCCTTCTAAATGAAAGTAATTTTTGGACTCAGTGAAGTTGCGCATCTGACAATCCCTTCCAGATGTGATTATGTAGAAATATTTCATACAGCTGCGAAGTGGGGTTGGGGGTGGGGCGTTTGGGGATGGTATATATAAAATCAGTTTGAGAAAGCCTTTTTAGGTTTGCAGTGGGAAGGTGGACCGTAAGACACACAGCACAGATGAATCACGTGCTGCACCGAGCCGGGAAGCCTTCTTTTGGGCTGTGAATAGCAGCTAGCTTCGCTTCAGCCTTTCAGGCTAACCGATAGCCCGTAAGGAAAAGCATTGTACAAATTCAGCAGGTCTTTGTTCCCAGCAACGGCAGGTGTTGTTAAAGCCTTATGTCCTGCCTCTGACAATGTTCCAGAAACCTGACCTGCCACAATAGAAATTGCTGAAAAGAACAGTAACTGTGACAGACTTTAAGATGTCACCATGATACTGCACAGGCAGAGACAATAGGATTCCGTTACTTTATTTTTACACGGCTTATCAGAACAGAGGAATGGATGTGTTTGGATACATATGTATGTATGTACTTTGTGTGTCCCTGCATAATAATGACAGCCTCTTCATTTCAAATTGTAGAAGCTCTTTAGTTGGTTATTTAGAATGTTATTAATCAGGGACCAGAGAGATGACTCAGGAGTTAAAGAACCCGTTTGGTCTCCAGCACCCTGTTGTGAGAAACCCTACTGGGTTGCTCACAAACACCTAGAACATGAACTTTAGGACATTTGTTTCCTGCTTCTGGCCTCTGTTAGCACCTGCATCACCTACAGACAGACAGACAGACAGACAACATACACATAACTGAAGTAAAAACCAAATCTAAAGTTAGTATTAAAAATCAGCTGATATATACCCAACTTGATCCAAAACCCTGAAACAACTGAGGCTAATTCATGGGTCAGAGAGCAACTGCTTTGTTACACAGGGGACCCTGGGCTGTCTACTCCCTTCCTTGACTCTACCAAGCTATGAATGTTATACAGTCTTGTGGTTTTCCAACATCTTTGAGACTTGACATTTTAGCCGAGCAATGTCACTGTTACTGAGCAGAGCAAGACACAGGGCCAGCACTGGCTTTTAAAAGGAGAAGTGGGCTTTGCCTCCTGGTTAGAGTAGCTAAACATCACATTGGAGAAGAGTCCAGAGAGGAAAAGAACTTGTCCATTTTCTAAAAATCTACCACAGAAGATTGAAGTTGTCCCTGAATTTGCTGTCAGCATGAGAGGACACTGTTGCTGTGTACTTGGCAGGAACCAGATACATGAAGTTATTGAGAGAAGGGGAAGGGGATTAGATCTCTCCGCTGACATAGTTATGATGGTGTCATAGACACATTGACTTTAGTGGTCTACACTCACACACCTAAGCTGTAGAAGAGGAAACTCTTCTCTCTTTGGGTGGCTGTGGAATTTGGGTGACACGGGGAGTGGAAGATCAGACTGGCTAAGGACCATAAAATTCAAGTGAACGTGGCAAAACTGTGGCAAGAGAAATCTCCTGGGTATCAGAACAGAGGAGTCCTAGTAACAGCCAAACTGCACTATTTGAATGACTTTTAGAAAACTGTTTCATGACTTTAGCTTGTCTTTCTTTGGGTGATTTGTAGAATCAAATCTGCTCCATTTTTATACTTCTGAATATGTAGTCATTTACATGGTACTAGAAATCATGTTGCTTCTTCTTCTTTTCATTATCTTTAATCTTATTTTACAGGCCAGTCCTTTATCCCCCTCCTGTTCTGCCCTCTGATAGGTCTTCATCCCATTACTCCTCTTTCCCCCCAAGGAAGAGGCATATGTATGGCCTTGGACCAGCTAGTGTATGCTGCCTGGTAGAATAAAAATCAATTATTTTCCTTAGAAGATCAAGAAGGCCACCTACAAAATTTCATTGAATATCAAATCAGTTCCCAAGGGAATCCTGAGTAAAATAAAAATAAAAAAATATAATAAAATAAGAAATGTAATAGTAACTCAGAAATAATGTATTAATATATAATTAATGATAGCTTTAGCTACAATGGAAAGTAAACTTTTAGTTTGCAGCAGTTTAACCCAACTGATTCATTTTTCCATCAAATTATAATCCCCCTTCCCTGATGCAACAAGTCTCTACAGGATTAGGGCCATCCTCTTCTACTGAGGCCAGACAAGGCAGCTCTCCACTACATATGTGCCAGGAACTTCGTCCAGTCCTTGTATGCTCTTTGGTTCGTCCCTCAGTATCTGAGAGTTCTCAGGGACCACTATAAATATCTCAGAACATACATTTTCTACTTCTATTTATAAGGCAAGAAATCCCACTTAATGTGTGAGAGGAGGTGGAGCCGCTCAGAGGACAATTATGCTAGGCTCCTGTCTGCAGAGGTAACAGGGTGTCATTCACAGTGTCAGGGACTGGTGCTTGCCCATGGCATGGGTGTCAAGTTGGGCCCATTATTAGTTGGTCACTCCCTCAGTCTCTGTTTCATCTCCCATCTTTGCATTTCTTTTAGACAGGGAAACTGTCGGGAGTTGGTTCTCTCCTTCCACCTTGTAGGGTATGAGCTCCTGTTATCAGGCTTGGCAGCAAGTGTCTTTATCCACTGAGCCATCTCACCGGCCCATAATCTCTTTTTAAAATAATGATTAACAAGTTATAGCTCATCAGTTGCATGTGATTTTCCCCAAGGTCGTACTGGAAAAAGTTAAGGTGAGAATTTAGGTTTTCTTGTGCATAGTTTAGTATTTTCTTCTTTAAAAATCTGTCTTCCCTGATGAATTGAAAGTCTATCAGAGGATTTCATTGTTTAAAATAATAAGGCAAGAAATCAAGTATAAAAAAACAAACCTTTATGTGCAGAGAACAATGCTCCAGTATGCAATTAGTGCACACAATATGGAAGAAATGAACATTTAGATTCTCCAAAGACCTTCATTCTTCATGATTTTTTTTTAAAAAAAGAAGAGATATAACTTTCTTTTCTTTTCATTTTAAATCTTAAATAAGACATGACATGCTGGAATGCAGAGGTTTTTGCTAAAAGCTTTTTTTATTATTATTTCTTTAAAATCCTTTAAGCATAAAGAAATCAAATTTCTTTCCTGGGAAAACTCTTTTGATAACATCAAAAAGAGATAAATCTACAAAAGAGAGGGGGAAAAAACTGTCAAAGGAGATTGTCATAGCAACCAGAGAAGAACAAACTTGGCGCAGAAAGCAACATGATTATTTCTTCTTTCTAATCAAAATTACATATCATCAAGTTCTGAAGCAAAACAATTGGGAAAACGGAGAAAGTATACCATATGCACATAAATGTTTATTAACTCTCTCCACACCTGAGGAGCCTGGCATCCTTCATTAAGACAGTCATAGAAAGCACAATTTTAGGGGATTTCAAATCTTAATTCCTCACTTTATACAATACACTTAAAATCTCTGAAAACGGATGATTCTTTGGAGGGAATATTTTTAGAATTAATTTATTTTTTTAGATCCCATGAAAAGCATATTGTCTCCTGGTAATTTTGACACATGTAGTTGCAAGATGGATCTGCAATCAAAGCTTTATGGACAATTTATGCTCAGCTTTCAAAGCTGCCCTGTAGACTTGGTTTTGGAAACAGGATGTTGTTTATGGGTCTAGTTTTAACCTCTTACTCTTGGTGAACTTATTTTAACAAAACACAGGACAGAAATCTGTCTGCTACAGACTCAGGTCAAGGCAACCTTCCTTCCATCCCCTTCTGCAGTTTTACCTCTAGAGAAGTGAGAAGAAATGTTAGTGCAGAGTAGAATGACCTCCACAAAATAGACCATAACTTTCCACAAGGCCAAGATGTACCAGCTATATTTCTTGCATCAGAAGATCAATGCTGCCCTCTTCAACTTTGGTAAATTGACAAGGATGTTAGGTTATCCTAATGGCCCCTGGGCACGTGCTTACAAATACTCTGAAATAAAATGCTACTGTTGCAAAGGAGAACACAGTCTCTTCTAACAACTAGGAAAAAAATTTAGCTAGAACTCCTATAAGCAGAAACGCACATTACCATAGAAAATAAACTATCATGAGGACATATATACCTTTGACATCTCTCTTCCCAAATCTAAAAGCCCTTATTGAAGCAAAGTGGAAGGCAATTTCCAGTTCATCATAATGGCCAATTAAAAATTGCTGTTTCTAGCAGGACTTGAGTAGCGCACGGTATGAACAAGAGGGTTTGGAGTCAAACCGAAACAGTTTTCACTCTCTGGTTTCTTGGGACACATTCATAGGTGCTTCTGAATAGCAGTGCAAAGTTTATCTGGAGCAAAGTGAAGTAGCCGAGTAGTGGGTGTCTTTATTAATGAATCTTACCATAGGAAACTAAACCTAAATGAATATGGACTGTATAAAAATAAGAAAATCATGCATATACACTAATAAAAGGGGTCTTACATGAGACTTCTGAGAAGGGGAAATTGAAATGAGATTTAATAACAAAACCTGGGGAAAAAAAACAGACAATATCACCATGCTTCTTGCAGTAACTAATAGAACAAATAAAGTATTTAGTTAATACATATGAAAGAAGGATACAATAGCATAAGTAAAGGGGCTTGAAGTGTTCTGAGTTTTACACATTATTTAATGCTGATTAAAACCATAAACATATAAAGTTATTTTGAAATGACATAAAATATCTGCAAATGCTGATCCAATTAAATTTTTTTAGCATTATTTGCTTTAGTCATTTTACTGTTTTGTTACGTATATGAATGTATACAACCATGTGCCTGTTACCTTAGGAGGTCAGAGGTCCTTGGATTCTCTAGAACTGTAGTTGTGGATGGTTGTAAGCCCATGTGTGTTCTGGAACCAAACCCAGGAACTCTTTAAGAGCAATATGCACCATTAGACCCTGAGCCAATTCTCTAGCCAAATTATTTTAAAACTTAAGGATGAAAATTACCATTGCTAAAATCACCACAGAAATAAGAACGATCAATTACAAATACCTTTAACACTTGTTTTAGGAAGGAAACTGTCAGGTAGAGACACTGATGGGAATTCTATTGACATTATTTTTAATAAATTAATTGCAAGTAAACCTGCTATAATAAGGAAAGCAGATAGAGTAGGAGAACAAGCCAAACAAAGGGATTATTAGGGGTGCCCTAGAGACATTGGTTAGGGGTAGTCTAAAGACCCTACCACAAGATAGGTTATTGTATTGCCCTTGGTGAACCATGAGAAATCATATATTTTAAATAAGATATAGCCTCATGTCAGGTATTAAGATGGTTCAATATACAGAAAACCATCAACGTGATCCATTATATAAACAAACTGAAAGAACAAAACCACATGATTATTTCATTAGATGCTGAGAAAGCATTTGACAAAATTCAACACCCCTTCATGATAAAAGTCCTGGAAAGAATAGGAATTCAAGGCCCATACCTAAACATAGTAAAAGCCATATACAGCAAACCAGTTGCTAACATTAAACTAAATGGAGAAAAACTTGAAGCAATCCCACTAAAATCAGGGACTAGACAAGGCTGCCCACTCTCTCCCTACTTATTCAATATAGTTCTTGAAGTTCTAGCCAGAGCAATCAGACAATGAAAGGAGGTCAAAGGGATACAAATTGGAAGGGAAGAAATCAAAATATCACTATTTGCAGATGATACGATAGTATACTTAATTGACCCCAAAAATTCTACCAGAAAACTCCTACAGCTGATAAACAACCTCAGCAAAGAGTCTGGATATAAAATTAACTCAAACAAATCAGGAGCCTTCCTCTACTCAAAGGATAATCAGACTGAGAAAGAAATTAGGGAAATGACACCCTTCACAGTAGTCACGGATAATATAAAATACATTGGTCTGATTCTAACCAAGCAAGTGAAAGATCTGTATGACAAGAACTTCAAATCTCTGAAGAAAGAAATCAGAGAAGATGGAAAGATCTCCCATGCTCATGGATTGGCAGGATTAATATAGTAAAAATGGCCACCTTGCTGAAAGCAATCTACAGATTCGATGCACTCCCCATCAAAACTCCAACTCAATTCTCTGTTAAATCAATTTAAATCAACTAATTTTCTTTAAAAACAAAGAATATTTTGTGTGGATACTCAGTGGGTAAGCAGTCCCACTACTATCACTGCTATCAGTGACTGCTGATTGTAAGCCCCTATTACTCAAGACAGTGCACACTTCGGTCACAAAACATGGAGAAACCAAGCTGGTACTTATCTAGAAGCTTTTTCCATGCTGGATAGCTTGTATAGTACAAATGATGCTATGTAGGCAGTTGGGGAGAAAATTCATCAATACTGACTTGCAGCAGTGAACTGTAATTGCAATAATGTCAAAATACGCCCATGTAAGCAATAGTGGTGCAAGTGTTGTCGGAGTAACCAACCTCTTTTTACCTATTATTTTACAACAATTCTAATTAAAAACTTTCTACCAAGATCTTCCTAGAAGTAGAAGGTTTATATGTAAATTCTACTAAATAGTTAAGAAAATGGTAATACAAATCGTATGTACTTATTGTGTATGTTGGTTTTTATGATGCTAGTAAATCTCAAATCCTGAAAACAACAGTACAAAGGAAAAACTGCATAATTGTATCTATCAAAACACATATTTTTCAAATGTGAAGCCCTAGGCAAAAACTTGTCAAACTTAAAAATATGGTTTGTATGCTTGAGAATATGTTCAAATACATTAAAAGTAAAGTTTATTCCAGGACTATAAGGTTATAGAATGACTAAGATAAAAACTCAGGTAACAACAGATACTGTCAAGAATGTAGAGAAAGAGGAACACTCCTCCATTGTTGGTGGGATTGCAAGCTGGTACAACCACTCTGGAAATCAGTCTGGAGGTTCCTCAGAAAATTGGACATAGTGCTACCTGAAGACTCAGATATACCTCTCTTGGGCATATACACAAAAGATGCCCCAACATACAACAAAGACACATGCTCCACTATGTTCATAGCAGCCTTATTTATAATAGCCAGAAGCTGGAAAGAACCCAGATGTCCTTAAACAGAGGAATGGATACAGAAAATATGGTACATTTACACGATGGAGTACTACACAGCTATTAAAAACAATGACTACATGAAATTCTTAGGCAAATGGATGGAACTGGAAAATATCATCCTGAGTAAGGTAACACAATCACAAAAAAACACATGGTATGCACTCACTGATAAGTGGATATTAGCCCAAAGGCTCACATTACCCAAGATACAATCCACAGAACACATCAAGCTTAAGAAGAAGGATGACCAAAGTGCTGATGCTTCAGTCCTTCTTAGAAAAGTGGAACAAAAATATTCATAGGAGGAGATACAGAGACAAAGTTTGGAGCAGAGATTGAAGGAATGGCCATTTAGAGACTGCCCCACCTGGGGATCCAGCCCATATCCATACAGCCACCAAACCCAGACAATATTGCTGATACCAAGAAGTGCATGCTGAAAGGAGCCTGATATACCCGTCTCCTGAGAGGCTCTGCCAGAGCATGACAAATACAGAGCATCCAACCATTGAACTAAGAACAAGGTCCCCATTGGAGGAGTTAGAGAAAGGATTGAAGGAGCTGAAGGGGTTTGCAACCCCATAAAAACAACAAGATCAACCAACCAGAACTCCCAGGGACTAAACCACCATCCAAAGAGTACACATGGACAGACCCATGGCTCCAGCTGTGTATGTAGCAGAGGATGGCTTTGTTGGGCACCAATGGGAGAAGAAGCCCTTGGTCCTGCCAAGGCTGGACTCCCCAGTGTGGAGGAATGTCAGGGTGGGGAGGTCTGAAGGGGTGGGTAGATGAAACACCCTCATAGAAGAAGGGTAAGGAGGGATAGGATAGAGGGTTTATGGAGAAAGGGATAACATTTGAAATGTAAATAAAAATATCCAATAAACAAAAGAAAAAATATGTGATTACTTATGTTAAGAGGATATAGGGCAAATGTGACATTCCAATAGATTTTTAGAATGCCATATAAATTAATATCAGCCAAGTATTGTAATGAAAAATATATAATCTCTTGGAAAATATGAGTTTGATTATGTAAACTACAATGACCCTGCTGCAGACAATCTTGAATGTGTATTAAAGTTGATCAGAGAATAAGACAAGAGTGGTATTTTATATTCCTCTTGTATCAAAATTTGGACATCACATAGTAATGTGAGGGGAGAAACTGAGAATTTCAAGTAAAAGGAAATCTATGTAAATTTGGAAATCATATAGCTGAAGTCAGAATACACAAAATACCAAATTATTAGGATTAAGAAGTAACACTACCAATAGTGGAAGCAGATGCCTTTTTGTAAAACTAGGATATGTTTTCTTTCTATAGCAGAAATAATTAACAAACTAAATTGCAAGATGTAGGTCAGTTTTTATATCACACATAATATTTCATTTTATTTGTGGAAATAAATCTAAAAAGTAAATTATGAGAAATTTACCCAGAGTGTATCGCACATGCCTGAGAGAGACTCAAGGCTTAGTCAAACAGTATTGACGCTAACTTAAACAAAATTGGTAAGTTCAATACTGCCCATGCTTTTGAATATCTAGGTTCGAGACTATGTCAACTTTGACCCAGCTTGTTTATTTATGCATTTATGAAATGGACCATTCCACTAAGATTTTTAGAAAAATATGCTTAGGTGACTGATACCTGAGTTAAAAGCTATTTATGTCTGAACTACATTTAATTTAGTTATTATTATTACATTTTACTTTTTTCTGTCTGTGTATATAGCTGTGGGTGTGCATGTACTTGGACAACGTGAATTCTGGTAGTCAGGCTTAAGAGGAAGTACTTATATCTCACAGGCCCTTGGGTCTTAATTATATATTTGCATATCCTTGTTTTGCACTTTATTGGTTTTCATGTGCAATTTGTTAATCTTTTAAGCACATTAAAGATATTATCTATCCAATTCAGTTACAGTTATCTAAATATCTATCTATAGCAGATATAATTAGTGAAAATATATAGTATCAAAATAATTCAAGTTTATGCACTACTTGTACATTTCCTTCTAAAAATCTGAAGTCACAAATCAAATATATATCAAATTCAATTAGAAGATTTAGTCATTTTGGAGACATAAAAATACATAACCCATTCCACACATTATAAAATTATTACTAAAGAGCTTTATGTAAACTCTGCATTTTAAGCACAGAGCATTTGAATATATGCATTTTCACTGTATCTGTACATTTAATTTTTTGAAATTGCCTTTCAATGCTTTTGATTGGTGCATATCTTGAGCCTTGTCAATATTATGCTTATATTTCCTAAGATCACTACAGAAGGAGAAAATACCCATGACAAACGAAGTTCTTGTTTCTAGAAACAGTCAAAGGATTGTAGGTTATATTTATTTATATCTACCTTTTTCACTAGTAACCCTTACTCCCTTTGGTTTTAGCAAGCATGGTTGCTTGTTATGGACATTAAGGTGTGAAAGAGAACCAAACACAAACTTCCGATTAGTCTACACTATTAGGGAAGATGCCTAGATTGGGTTGTAGTTTTTCAATGATTCTGATAATATGGTGTGGAAATACTAAGAAATGTGCATAAATCTTCCATAAGACTCCTGACTCAGTACTCTTTCTTGTCTCCAGGGGATGGAAAACAAAGTGCCAATGTCATTAAGATCCAATTCAAGAAGAAGGAAAACAAAAATGTGGATGCTTCTTCAGTACTTCTTAGAAGGGCGAACAAAACACTCATGGGAGGAAATTCAGGGACAATGAGTAGCACAGGGACAAAAGGAAAGGCCATCCAGAGACTGCCTGACCTAGGGATCCATCTCATAAGCAGCCACCAAACCCAGCCACTATTGCTGATGCCAAGAAGTGCTTGCTGGCAGGAGCCTGATATGGATGTCTCCTGAGAGGCTCTGCCAGAGCCATACTGATACAGATGAGGATGCTTGCAGCTAAATTGGACTGAGCATGGGGACTGCAATGGAGGAATTAGAGAAAGGATTGAAGGAGCTGAAGGGGTTTACAACCCCATAGGAAGAACAAAAATATCAACCAACCAGGACCCCTAGAGTTCCCAGGGACTAAAACTAAGCAATGACTACACAGGGAGGGACCCATGGCTCCTACTGCATATGTAGCAGAGGATGGCATTGTCTGGCATCATTAGGAGGAGAAGCCCTTGGTTCTTTGATGGCTTGTTTCCCCAGTGTATGGGAATGCCAGGGCATTGAGGTGGGAGTGGGTGGGTAAGAGTGGGAGCATCTTCACAGAAGCAGCCAGAGGGGGAAGTGGGCATGGGAGAGCGGGGAAAGGGGATAACATTTGAAATGTAAAGATATCAAATATCCGATAAAAAAGATGAGAAAAAAGCTCTCCTAGATCCAGAGAGATGGCTAGTTTATTAAGAAGATTTGTACTTGCTGCTCTTGCAGAAGGTCTGGGTTCAGCTCTTAGCCCTCATGTGATAAAAATCCATTCTTGGTGGACAATCTGAAGAGAGAGACTATCAAAATATCTCTAAGGAAAACTTCAAAGTGGCCTTGCCAAAACAATAGTTACATACTAACCCAGGGCCTCCTTATGACCGATCTGACCTAGCTGCTGCTGCTTCCCAAGAGGAAACAACTGTGCTTGCCCATCCATTAAATCAGTCTGTTAGAAGGATCTAACACCAGAATCCCCAGAGGAAAAGTCTTCCCTGGGTGAGTAGGTAAGAGACATGTGACATAAGAAAGGCGTGGCTAAAAGGGTGGTGAGGATCAGGTGTGGGAGGAGACAGGGAAGATGTACAGAGGGTCAGAAAATTAACAGCGCTGTGTAGCAATGGAAGTGTGGGGAACTAGGGGCAGCAACCAGAAAGTCCCAGATGCCAGAAAAGCAAGAGGCTCCTAGGACCCAACAGGGATGAGATTAGATGATATACACAACCAAGGGTAGGGAACCTGTGAAGACCACATCCACAGGTTAGGGTAGGCCCCCAGTTGAGGGATGGGGCCACCTACCCTTCTCAAAAATTTAACCCAGAATTGTTCCTGTCTAAAGGAAATACAGGGACAAAGAGTGGAGCAGAGACTAAAGGAAAGGCTATCCAGAGACTGCCCCACCTGGGGATCCATCCCATATGCAGTCACCAAACCCAGTCTCTTACTGATGCCAAGAAGTGCTTGCTGACAGGATCCCGAAATGGATGTCTCCTGAGAGGCTCTGCCAGAGCCTGACAAATACAGATTGCTTGCAGCCAACCATTGGACTGAACATGGGGACCTCCATAGAGGAGTTAGGGGAAGGGCTGAAGGAGCTGAAGGGCTTTGCAATCCCATAGGAAGAGCAACAACATCAACCAACCAGACCCCCCCTCCCAGAGCTCCCAGTGACTAAACCACCAACCCAAGAATACAGGTGGAGAAACCCACGGCTCTAGCTGCATTGTAACAGAGGATGGCCTTGTCGGACATCAATGGGAGGGGAAGGCCTTGGTCCTGTGAAGGCTCAATGCCCCAGTGTAGGGGAATGTTAGGGTGATGGGGCGGGAATGGGTGGGACCTGGGTAGGGGGTACCCTCTTAGAAGCAGGGCTAGGGGTATTGAATCAGGAGTTTTCAGAGGGGAAACTAGGAAGGGGGATAACATTTGAAAAGTAAATAAACAAAATAATCAATAAAAAGTTAAAAAACCAAACCGAACCAAACCAAACAAACAAAAAAACCCAGCACGGCTCTCATACTCCCATCACAGGCTTCCCAATTCCGAAAGGAAGTCTCGTTCACTGCAAGAGCCGTTCAAGAACATTCAAGCATCCGTCTCGTCATCAGACTCGTCCTCATCCCTGCTAATTGGCCCTTAGGAGGTATTGACTGCACAACATCCTCCGGAGGACTGTATCAATCTGTAAAGTCACTACAGAACACATTCTTCAGATAATTATGGGAGATTCATGCAAAGTGCATGTGGGAGTGGTTTTCGTTTTATGATTAATAATTATATTTTGCACTATCATTGCGTTTTAAAGTCTGTTCCATGTTCCAAGGGAAAAACACTGAGGTAACTACTAGGCCTCTTAATTGGCATGTTTAGGTTGATCTGCTTCCATTTTTTTGCCTATTGTCAGAAGCAAGTTATTTACCTTCTCATGGTAGCTTTTCTATGAATCCTAGATGTCAATTGCTTCCCCTGGGTTGGGGAAATAAAGTGTCAGGGTCCTGATAAAAGGAGAACACTCAGGAAGAGCTTTGCTACTGAAATGCCCCAAGTTTTCAAAGAGATTGCTAGCATTTCAGACTTGACTCAGGCTTCTAGGCTTTAAACCCACTAGAGTGACAAGTGTCAGAAGGGCAAGTAGCCAAGAGCACGTGCAGATAGTGCCCTCTTGGGATCAAAGGAAAGAATCATATTTGCTTTTGAAAACTGCTCGAGGAATTTGGAAAGGGAAGACATATGAAAAAGCAGGACCATAAATCCCATAGGAGTTGTTTATCACAAACCCCACTCAGGGAACAGAGGGTGTGCAGGCCGCTGAGCCTCCAGATTGAGTTGAAAGCTATGTTTTGGCTTAAGAAAATAAATCATTGGAACAGTCTCAATGCGGTTTTCACAGGGAAGGGGGAAAGTTGATTTGGGTTGTAGCCGGAGAAAGAAAATAAAATTTACAACCACTGAAGAGTGTGAAAAACATTCAAATGTGGCACAAGGAAACTGAGAATTCTATAACTGGTTCTCAGTCCAGGTTCATCCACTGGCCTCAGTCTAAGAGGGCCTAGAAAAGGGGGTCTATATAAAAAAATCTCCCCCTCACATATACTTCTGTCCCCTCTTGTTAGTAAATTGCTATGCTGCTGTTTTCCCCTGTAGACCTATCTGTCTTCTATTCTGAATAGCATATTCATCATGGGCTCGGTACCCCTGCCTTCACATCTGACAGGAATGTTTTTATTTACTAATAATTTGATGTGACACTCAGGTTATTTCATTCTGACTACAGAATTTCCTTTAACCTGGTCTCGGTAATCCAGCGGCAAATTTGGGGGGAGGGGCAGTAAAAACAATACAAATCTCTTTCAATGCTTCGCTCTTCCAGCGCCATAATCTTGAATTGTTGTGTTTTAAATAGTTCTGTATTTTCCCCATGGTAATGGAATGCTGTCTACCGGATTTATGCTTCGTTCATATAAAGCAAAGAACACCTTAGCTAATAACGGCGATTTGATAAACATACAGTGTGGTTGTGGGAATGTAACACGACAGGCTGGAGTTCATTTTTAAAAGTATGTCTGTTTTATAAATTATTCTTAGTATTTGATGCCTTTTCTCACTGCGGCATCATTATTCTCTGTGGCTCAACTGTGAATAAAGCATTAAGAAAAGCATACAGGAAATGAAAATATATCGTAAACACATATTAAAATTAGATCAATCAAAATCTTTGATGTTAAAGCTAACAGGCAGGTGTTGGTTTCCTGTCAGAGAGCCTGCTCATTATATAAAGTCCTGCAATGAGGCAGATATTCAAGGTCATCTGTAGCCATGTACTACATAGCAAGTACAAGGCCATCTTGTGTTATGTGAGTCTGTATCACAAAAAAAATATCTAGGGGCTAAGGAGATGGCTCAGAGGGTAAAGGCACTTGCCACTGAAAGTAATGATCTGACTTCACTGGAAGGTAGAAGGAGAGTACCAGTTCCCTTAAGTTATCCCATGACCTTTTCATGTATACAGTGGTACCTGTGTGCCACAAAGGGAGATAACACATGATCCATAGATAAATTATATATGTATATATAGATAGACATATAGATGGATGGATAGATGATAGAGATAAAAGACAGATGATCGATGATAGAAATAAAAGATAAATCATAGAGATAAACATAGATGATAGATAGATAGATAGATAGATAGATAGATAGATAGATAGATAGATAGGCAGATGGATAGATAAATATATAGATGATAGATAGATAGGCAGATGGATAGATAGATAGATAGATAGATAGATAGATAGATAGATAGATAGAGGTGGGTGGGCAGATGGAAGATAGATAGATAGATAGATAGATAGATAGATAGATAGATAGATAGATAGATAGATGATAGATAGCTCGATCCAAAGGGGCTGGAGATATGCCTTAGTAGGTCAATAGGTAAAACCATTTGCTAAACAAGTTAACAGAGTTCAGATTCAAGTACCCACATACAGCTAGATGGGACCGTTTGAAACCTCTCACTACCCAGTAACCCAAGTATCATAAGGGTGAACAGAAAATTAGTAGGGCTTGCTGAGTGCCAGCCCAGCTCTAAATTAGATGAGTAAGTGACTCATCTTTCAGGAATAAGGTGGAAAATGATACAGAAGGCCACTTGGGATCCTCTGGCCTCTGCACAGGCCTCCATGATCTTGCAGCTCTATGTATATTTCACAGACTACACCCACAGACACAAACACACTAAATAAGTAAATTATTTTAGGAAAACACTTCCCATGAAATTTTGCACTGTGATGTTGACTGAGAAACATGGCTTTAGAAAGAGACAATGTACAAAGGAAAAATCTAAAGAATGCCTGACTTGTTGCTATGCACTTCACATATTTGCTCAGTGTCATCTGTTCGAATTATAGAACTTGCCAAATCAAATAGAAATGTAAATGTGCAAAATATTTTTGTTTAAGATATTAAATTGCTATGGTAAATAACGTCACAGAAATCAGTTGTAGATAATTGCTCTGGAGAAGCGTATATTTTGGGATCCTAAATCCTATTTGGAGATCATGATTAGACACATCAAAGTTGAATGTTAAATTTCTGTATAGCAGTTCAGTTTCCACAAGATTGCTCTGGGGATATTGCAAACTGGTCATTTGGGTGACTAGTGCAGAGAGCTAGATTCTCAACCTCTACTTCTCTCCCCACCTCAAAGTAGTAAGACTCAAAGTCAGTCAAGCCAGTCAGTCCTTCACCCTGCCACTGTCCCAGAGTCCTCCCCCCCCACTCCCCCAGCGGCTACCTCTATGTCCTGTTGCATACCATTCCCCAACATCGTTCTTTGTCTTACATTATAAGTCATGAAGCATCTCATGTGTAAAAGCCCAAGTTCTCCCAGCCACCTCCCTACATAAACAAGATCAAACCTGACACTCTCTTCCCATTGATGTGTCTATATTTATAATCACATGCATGCATAACAGCATCAATGCATGCGCCTTCCTTGTCATGTGAATGTGAATGCACCCTGACAGGGCTCATCCTCGCCTTCTTTTGTACCCCAGATCTGTACACATGCAGAATGACAGAATGATTGTCATCCAACTAGAAGAAATGGAATCCTCCCCACCTCTGTGCATGCGTGCGTGCATGTTTGTGTAGGAAGGGTTCTCTCCAAGAGGCTTCCAGAAAAGCAGAAAAGTATGAGAAATATATATATATATAGATAGAGAGGGGGGGGTAGGAGAAGGGAGAGAAAGAGATACACTCTAAGACATCGTTCCTGCACCCACTAAATCTTGCAAAACTAAGTCTCCTGTCTTTGTTTCCTCAACTTGAAGAGGACACCAGGTTCTGACCAATTCCATCTTATCCACCTATTACAGTTCAAGCCTCCATACTTGTCCATCTAAAATTCATATCTGAACTCCAAAATAATCATATTCGAAGTGAAGCTTAGGAAGTATTTACGTCATGAGGCTGAAGTTCTCATGATTCAAATCAGCAATCTTAAAACAGGACTGGATTGCGCTAGCAGGACAATTCCCCCTCTATTTCTACTACCTGAGGATATAGAACAGAGGGATGCAATGAGGAAGAAAGTTCTCTCCAGACACAGAATACTATACCTAGATCTTGGACAATAGCCTGTAGAATTATGAAGGATACATTCAGTTGTTTGTATATTGTCTGGCCCCAGCTGCTTTGTTGTAACAGCACAAACACACAAAGATTCTACCACTCTTCATCCCCAGATTCCCATATGCCAGATATCTTCCACAGATCCCACACAGTCTGCCCCCTCTGCATTCTATGAGTTCCTTTTTGTATGTTCCTTTAATGTTTGTTTCTGAAAAATCCCTACAAACCTTTAAGTACAAATTTTATCAGACTGTGTCATGAAAGCATTTCCACATTAAATATATTCTACCTCAACTTTGCTACATGGTTAGGTTGTCCTGGTTACCAAATAAGGGAATTGAAATCAAACAGCGATTCAGCATCTTTCAAGTGGATGGTGATAAAGCTGGGAACAAGACACAGTCGTGGTTATAAAGCAAGGAGTGCTGAGGCAAAATCATACACAATCACATTTGATCGAGGTGAAACTCCTGAATAGAACTTCTAAATAGAGATGTCCCTGATGCAAGTAAACAGAGCAAATTGCCTTAGGACTCTAACAGCCATGGGTATAGCATGTGACCAAGCATATGCTTGACTTTCAGGAGAACAAATTTCCTCTGAGACTTAACAATGATGGTTGATCCCATATGATCACATCCATTGAGGTGACCCTCTTGTTCCTTTCTTCTTGATGCATTAACAAGGTGTTTTCCTCTTGAACCTATTTGTGACTCCTCACCCAAAATGAATGGATGCCAAGATATACATTGGCAGCTTTCAAGAATGTATACCATGTATCAGACAGACAGACAGCAGGTAGACACAGTGACACACACCTGTGATCGCAGCAATCAGTAAACTGAAGCACTGGGACATGCCAATCAGAGGGCCATGGCTAGCCTGGGGTATACAGCCGGGTTCAGGCCAATGTGGGTTACAGAGAACTACCATAAAGAGAGGAGAGAAGTGGAGGGGGAAGGAGGGAGTAAGAAGACATACAGAAAGAGAGGGAGGAAGAGGAGAGGAAGGGGGAAGGGAGGGGAGAGGAAGAGGGAGAGGGAGAGAGAGAGGAAGAAGGAAAGGGAGAGGGAGAAAGTTCCTGTTGCTGTAATAAACAGCAGGATCTAAAGCAACCTAGGGAGAAGAAGGGTTTATACCTTACAATTCCCAGATCCCAGTCCATCCCTGAGGGAGACAAGGGCAGAATCTCAAGCAGGAGCAGAGGTCAGAGGTCGGAACCAAGGAGGAAAGCTGCTCTCTGACTTGCTCCCAAATTCATGTTCAACTACCTTTCTGTACATGCCCCCAAAATGCCACAGAAATGTGCCTATAGGCCCACCTGATGAAGGCTTTCCCTCAACTTAAGTTCCTTCATTCCCTAGGCTCGAGTTTGTATCAGGTTAATGCAAACTAACCAGCACAATTGACCCCTTGATGTCCTTTCTTGTTTATTCCAACGATGTCATTCAAAACAGTATAAATTTAAAATTCCCAGTCTTTGAAAATTTCCACAATTCTTTTGAAAATTCCGAATATATTAAAAATCCAAAATCTCTTTAAGAAACACAAAGATCTCTTAACTGTGGACTACTATAAAATCAAGAGGTCAAATCTTATTTTTCATTCCAAGAGGAAAGAACCAAGACATAATTATAATGATATAAAAGTAAAAGAAAAAAATCTAACAGTATGAGTGGTTTGTTATTAGAGCCTGGGAATTATCCAGGATCTTCTGGGCTCCAAAGGGGTTGGACAGTTCCACTTTGGCTCTGACAGTCACAGCAGAAAAAGCTTGTGTCATAGATACAGGCCAACTCTATTCTGTTGCTGTCTGACAGACCAAGTGAGACAAACGTTTCGCTTCAGTGGTTCTGGCCTCTTGAAATCAAAGGTGTTCTTCAATCCCAATTGACCAGAATCCACAGATTCTTAAAGTACCACACAAGTAGCCCTGGCAGGGCTTCTTCTCTGAAACCTCACAAGCCAGACCCCCATTGTCTGCATGATTTTCAAATGCTTATCTTCCAATCTCCCACAGAACAATCCCATTAAGCTCTGAGTGCTCAATGGCTTTTCCAGCCCCAAAGTTTCAAAGTCTTTCAGCATTTCTCCCCAGACAACATGGGCAGGTCCATCCCAGAAACAACACACTCTCTGGTAACAATTTCTGTTTTCGTTAGGGTTCGGTTGCTGTGCTAAAACACTGTGACAAAAGGCAAGTTGGGAAGAAAGGGCACTTTTAGACGTTACAACTCCAGGGTCACAATCTGTCACTGAAGAAAGGCAGGGGCAGAACTCAAGTAGGAACGAAGACACAGAATATGGAGAAAGCATGCGTGCCAGCTCCCAGTCTCTTGCTGAGTTACTTATTCTATATCTACCAGGATCTCCTTCCCATGGTGGCCCTGTGCACTAAGGGCTTGTACCTCCCACATCAATCATCAATAAGGAAAACACCATACCCACATCCTTCCTAGGCCAAACTGATAGAATCATAACGTTAATTCAAGTTCCGTCCTTCCAGGTGACTCCAGTTCCTAATCAAGTTGATTAAAAACCAATGAGCACATTCCCATAGCTGGATATTCTGGCCTATCTTCCTTTAACAGTCAGATGTGAAGTTTAAGCATTGGTAGGCTAACTAATGCTAATCATAGAGCATATTGTTAAATATTGAGAGAAGTTTATATTACCCAGCTGTAAGTCACTGCTGGATGCTTGAAACCTACTCCAGTAAGGATACGTAAATCACAGACATTCAGAGAGCCCTACACACACTGTTCTTAGGAAGTCCATTTATTACTGCAACACTGGTCCAGGTGTTGCATGATTTGAGACTCAAGAAAATTATATAACTAACTGTGAAATTTTTATTTAAGCCACCTGGGCCTCAACAGGAAAATGAAGCTAGAAGCAATTTCATAGCGCAGTGTGCCTCCATAACCAGCCACTATGGTTCCAGGTATCAAAAGCTGTAGATGCTCAAGGCTCTTATATGAAATCATGAAGCATTTATAAGAAACCTATGGATATCAGTACGGTTGAATACTTAAGTCATCCATAGATTACTAAAAGTACCCAATATCTTGTAAATGCTCTAAAAGGGGTTGTTATATCACCCACCCTTTTTCAGAGAAAATCAACAGGAAAATATGTGGCACATGTTTAGTTCACACACTCTGTTTTCAAATATTTTCAATTCTCTGGTGGTTAGCATCCATGGACAGGGAGCTCACAGATTCAGAGGCTGAGTCTATTATTGGCAAAATGCCCAAACTGAGGGGGTCTTATACTTTGTCCTGAGTCCTTTTGTTAGTATACATATTTTTTGAGGCTTTTTCAATTCTTTTAGATATGAACAATTTTGAGAGGGATGATTAAGTTTTCCTCTCAAACCATAGCCATACCTATTTGTCTAGGGAAGATAGCCAGATTTGAACGGGATACAACAGAGACACTCAATATTTTATTTAATTAAACATCAATGTTAAAATAATTCCAAATCTATGTATTAAACACCAAATCCCAACTAAATTCACAATTGTATTTGTTACTTAAAATATACAGGAGAATATCTGTTCTTCATGAACCCTGAGAGAGTAAGGCAATGAGATTTAGAATAAGATTACAGTTGTGGTCTTGTTACTATAAAATTATAAAATGTAACTTGTAGATACTCACAACCATAAATTTTAAGCATATAGCTAAAGCCAAGAGTCAAAATGTCTGCTTATTCGAAGGTATACTTTGAAAATTATGTCAGATAATATCATATATATCACATACATATATATATGTATATATATAAATGATATGCTGTGATGCCACATATATGTCAATTCATTTAAAGATGCTATTATACTAAATTCTAACACTAGTAAACAAACTACTGCATTTTTACCTTTTAAAGAAAAGTCAGGCTACATCAACTCCCAGTGTACATGGCTTAGATCTTTGACAAAAAGGACAGAGTAAAAAAATACTAGTATAATTCTTCTTGATTTGACATCATACAATTTTGAAAATATTCATTTTTTGAGTCACATACTACAGACTATCAGAATAAAGAGAACTCAGTTATGAAGAACTGGGCCAGATATAAATAATTTTAGATTTTTAAAAAATACACACAGCGTGTCAAATGAATTCAGGAACAATTAATTTCTTGACTTTTTCAAGAAGCAATTGAACTGTCCAAAATTCGAACGGAAAGATGTTTATATCCTAAGGGAATAACTTAATTGGTAATGGTTAGTAGCTCTAATTAATTCTGAAATTCATCTTCATCTACTGGCCAATTCACCCACAAGTGTTAAAGAAAACGAATGAATATAGGTAAATTAATAGCTTTGCTCCAGCCACAAAGCCATAGATAATATATTTAGATAAGCATTCTTAAAGGGAAACTGTGTTCTTAGCCTTGAAGGTGGTATTTTAAATTGAATAGAGGCTCAAAGCCCATTATCAGAACATGTTTTGAAGCCAGCCTCTCAAACTTCAAGCCTCGGCTAAGGCTTTGGCAATGTGCCTAGCCTATTTGAGGCTTGATGCATTTGCATACAGAACAGGAGTGACACCTCTTGTTAGGGTAAGCCTTAGGAGGATGCAGATGAGTTCACTTCTTCAGTTCACTAAGAACAATATATAGTGCACATCTACCTATATGCCACAACAGTGAACAGTGAAATTTCATTGTCACTTCTCATCCCCAAATTTGCTTCTTCTCTTTTCCCAAAAGCACACAACACACTCATAGAATCACATAGAAAACAACTCAGATTTTCTGTCCTAAATTGTTTCCTGTGTTAAAGACAAAAAAAGGTCAGTCTTTTCCTGTGCAGGGTATGTCCACCAAACACATCTCTCATAGTTCACATATATTGCCTAATGCAATCTTCCTCAAAACTTATAGCATAGGCATGTCTCTGTCCTTGCTATGCAGAAGAAAGAATTGGATCACGGCCAAACACCTTCTACACAAAAAGCTGAGACTTGACTGAGGGTTTGGTAAAGGATAGCTCATCTGAAAAATTTAAGTGACGATAAACCACCATAGTCCTGGTCTACAGAGGCTGAGTCGGAGTCAGGAACAGTTGGTGAGTAGTAATGAAAAGCTCATTGGGAGGGTGAAAATGCTCTTCATTTTTATTGCGATTGTGGCCACATGACACACATAGCTCTCAAAAGTATTTTAAACTGCCCAGAAAAATGTGCCCTTTTTAGATAAACTATACCCTGCCATCTATTACGCAAGGCCTGGAGGTCCTTCTGATCACAGTAAGTACTAGGGGAAAAGGAATGTTAAACATACAGGGTTGTTCCTTCAAAGGGAGGAATTTATTACCTGTTATCTGTCCAGAAGATTGGGGGGTGGGTATGATTAATATCCTGGTGAAGTTTTAGCCATAGCTGTGGCCGTGACCACAGCTATGATACTCCCCCAGACCATTACCTTGAGCTTGTCCATGTACAGAACCTATCTTTATGGAAGGTGCCACATGTAGTCAATCTGTAGAATCCATCTTTATGGGGTATGTCATATGTGTGTTAGAAAGAATTTTGGTATAGTCATGTCTCAAAGGTTATTGTGAAAACAGGATTTATCAATAGGAAAGTATTTACCAAGTTGTGCCATGCTTAAGTATACCTAAAATAGACTTCACAGCATCAGACTCTCAGAGCTTACCCCGGTACCAGATACTGATGAGTCGCCGTGATGGGAACTACCTTCCTGCCTCTCATAGATCATGACTCTACTGGCCTGGATGGTTGCAGAGACCCAGTAACCTATTCAATTCAGTGTAGATAAAGCCTATGTTTAGGCTAAAGACTGCCAAACCAGTGTTTTTCATGCTCCTGTGTTTCCTTAACCCCAGGAAGTCTTAATAGTCATTCAAAGTAATTGTTCTCTTACCGTTTTATGATGGTGCTTACACCAACTTGGTGCTGCCTGTTTACTTAAGTTCTCAATTTCTTTTCAATATTTATAGATTTTTCTGTACAGCATGGATTTCCCAACAGCATAAAAACATATGGTTCACTTCTTTCCTTCTACTTTATACATAAATTCAAAGGGAAAGATGACATGTGGAGGAAAAGAGCCCTTTTCTATTTTTGGCACACATCTTGCTATTTAAGACTATCTATCTTTGGTGATTAACATGCTGCTAGAAAACCCTTTTATATGTGACAGAACAAATAACATTTTCAGGAGTGAATATAGTTTGCAATAATAATTTGTGGAAGATGTTTTTATTTCCTTTTTACTGTGATTGTAACTGAAGATGTGAACATACACACGTGTATGTACACACACACACACACACATACACGAGTTTTTGTTTGTTCCTGTTTTGTTCTTAATTTTAGGAGTGTGAACAGTACTGGAGCTGTTCAGGTCTTATTTAGGCAGCCATATTTTTGAGGTTTCACGGATATAGAACTCCCATCTCATAGCTAGAAGGCGCAATCTCACAGCTGACTGGCCCTTCGGCTCTTCTAATCTTCCCACCCCTTCTATTGTTTCTTGAGCCTCAAATGCAGACATTATGTTGTAGAGATGTCATTTGGAGCTCAGTAACTCATGCTCACTTGTTTTCTTCATTGTTTTAGATTATAAATTAATTATATTTCTTCATTTCCTTCTCTCACTCCATAAGTGTTACTTAAGCACATATGCATATGTATATTCATAGATATCCCTAAATATAACCTAATCAGCCCATATAATATTTATTGTATACATGCTTTCAGGGCTGACAAAGTTTGTACTAGACAATCAATTGATTGACTCTTTCTGGGAAAGATCACCTCACCTAGTCCAAGCTTTTCTCACAGGAAGAACAACGATATCAACCAACCAGACATCCCAGAGCTCCCAGGGACTAAACCACCAACTAAAGAGTACACATGGAGGGACCATCCAGCCCCATATGTAGCAGAGGATGGCCTTGTTGGACAGCAATGGGAAAAGAGGCCCTTGGTCCTGTCATGGTTCAGTGCTGCAGTGTAGGGAATGCCAGGATGGGGAGGCAGGAGGGAGTGGGTGGCTGGGTGGAGGAGCACCCCTCATAGAAGCGGGGGTTGGGGGCATAAGGGATTTCTGGGAGGGAAACTGGGAAAGGGGATAACATTTGAAATATAAGTAAAGAAAATATACAGTTTCTTTAAAAAAGTACTTTGTACAGGGTTAAGATCACATGTGTTTTACGTATCCACTTTGACATTCCCTTTGGTGTTATCCTTCGACCAGGTGTGGCTTTCTGTAGTGACATTCTTCTGCTGCAAAAGAAGAGGAAGAGGAGGAGGAGGAGGAGGAAGGAGGAGAAGCTTCTTTGATGAGGAAACCTCAAAGGATCACACCACAAGATGAAGAGCTACAGGCCACCAACAATTGCTGAGATAGGAAAAATTAGTCTTCCCTGGGGAGGAGTCCCTTCATTGATTATCTAATACTGGATGGCTAGGCTTAAAATTATATACATTTACAGAATACTGCATGGACTCAGATTGGTGCATTCATATGCTAATTTATGTTTTTATGTACATTTAATAAAGAGGATGCTGCTATGAACATAAGAGGCAGAATGGGTTGGTGAGTCATGGCAAGGGTAGGTGGGAGGAGAGGAATAGAAGAATGATATAATTATATTTTAATTAATTAAATCTTTAAGAGTGGAAAAAAGTGTATTATGCCTAATTTATAACCTAATTTGTGAGTTAAAATCTATGAGACATTTGAAATGTAAATAAAGAAATATATCTTTTTAAAAAATTTAAAAAACAAAGCTATGAGAAACCCTGGTTCAAAACAAAACAAGGTAGAAAGCACCTATGAAATAATGCTCCTATTTGTCCCTACCCGTGACAACATACAAACACACGTCTTTTACAGTACTTTGATTTCTAAATGACAAATATCAAAGACAAAATTATTCTACAAGAATGGCCTACAACTGGTTAAACTCTCCAGAATTGTCTAAATAAGCCATAGAGGCCAACTTTGAAGAAGGGGTTGTATATGTAGAATATTTAAACAGAAATTGGGTTCATGCTATAGCGTTTATTCAAAATATAAAGTGTCAGCATAGCTACTGTTTTATTTTTATGACATGTCATCTGACAAGAAAATCACATCCCTTCAACTCACTGATGAATGAACATTTGAGCCATGCAAATGTATTTTCCATTTGAACTTTATATTTCTTTATTATTTCAAGTGAAATTGGTTTTGCTGCCCTCAATATAAACCACACAGATTTCATCTAGATGGTGGGGGGAAAACTTTCATCTGTTCAGTGTCAATTTATATTTTAAAGGAATAAAACCCTAAAGGCCTATTATCCTCATAAAGGAGTTGAGAACCTGTTTCATGCAAGGCATTGATGTCTCTGCTCTGATCTTGCTTATAATCTGGTTAGGGAGGCAAGGCAAGCAAGATAAATAATGCGAAACAGTGGTGCATTCAAAATAGAGTCATTCAGTGTTCAAAGGACATTTAAAATAAATGCATTTCTCTTCTGCAATATACAAAGAAGCATGCTGGGTACTGAGGAAGATAATTTTTTAATAAAGAAGCAAAACTATTTTTTTCCTTTCATGGAGCTTCTATTTATTGTGGAGAGGCACAGAGAATGTGAGTTTAAACTCTCTTAGAAGGAATACTGGAACACTCTTAACTCACAGTATTGTTGCATATGGTTTCAAGTTGCTCATGGTCAACTGCAATCCAAAAAATAGTATTGTTTGTCTTGACTCCTTACTAGATTTGTAGAACATATATTGCAGGACATTGTTATAAATGTTATACTTGTTATCAATTATTATATTTTGAATAAAGAAAATAGTACACTTAGGATTTCATAATATCTGCAATCACAGTTGTTCTTGCAGGGGGCTTAGGAAATAATTCCCACAGAAAACGTGTCGTTACTCTATGAAGACTAGGAAATGATCTTCACACTTGAACAGTATAAAATTGGTATTATGCTTGAGTGAAAGTTCTTGTCCTATATCATGTCAGAGATTTTGATGTCTGCCCCAGTATGAAGAGCAATGACTGGTGACATTTATTAAGCATCATCTGTGTGCTAAGCACAGTATTGACACTTTGCATGACCTCATCAAGCCTTGTTTCCCATGAGCACCATGTGCTTCCAGCAATTGTAATGCAGGCTCTCCCAAAAGATTCTTCATCACGTTAGAGACATAGGACTGCAGAATAATAGAACATAATGTTACCTTCTCAAAGTATCTAAAAGCTGTCCCAGAGGATGGGATTGGTAAATGAAAAACTAAATTAAAAGCTTTCAAACTGGGCTGGGACAGTGGCCCATTGGTAAAGCATTTGTCTGCCATGCCTAAGGCACAAAGTTCAGGGTCCAATCTTTAGCACTGTCACAAAAAAATTCATTTTAAATGTCTTAAAGAGATAGCAGCAACCTGTAGAGGACAGGGGTCTACAGGTTTTGGGACAGAATGACAGGCCATAGCAAACAGGCCAAATATGAGTTGTCTGAGAGATGCCAAAGGTTGAAGGCTGGAATAACGTGATTCCTTTCAACGTAGGACACGTAGGATCTGAGACCTGAGTAAAGGAGGTCCAAAGATACGCCAGTATTTATAAGAGTTTGTCATTCCCAGGTTTGTATCTATTCGTCTGCTAGCTTCCATCTGTGATGTCACATATATGATTACTAGGTTTCTAATCTATAGAATGTAAAAGTATTAAAATCAACTGTCATATGAATTTAATTATAAGCATATCCCATTTGATAATAGCAATAACATGTAGTACTACATAAATTACAGCAATAATAAACAGACATTTGGGAATGAGTTTGCTGTTAACAATTAGAGATGGAAAGTCTATGGGCCTGGCGTAGGTGACAGTGTTCCTTTATGAGAATGTTCAGTCCCAATGACTTATTACATCCTCTAGTTCTATGGGTGTGTGTGTGTGTGTGTGTGTGTGTGTGTGTGTGTGTGTTGATATCTGTTCCATTTACATAACATCCCCAATTATGTAATATAGCACTATGAGTTAATTAGTTGATACTTCCCAGTTTGTGGCAGATAAAAATATTGCCCCCATCCTTAGTCTTTCAATAAGTATCTGGGGAATTGTGGTCAACTATTTTGGTCACAGCTTGGGTCTCCGTAGAAGGGGTAATGAAGGAAGTGCTTGCTTGTACAGGATGTCTCAGGAAAATACTAGTGCTTTCAAGTCTGAGGGACAAATTTTCCAAATCATTTCAAATAGTAAAATCCCTTGCTTACCTGTTGGTCCATAAACATTTCTCTTATCTGTGAAGTCAGAATTCACTTAAGTGAACCTAATAAGCTCCAGTTTGTGTCCTGTTTGAACTTTCGAAACTTTGTATTAAAATCCTCATCACTCCCTTTTATCTCATTTCCACTTTCTTCTGCCACTCAAGGTAGTAAATTCTGCTAATAGAGTATATACCAGTTGTACTTAGGGTCCTAACATTTGCAGTCGCTCTTATATTGCACATTCTCAATGAATGCACCGAAATCTCCTCTTCATCCATCTCACTCTGGAAATTTTAACCCCTTCTGGTTGGAGCTCTATGAGATATTTTCTGTAAGTCTCAAAACCCCTTAGTAGTCTGGTTCATCATGCTAAATAAGCATGCCCTTCGTGTCTTTAATCCCTGTTGTTCTTTTGTCACCACATTCCCATCCAAAAGACAGACAACTCAACTTTGCCAACAATTCTTCAGAGACTACCTTAATAATGAGTATGCTTAGATTCCTTAATTTCCTCTAGATATCCACTATGTCCTCACAGGTCAATACCTCAAGGTTGTGATCTTTCCTATGATTTTCTGATTCGCCTTTATAGACTTTGTATCATAAGCATTCCCATGATTTTATAAATTCGAGTTCACATTGTGAAGCCTTTGTATAATGCTGCTCACGGTGGACCTGTTACCTTAATTCAAATTGCACTGCTCAAAATCTTCTACTGTAGATTCCTTAGGATAGAAATGTAAGCCTAAGATATTTCATCTTCAATGAACAAAATGCATAATCTTATACTGAACTTAGTTTTCAAGTATAAGAATAACTACGTAGAAAAGTCATGAGCGTTTGATTAATGATATTGTAAAATGCACAGCTGGCAAACATTATACAGGGAAGGGGTAAAGGAGGCATAGTTGGTACTGGCATAGGGATATCTTCAGTTCTGTGGTGAAGAAGTGAGAGTTCAGGACACAAAGAAGACCTGGCTCCTTTATGAGTGTAGCTGCTTCACCAAAGCTGTTGCTGGGCCAAGGAATGTTTTGCCACCACTGGGGAGCAAATATCCCAGCAGCTTAGCCAGTATTCATGAGGACTACGTTTACAGTTTCTATCCCCAAAGTTATTATCTAGGTAGATGGCTCCCTCAGAAAATGACTCAGCTGTTTTTCTAGCTGAGTAAATGGCTAACCTCAGCAATTGCTCACAGCCAGAGGAAATTATTGTGGAAGAGTGATTAGATTGTGTCTAAGTTACTACGTCACGAAGCTAGATGAAAGCTCCTAGATGAACCCGGGGTCTTTTCTTCCAGCCCAAATCTCCCTTCCCTAACTGATACTCAAAATGTCCTCCCATTGCCTTTGCTCCAAGCTTCTTCAAGGTATGCAAGTGCTACTCACGGCTGTGTGCTCTTCCTTCAGAGGCTGCTCTCCTACCGGCCTCCTTGCTTTTGGTTCCAGCTGTGTCCTTCAGAGTGTGCTGCTTGCCATCTTCCTGGATTATTGCTGCAGCTGGAGAAGCACTCAGGTACATTTGTTCCTAGCAAATGTCTCCAGCAAATCCATGCTGTGGCGTGCTGCAGACCACTAGGGAAAGCAATGTGTCCCCCCCCCATCAGTTTCACTTTATCACAATTCAGCTAGAAAAGTAGCCAGATGTTTTCCCACTGAACACAAGAAAAGCCAGACAAGAAAAGTTCAAACTCCAGCTACTGCCATTTCACCCAATTCCTTTTATCGTGAACATTAATTTCTAACCGTATCCATTCACTCCCTGTCTCTTTACGAACATCCTCCCCAGCTTCTATTCTAGTTCAGGTATTGTGGAAGAATTTTAATGCAGCAACATGGCTACTCTGGCAAGGGATCACACCTAGGTTTGTGTGATCAAGTTGGAACACAGACAAGCCACACACATGTAATCCCGCTGGCTGGAGTATAGACTTGCCCATAGTACACACCTTTAAGATAAAATTAGCTATGTTTGAAAGTAACATCTGATTGAGAGGCAGACGAAGTGATGAATCAGAGAAAGATTTGACAGAGAGTCAGAGATAGGATACGCCCAACTCTCACAAGAACATCACAGGAAAGAGAAGATATTTAAGAGTAGCACAGGGCAAGAGTGAATCAGTTGGGAGCCGGTGCAGAGAAGTGGCTACTTCATGAGTTCATGCAGTTCAGTGCAGGTCAGCAGAGGCAGTGGAAGCCAGAGAATGGAAAGGAACCAGAAGGTGAGAACATTAGTGTAAGCCCAAGCAGAACAATTCAATGAGAAGTTGAGAGAAGCCAGGTTTAATCAGTTAGTTTAAACAGGATTTTGGGCCAGAATAACTGAGATGAATCAACCGGAAAGCTAGAAACTACAGAAAGAACTAGAACGGGTGAGCGTGTTCACCTTTCAGGAAGTCTCTGAGACAACAATTGTATCAGGCAAATAAAAGTTACTTTTCCACTTCATAACGTGGAGAGCTGGAATATAACTTTTTGATAGGAGAACGGAGAAAGGACATATTCATTGTATAAATAAACTAAATGCTCACTAATCATAGTACAAAAAAATTGTCAAAGCTTAAACCTGATGAGGAAATAAAATCATAAGTATACTATTTACAGATGTGGAGTCGATCACTGAAAGGTCAATATTTTAAAGTACAGAAATGGTTAGCTATGTGGTAGGTCCTTTGGAACAGAATCTAGAAATAAGTTAGTAGATGGCAAAATAAATAAATAAATAAATAAATACTCTTTCCACATACTGTAGAACTGTCTGAATACTTTACATTAGTCTTTAAGGCCTGACATAACGAATTAAACTGGACTACAGGACTTAAACCTTATGGAGCCTGGAAATCTTGTTCAAGATGCTGTCAAGATTGTTTCTCCCTTCTTGCTTGGGGATGGCTGGCTTCTTAAGGGAACTTGCAGAACCCTTTCTCAGTGTGTGCTTATCCAATTTGTATCTTTCTATAAATCCTTTCAAATTCCAATTCCGCCTCATGCCTCAAATATCCAAAATTATTTCCCCCATTAAAGATCCTATCTCTGAGCACAGTGAAATTAAACATTAGGAGGGATTCAAAATATGGAGTTCACGGAGCACAATGTACTTCACAATTTGTAAGGAGAATTTATTTACAAAAAACATTTTTAAAATGTGATTTTTAAAAAAGAATTTGCCTCAATACAGGAAGGGATGGAGCACATGTGTGCAGGAGAAGGGCACTCCCACTGTGCATTTGCACATGCATTGGTTCATTTGCATATTGTTGAATTCTGTTAATTAAGTGTGAAGGGTTTTGCATATCACAGAAAAATGCACTGAGGAAAGGATAAAGAGGACATCCGCTCTAAGGCCACCTTGCTGGAGCAGATCTCCAAGGAGGCTGTAACCTCTCCTCTGCCTCACAACCAGAATTTCAAACTCCATCAACACATAAAACACTCTCACCTTCTATCGCGCCACATTAGTTTGCCCAGACTTTACTCCTCTCCTCTCTTCAGGGTGCCTTTCTGTAGATATGTTTATTTTTAAAAGCAATACAAATCCCCTCACTATAGGAAATTCTTCTGGTTTGCTTTATAGATTGTGGTGGTCTGCACAAAGGTGACCTTGCAAATGGGTGAGGCGCAGAGAAAACAATTAAAAGGGGAGAGATGACCGAGACTAGACTACCTCAGGATTTCATCAGAAACATAGTACCATTCTCCAAATTTCCTGCACATGCACATGCACAGCCACACACCACACACACACACACACACACACACACACACACACAAACAGACACACACACGTGTATGCCTTTTTAACATACCATTTCAAGGTCATGCAACTGAATATTTATAGTGAGCATGAGGCTATATGTTTTAAGGCTTTTCTAGAAAGATAAATAGTAGTAGAGTAATAATAATAATAATAATAATAATAATAATAATAATAATACCACCAAAGTATCAAATTCAAAGCCAATCATTCAACATGCAACTAATACAAATGAATAGGCATAATGAAATCAGCAATAAACTCCAGGCACTAATTAGACCCTAAACAAGTCTTATTCATATTTGTCCTGTGGCTGGGTGGTCCTAAGCAAAGAATGACAGTTCCACGCATCCTCAGGAGAAGAAGCATAGAGAGATAAAAGGTCTGAAGTTTCAAACCCAGGAGAATGGCTGGGTTACATCTGATGTCCTATTTACAGTGTAGAAATACCAACTCCGAGTGAGTTGGCAAAGCTGATCAGGTATTTGATATATTTGCATTCAGGTAACACTGACACTGTGGGCTTGGTTCACGCTGGTATCAATTCTATTTTAATTCCCAGTTTATAGTATTCCAACACGAATGCATACTTTATAAAGGGAGGATTTATTTAAAATTTAAATATTTATGGTGTTTGTCAGTTCAGTGCACATCAAAGACATTGATCTGACTTGAGAAGTCTTGCACAGAAACTGAACTGGCTACTGACAGCCTGTTTATTTTTAGCGCAGCATAAAACATAATAGTATGCCATTGCTATTCATGTTTTCTTTGATTACAGAGTGTTAATTTTATTTGAGTCAGCAGCAAAAAGGTTATTCCAACTTCAAACCAGTAGTCAAGGTCAATTTTTTTTAAAGCTACAACTTAACAGGTATTTGTTGAAGTTGATAGGAGATTTGTAGAGAGCAGATGCTGACCTCCTAATGCTGTGGACTACACTGGCTATTCTTCCACACATCTGAAAACTGTGTAACAATGCAAAGTATATTGCAACTTAATTTAAAATAAAGTTCTAGCCCAACTCAATAGCTTATCTCCCTAGCTATCCTGTTCACTGTTACTAAACTTTAGGAAGAGCAAAAGACAATAGATTAGAAACTGGAAGGAAAAATGAGGACATTTTAACATTTTCATTCAAGCACACAATTCAAATGCTACAATTCAGAGTCAAGCTTAAACATAGAGGTTAATGAAGGGCTGGGGATTTGGTCCAGGGATAGAATGCCCGTCTACTGACTATGAGGCCTTGGATACCATCTCCACCTTCAGAAAGATAGTACAAAATGGTTTCTTTTACATGACTGAGTGTTTGTGCGTGCGTGTGTGTGTGTGTGTGTGTATGTGCACGTGTTGTGTTGTGTTTGCATGTGTGTACATTTGTGTGTATATGTTTGTGTGTATATGTGTTTATGTGTGTATGTATATGTATGTGTATGTTCTTGTGTACATGTGTGTGTATGTATAATAATAAATATGTGTGCTTGCATGTACATGCTTATGCATGTGTTTATGTCTGTATGTGTTATGTACATGTGTGTATGTGTTTGTTTACATATGTGTATATATGTATACGTAGTCATATGTGTATGTCTTTATGTGTACGTGCATGTGTATGTGTGTGTTTATATGTTCATGTGTGTGCTTATGTGTGTGTGCATGCATGTGTGTGTATGAGTTTGTGTATGTGTGTTTATGTGTATATGCATAAGTGTGTGTGTATATGTATGTGCTTGTGTGATATGCATGCGTAGTGGTATGTATATGTTTATGTATATATTTGAGTATGTGTGTGTATATATGCATGTATGTATATGCTTGTGTATGTGTGTGTCTGTGTGTTTATGTGTATATGTGTGTGCATGTATGTGTATGGGTATGTTAATATTGGCATGCAGATTTCTTTAAACTCAGTAGAGTGAGACAGTGCTAAACATAGAAACAACAATTATAAAAACCTAAGTGTCCTGAGTAACACATACTAAACTATGACTCTAAAACACTTGTATTCTAAGTCCTCTACCTCCACAGTCAAATATCCCAAAGCCCCCAGAGGCTAAAGGTAACAGAGCCTTTGAGTTTCAACCTCATATAGACAGGATCCACACTTCCTAAGAATTATCAGGCGTCATCTCTGCCGGACAGAGATGCTAGATCTCTTAAGCCTGGTGTGCCCTGCAGTGGTAGGGGCTCACCCCCTCCCCCTCCCTTTCCTCCCTCCCCCTCCCTCTCCCTTCCTATCTAGAACAAGGTAGTTTCATCTGAGTTTACATTGTTATACTTAGACCTGTGGTCAACTGAAATCCTCACACATGAAATAAGTGCCTCCCTGGGGCTCTCTGGGAGTTCTACTGCCATAGAAACACTAGGCTGTAGTATCCTACCTTGAGTCCCTTCAGCCTAGACTCAGGCATTTTTGTTTGTTTATTTAAGTAATTCTTACTCTCTTTTCCTGAAATGCTGATTCATCTGAAAAGATTCAGCAATTAAAAATCAATAGGGGAAGATTGATATATTCCCTTTCCTTGCAGAAAACTATTTTCCTAAAGCATTTTGGAAATGCTTAACACCATAACAGACACATCTCACAGATCAAAATGTTCCACAAATAGTAGTTTGGATAGAGTCACTAAAACTTCGCCTAACTAAAGACTTTCACTTGTCTTCTACATGGAAATTTACATAGGCTCTTAGGACACCGCTAAACAGTGTGCTCCACTGGCATATGCCGATTACCCCTGCCCTCTTGAGGCTGAGCATCTCGTGTGATCTGACACCAACCTGAACTACACGGGAACTCTGAGGTCAACCTGCCAGTATAGCAAGACTATGCCCCTCCCTTGTTTCTGAGAGACCTGTGAGGACCAAAATCACAGTTTCAGATATCAAATTGGTTATAGATACCCTTTATAGGAATTACCAGTCATATAATCTAATTTATATATATCTAATAAACAGGTACAACTTCTAATTCTCCTGAAGACAGAACGATGTCTGCTACCCGTCTCCTCCACCTCTACCATGCTCTCCTGCTTACGGTAAAACTGACAGTGGTCAATTAAACTTTCCCATCACAAATTTAACAAGTTTAGACACTCCTTCCGTTTGCTTTGGAGATATTCTATTCTCTAATTTCTCCCATTACACTTATGTCTAAGGTGCTTGTGGCCCCTGTAATTCTTGGCAGCATTTGGCAAGGTAGATTTAATGAATGTCAGAAATTCCTTCTCCCTCCTTGTATCAGGAAGGAGATGAGACCTTATTTCACTTCACTTAAATTCAGGGGTGATCATACTTTCTTGCTTGATACATAGTGTGTTGGGACTTTCTCCAAGGTCTAGTTGTAATACACTTTTGCCCATTCCTATCTTAAAATCTCCTTCTGAGAATGCAAACTACCATTTTAAATGCTTGCCTTTATTAGACCTGTGTGCATTGAAGGTGACCGAGCAAGACAGTGGCAGGTGGAAGATGGTGTAACTTGTTTAAATAGATCTGTGGCTTGCCCTGGCCTTTGACACGCCTCAGACATGGGTCAGGTATGACCAGGAGCCACCTAGGAGATACAGCCTAGGAGAAAGCTCCAGAGCCAGCATCAAAATACTAATATCCTTACCCCAAGTATCAGGTTAAAAGACATGGTGTAATTCTTCTTATTGGTACTATAAGTGTTACTATGAATTGGGTGCCTAAAACAATAGAAATTGATTCCCTTAAAGATGTAGGAGCTATAAGTCCGGACTTAGTATTAGAAATAAAACTAAAGGGTCAGTTTAATGCCCGCGCCCTTTGGAGGATGAAGAGGGGAATATATTCCTCGCCTTTCCAGCTTCAGATGGCTACCAGACTTTGGGGCATATGGCCATATTAGCTCAGTTTTCATATCCTTCCTCACATGGTCTCTCTCCTGTGATACCTTGTCTGAAATCTACAACTGCCTTTTTCTTGTAATGACCTCTGTAATGGCATTTAGTGAATACCCACAGAACCCAGAATAATCCCTCATCTGAAAGCCCTTACCTTAGTCAAACCTTTCATCCTAAAAATGAATATTTACAAATTGCAGAGAGAACTACCCCATAAATCGAGGGGATATTGCTCTGTTTACCGCTCCATCTATCATACCCTATCTTACATTACCTATCGCAAATAAATCCTAGACTCCCGATTCCCCCTTTCCCTCTGTACTTTGAACTGTGAAGAATGCTGTAGCTATAAGGTCGCTCACTACTGCTTTTTTCTTCTATGCTCCAGTCTTTTCATCTTAAGTGTCTTTCAGGAATCTATAAATTACTGTGAGCAATATCCTCACATACCCTATCTTGGCTTTAAATATTTGTTCCAATTACATCTTTCTCTAATCAAAGCATCCTCATCTACCAAGAGCACCAACCTCTTCCCTGAAGTCTTCAGAAGTGGTCACTGAGTTTTCTGTTATCCTCACAGCACTGACTGTGAAAATGTTGATTTTTTTTTTTGTTGTTGTTGTTTTGTTTTTTTATCTACTTGTGCTTGTTTGTTTCCTTGGTCACTTTGAGAGCATTATTCTTTCGTCCCTAAAACTTCACTTGGAAACCATCGTATCATGTTACTTGTAACCTTTTATTTTTACTATTGACCTTGGGTGTTTGTTCCATCTCTCAATTTTATTAATGTTTTGAGAATTTCATATGCAATATTTTCAATATATTCACTCTCCTCCCACACCTTCTCTAGATCCACACCATCAAAACCCATCCAGATTTTTCCCTCATACTTTTTGGCTTATCAAATCTAGTTCATCGTACCTAAATACTATTGACCATGTGGCCATCATACAGCACACTGGAACTACTAAGGGTCACACCTTTAAGGAAAATGAACTCCCTTCTCCCAGATGCTATCAATAGCACCTCAGCAAGGGATGAGACTTCCTGCCCACATGTTCCGGGATTGTGTGTGTCTTTGGCTTATGCGTGCTGCTGTAACCACCATGAGTTCATACATGCAACTACTCAGCTGTATCAGAAGAATAGGTCCCTGGAGGCACTCAATGGCACTGACCTTTATGTTGACTGTGCTGCCTCTTTGGTGATGACCCCTGAGTTTGGGAGCATGGAGTGTGATAGAGATATCCCATTCAGGGCTGAACAATCTGTAGTATCTTATTCTCTGCACATCGGTCACCTGTGTTCCTTGTTAGTTGCTACCATGTTAACGACTGTTGGTTGAGAGATGTATTAATCAATGGATATATTAATCACTCATTAGAAGTCAGTTTAATAATATGATCATTTAGCATAATAATAGAATTAGTATCCCATATTTTCTCCTCAATCCTCTCCACCCCATTTAACCCTTCCTAAACCATTATAAACCTTTTCTTGTTTTTGTCACTGTTTTCTGTCTCCCTTGTCTTGAATGTGCTTTCTCCCAAACCCCTCTACATCCTGCCTTGACCCCAGCTAATTTTCTGACTCCTATGAGAATTCCAAATGAAACATAGTGTTTTAGTTAGGGTTTTACTGCTGTGAACAGACATCATAACCAAGGCAAGTCTTATAAAGGACAACATTTAATTGGGGCTGGCTTACAAGTTCAGAGGTCCAGTCCGTTATCATCAAGGCAGGAACATGGCAGCATCCAAGCAGGCATGGGACAGGAGGAGCTAAGAGTTCTACATCTTCATTTGAAGTCTGCTAGCAGAAAACTGACCCAGGCAGCTGGGGCGAAGATCTTAAGCCAACACCCACAGTGACACACCTACTCCAACAAGACCACACCTGCTAATAGTGCCACTCCCTGAACCAAGCATATTCAAACCATTACACATACACATCTAAAGACCCGAAACTAAGATTGACAAGTAACATAAATCTCTTGATGTTTGTCTCTGTAGGTTACCTCAGTCAAAATGATTTTTTTTTTTTCAGTTCTGGCCACCTGTGCATTTCATGGTTTTGTTTTTTGACATCTGAGTAATGTTTTATTATATAAAAGTAACTTTTTTATGCATTTAAAGATTGAAAACATGTAGACTGTGCCCATTTCCTTGCTGTTGTGAATAGGGAATTAGTTGAAGAATGAGTATACCTAGAGTGCTTGGGCATAGGCCCTAGGACATCTCTATTTCTGACATTCTGTGAGTTTCATGGGGGCCACACCAGTTATGGGCCCACCAACACTCTTACTTTCTCTCCTGTGCTTTCTCCTGGCCAATCTTACAATTATCCCTCATAAAAAATGAAAATGTTATCATTCCTAGTCAAATCATTAGCATTTTTTATTCTGAATGCATGGTTTATACCTGTGACCCTGGTATTATGGAGAATGAGGCAGAAGAATCATGAATTCCAGGACTGCTTGGATGATATAGCAAGAACCTGTTCCAAGAAAAAAAAAAGGCGTGGATTGGACAATGTTCTACTTGGATATGCCTAATTCTCCAACCATCCTAGAGAGTAGTTACTGATACTAAATTCTCTCTAAATTTCTTCCATGTGTGAGTGGGTAAGCAAAAAGCTTAAAGGAAGAAAAAAAATGAATTATATATGCATATGTAAATGCAGGTTGGTATGTGGAATATTATGTATAATCTTTAACTTCATTCACTCTATCCACAGCCTTTCATGTAATGAATAGAAACTGGTTGAGCATTGATTGCTCCAATTCTAAAGCAAGTGCTTGTTCCTTTTGTTTATTTTCCTGGTGAAAGGGTAAGGAGACCCTTAAGAAAGAAGCGCTGTGGAAAGCAACCCTTGAATATAAATGTAAATTACAACATTCCCACAAATTCTAACATATCATTATCTTGCCCATTCTTTAAAGAAAGAAAAACGAGGCTAATAACCATCTAGTTACATCTTGCAATGGAGTAGTTTCAGGTTTTTTTTTATAAGATGATTATGTTCCTTCATTTATAAATCAAGATGTTTGGTCTGGGTAGCCCTCTCTGACCTTTCTGGTGTCATAACCCACAGGTTGGTTATCTTGAGGCTCCAATCTCAATGGGAGATTCCACAGCATCTCCTTTTGCACTGCGACTATTTTGTATTTGGATAATATTTGTCTGCTTCATTTCTGTACGGTTTTTTTTTCCTTTCCTATTCAGATGCCAAGTGACTTCTCCCCTTTCTAATTGAATGGCAGGTTGTGAGATGATCTCCAGTGTTCATTGCTTCCATAAATGTCTTCAGTCACAGATCAGAATATGGTATGGATTAGGTGTCTAAGTCCCAACTGTGTTCCATTAGCGCGAAGCACGGGATCCTTTTATATATATTAAGTCTTTCTCCTTCAGTAGAACGTGATGTTTAGCTGATCTGTAAAAGTGTTTCTTTTATCACATCACACTATTTTTTCGTACAAGAGTCAGGGTTGAGCTGCATTTTATTGATGCTAAGAAGCCTTATGTGCAGTTTCCATCCCATTAACTGTTCCAGGGAGATAATCCACGTTCTAATGTGCTGAACACAAAACCACATCCAGTTCCGAGTTGCTCTCTGATCTTTTTGTTCAGCTGTCTTTTGACCCTCCTGACATTTTAACCATTTTTCTCATTAGGACTTTGCTATTTGCCTAAGGAGATAGAAGACTAGTGGAAACTTGTTTGAATGGAGATGTGGCTGCTGTGTTTCAAATTACTCGTTGTTAAAGAAAGAAAGAAAGAAAGAAAGAAAGAAAGAAAGAAAGAAAGAAAGAAAGAAAGAAAGAAAGAAAATGAAAATAAAGTGTT